>NC_069398.1:26523333-26826363 GCF_027475565.1 Acinonyx jubatus
GTTTGCCCCAGGGTCAGCTCCGGTCTGACGAGTGCTCAGGCTCTGGGGAAGGGAGCTGTGGGCCTCTGTGCATTTCCTACACAGTCACAGCAGGACTCGGGGGCTCGGCCACTTCTGTGATGTCCTCTCCTCAGTGGGCTTCTCAGGCTCCCCTAGGATGGTGTTCCGGGGGCCACGTCTTCTTGAGGTCAGCACCCTGGTCCTGTTAAACCATCAGCCCATCCTCCCTGCTGTGGGCTTGGACCTCGGGGAGCCGCCTAACTTCCCTTGACTACTGCAAGAGGGGACAAGAGAACTTTTCCTCCTGAGGACCGGGGTCTGAGGCATTGCTCCTGGGAATCAACGGAGACCTCTCCCCCGTCCTGCCTGCGCTTTCTCCTCAGACCCCGTCCCCAGAGGATGGGGGAGGGTGCTGCGGGTGTGTGTGTGGGGTGGCAGTGTCCCCAGGGGATGGGGGGTTTGCTGCGGTGTCTGGGGAAGGGGGGGGCGTGTGTGGCAGTGAGGTGGTATCTGGATTGCCGGGAGCCAGGGCCTCTTTAGCAGGATATTGAGAAACTCCAACCAGGTGGGAAGAGAAGTTTCCACCACTGCCCCTGCCCGGAGCCTTCAGACCTTTTCACACTCAGGGCAGTCCTGGAGTTTCTGCCTCCGGGGTGTGGCCGTGAGCAGCCACTGACACTCTGGGGCCTCTCCTCAGGCTGACCTTGGTCAAGATCACCGCCACCGATTCCTGTGAACTTTGAATCATTTCCTTGGAACTAATAGGTCAGGGCTAAGGAGTTCCCTCAACTTGGGTCTCCCACGCACAAGCCCGGCAGGGAGGGGCCGGGGACACACAGTGACTGGCCAGCAGGTGTTGCTTTCCGAGACACTTCCCTTGGGCTCTGGAATTTCCTTCTGGGGGCTGGTGGGGGGGTGTTTCTCTGGACAAAACCACCCTAGGTTATAACACCCGCCATCCCTTGCCCACCCAGGTGGAATCCGTGGCGCAGTGGAAATCACAAAGGCTCTGGAGGCTGCACGCTACCTGGCTGCGTGACCTTGAGCCAGCCAAGCACTCAACACTTCCCATCTGGAAAATGGGGAGAGAAGGATCTAATGGAGGACTTCTGTAAAAGGTCTTTAATAAACGATTCCTTCCTTCTCTCCCGGGGTCTGGGACCTTCCAGTGTCCCCAAGTGCTGAGAGGCTGCTGGCAGAGCCCCTTACCCTCCATCACCCCCCTCCCAGTTGTCCTGGGAGCCCAAATTTTTTCCACTGGGTGGGACTTAGTCAAGCATCATCTCTCCCAGGGCCGCTGACTGGCAAGGGACAGGGGTGAACTGGGGCCACTCCCTGCAGACCTGGCCTGCAAGCCTAACTCCACGCAGCCACCGTCTCCCCTTCCAACCTGGGCCCCTGTCACATTCAGTAGGCGCAATCTGTCAGTCAAGGACCCTCCTAGGGAGTTACAAGGTGTTAGGGTCACTTGGCTTTGCTGTAAAGAAGGCAAGAGGGCCTCCTGTGTGCTCTGAGAAGGAAAGATTTGGATGGGCTGGGCCGTCCCGTGCATGAAATGCATAAGCCCAAGGTGCCGAGGCGGCAGAGTTCTCCTGGGGGCTCTGGGCTGCTGCTTGTGCTGAGGGACAGCCCTTAATTCTCCTTAGCTCCTGATGGGAGTCTGACACAGCCTGTTGGGGCTCCATTTGGCTTCCTTCTTGTCCCGCAGAGCTTGGTGGCTGGTACAGGGCAAAGAGCTCCGGCCTGAGAGGCCCTGGGTTTAGGCACTCAGCCCTGCTTCACAGGAAGCAGTCGGCCTTGAGCCTCCCCTTGGTTCTGAAGTGAGGCTGGACCCTTGGGGCCTCTTGGCAGTGACACTGAATGCCGGCTCTGTATCATGCACCCAGGACAATGACCGATACACCTGGCTGGAGTCACAGTGGCCAAAGCAGAGGCCAAGATGGGACTCTGGGGTCTGACCTCCTGCCCCAAGCCGATGGGCGTCTCTGGGATGGCCACACACTCCTTACAGTGGGCAGAGATGACAAAGCCCGGCGCACGGATACACAGGTACATTTTCCTGTCCCTGGGCACATGAGTATGTAAGCTGGCCTGGAGCAGCCACGCATATGCCCCCGCACCTGCCCCATTTCTCACACGGTGCCCAGCACCCCAAGTCCTTCGGCAGCCCTTTCGGAGCTGGGGACGCAATTTCCACTATGCTCAAGGGTTTCCCCATGCCCTGTGTCTGTGCCACCAAGATGCCCCTATACCAGCCAGTCCTGCCCCATCTCCACTCCACCTGGTAAGATGAAGGGATGCCGTGGGGTGCCCCGACTAGGAGCCCAAGGAGAGAGGTGGACACACCAGCAATCTTGGAAGGCAATGAGGACAGTCACTCCAGCCTTAGCCCTTAGGCCCCAGGGAAGGGACAGTAGGACGGCCTATAGGAGACAGCGGGAGCAGATCCTGAGCCCCCAAGGGAACTTTGGAGACAGGCTGATGCCCTCGTTTTCTATACAAATGAAGAAAGCAGTCTTTCCCAGGGCCACCAAACAGGCTAGAGTCCCCAGGGCCAGAGGTGTCCTCTCAGGGGATTCCTGAGTATCCTGGCAGGCATCCTGGTCACACTTTGGGAAGCGGGAACCCAGGACTCGGGCAAACAGGTTGCCCAAAAGAGCAAAGACTGGTGAGAGGGGACAACGCACACACACAGAATCTGGGACTTCTGCAAAGACAGCTGCTCCACAGGGACGTCCTCCTGACCGGAGGGGAGGCAGAGAATGGGGCTGGGGCCATGAGGCCAGCAGCCACCCAGCTCACCCCACCAGGGGGACTCCTACAGGACCCTCACTCTCTGACCTTACCCCCTTCCCAGCCCACAGAGGACTCAGCAGTGCCACACGGGGGTTTATTCCAGTCACAGCTTCCAGAGAAACTCAACAATAAATTACATCATTAAATAAACTCCCTGCTGGACCACGCCCCCTTCTGCCCCTCCTCCTCTCCACCTGCTCCCCCAGGACCCTGTGGGGACCTGGCCAGGCCCGCCCCCTCCACTGGGCCACAGGGGAGTGAGCCTCACTGGGTCTCTGTGAATGAGGGTGGAAGGAGAGGCTCCACGCCCTGGTCCTCGGCCCCTCGCACTCACTTGCCTGACCTTGACAGCTGGGCAGCTGCTAGTCAGCTGTCTCCTCCAGAGGGAGGGGGTGAAGGAGGGGGCAACAGCCGCCCCACACAGGCCTGTGTCCCTAGAGGTGCGTGGGGTTCTCCAGAGAAGGGTCCGTCTTAGTCATGTGCAAGACCACGGTGGGGGCCTTATAGTGGCAATGGGTGCCACGGCCATAGCCCCCGGGAGCCCGGCAGGCCTTTGCCCGGGCCCGGCCAGCTGCCATCTTGCGGTGGCACAGGCTCTGCCAGGTCTGGAAAGTCTTGGAGCTCCACACCCAGACACCGCTGGTGATGCCCACCACCAGCGACATGAAGATCTTGAGCATAAAGACAGCCACGGTGGGCACCGACCCCCCTTGTAGTGAGCAGTCCCTCCGGCCCCCGGGCATGGTGGCTGCCAGGCAGGGTTGCTCTGTGGCCCGAAGGCGCCAGAAGTCCATGTTGAGGCGTTCATAGACATAGCACACAATGACGCAGGTGGCAGGCACCGTGTAGAGGATGGAGAAGACCCCAATCTTGACCATGAGCTTCTCCAGCTTCTCCGTGTTGGTGCCCCCTGTCTTCATGATCTTGCGGATGTGGAAGAGGGCCACGAAGCCGGTCAGGAGGAAGCTGGTGCCCAGCACCAGGTAGCAGGAGAGGGGAACCAGCACAAAGCCCGTCAGCGCGGCCGCATCCATGCTGGCCACGTAGCAGAGCCCGGTCAGCTCGTCGCCCGCCACCTTGCGCAAGGTCAGGATAACGATGGTCTTGAGGGCCGGCAGGCCCCAGGCCGCCATGTGGAAGTAGCTGCCATGGGCCTCGATGGCCTCGTGGCCCCACTTCTTGCCGGCTGCCAGGAACCAGGTGAGTGTCAGCACCACCCACCACAGCGAGCTGGCCATGCCGAAGTAGTACAGCAGCAGGAAGACGAGCGTGCAGCCCGTGTTCTCCAGCCCCTCCTGGATCACGTACAGTGCTCCTGCCTCCTGGTCGCACGCCACGCTCTGGGCGCCGGCCACCGCGCGGATGAGGAAGGCCAGCGAGTAGACGTTGTAGCACATGGACAGGAAGATGATGGGGCGCTCGGGGTACTGGAAGCGGTGGGGCTCCAGCAGGAAGGTGAGCACGGTGAAGGCCGTGGAGAAGAAGCACAGCGCCGACCACACGGCCATCCAGACGAGCGCGAAGTCCTTGTCGCGCCGCGACCAGAACACCTCGACGCCGGACCCGCAGCGCGGCGCGCACGAGCGGCTCTTCTCCACGTACTGGAACTTCTCTGGGTTCTCGCAGGTGCCGCCGCCGCCCGGGCCGGAGGCGGGGTCGCCGGGGGGCCTCGCGGGCCGGGGCGCCACGGGCAGCATGCCCAGGCCCTTGTGGGGCTCCGCAGGGCCGGCCGTGGCGTTCTCGGGCGCCTCCATGCAGAGCGCGTGCGGGTCGTTGCGCGTGGGCAGCCGGGCGCAGTCCAGCGAGTCCGGCCAGCCGAAGTTGAACTGCTCCATGATGGGCGCGCAGCGCAGGCGCGCCTGCTCGCACATGGGCCGGCAGGCGGGGATGGGCGTCGAGACCTGGTCCGTGCACATGGGCGCGTACAACGAGCACAGGAAGAAGCGCAGGTGGCTGTGGCAGCCGTACTGCACGAGCGGCGCGAACTCGGCCAGCTCGGCGGCCGCCTCACCCTGCGACGTGTGGCCCAGCAGGTTGGGCATGCGGGTCAGGTTGTAGCCGATGCCGCGGCACATGGGGATCTCCACCGCCTGGCAGGGCGCCGGCCCGCGACCGCGCTCCGGATCGAAACGGCCGATCTCCAGCGCCGCGCCGCCCGCCGCCAGCAGCTGCCACAGCAGCAGCGCCCGGCGGAGCGGCGGCACGGCCATCCCGGGCGGCCCCGGCCGAGGGCGGGAGGGCGGCCCCGGCTCACTCGGGCCGCGCCGTCCGGCGCCCCCGTGCCCGCCCGCCACGTCGCGGGGCGCTGGCCATCGCCGAGCCGCCCGCGTGCGTCCGGGCGCCCCGGCAGCGCGCAGGGAAGCCGCCCGAGGGAGAGGAGGCGCCGAGCCCGCTGAGCTGCCACAGCCGCTGCCACTCGAGCGGCCGTGGAGCCAGAGCGGGCGCCGCCTCCCGGGGCCGCCGCTACAAGCCTCGGGGCGGGGCGCCTGGCGGACACGCCCAGAGGCGGGCCCTCCGCGCGCCGGGCACGCCCCCCGCCGGGCTTTAAAGGCGCCGCGTCTCGCAGCCGCGCCGGGGCATAGGCGAGTCCCGGCGGTATGGGCTGCACGTGCGCCCTGGACACGCGCGCTCACACTCGGTGCTTCCCCTTCCCTTGCTTTCCCCGCTCTCCCAGCGACTCGTGTCGAAGTCGAAGACTTCCCCACCCTCCACCCCGGGTCGCCTCTCTTTACCCCCCGCGGCAGACCATTGTTAGAGGCCTCCACGCGTTGGGAAGCCTCCGGCTTGTATTCCAGTGCTTCCTGTGCCTTCACCAGTTGTATGTGAGTTTTGGGCTCTTCTCCCTCAGCCTCAGTTTCCTTTTCTGTAAAACAGGCAGATAGATAATCCTGTAAAAACAAGCACACATACTGCTTATGGGTCACGCTGCACACTTGACTTCATTGGTCTCTACTCCTCAATCCAGGTGGGGAAACTGAGGCTCAGAGGAGTCACATACCCACGGGTATGAAGCTATTAGGTGTTGCATTTGTTACTGTCTCCGAACTTATTTTTCTTGTTTTGTTTTCTTGTTGTTTTTAAGATATTAATTTTTTTAAGTAATCTTAAATGAGTAAGGTCCGAACTTACAACCCCGAGATCAAGACTCGTGCTCTACCAATTGCACCAGCCAGGCGCTCTCCCCACCCCCGTACTGGTTTCATAAGGTTGCTGCGCTCCCCTGGGGGACACAGGCTCCGCCCCTCCCCCCCCCCCCAGGGTGCCACCTGGCCACCTCTGGGACACCCTTAGAAAGTGCTTCCCTTAGAGCTGAAAGACTGGGCTTTTTATTGATTGATTATTTTTTAAAATTTATTTTTGGGAGAAGACAAGCAGGGGAGGGGCAGAGAGAAGGGGACAGAAGATCCAAAGTGGCTCTGTGGCTGACAGCAGTGAGCCCGATGTGGGGCTCGAACTCACGATCCGCAAGATCATGACCTGGGCCGAAGTTGGAGGCTCAACAGACCCCCCAGAGCGTCACCGAGGTGCTCCATGGACTTTGGGCTTTTTAAATCAAAGTATAATTGACACATAACCTCATACTAGTTTCACATGCACAGCATGACTCGCTGTTTGTGCACATTGGGAAATAATCAGCCCCCACGTCAAGTGGTCACCATCTGGCATGGTACACAGTTACACATTTTTTTTCACCAGTGATGAGAACTTCCAAGATTCACTCCCCACCGCCCTGCCAGTCCCCGGCAGAGCCCTGTTCTCCTTCCTGTGCCTGCAGAGCAGAGGGGCGATACACAGCAACGTCCCATGGGTACCTTAGGAGTCCACCTCATACCCTCCTCACCTAAACCTGAGAGCCATCAGGATGACATGAGACTGTTACCCCCCTGCTTCCATGGGCAGCTCCTCAACCACGGGGAGCGAGGAGGACCGTCCTCGTGGTACAGATGGGTTTACCAGTGCACAGTGCGGTATCTGTGACCCCCTAAGGGTGTGGCTCAGTCCCCCCGTGACAATGAGTGAGATCTGGAACTGCAACCCCTGAGCGGCCTACCCCGCCCCACCCTGCCTGGGGTTGTTGGGGGCCACTTGGAGTCCCAGAGCACCTGTGTCTGCCCTGCCAGCTTCCCACCATGGCTCCCAGAGAAGCTCTGCAGGGAAACACAAATGCCACCCAGCAGACCACCCACGGGGCTCTGCTCTGGTCTGGGACTCACTTAGAGACTATGGTCCCACCCCCACCCCAGGCCCTGCCCCGTCTGTCCTCACCCCCTTGACTTAGACGTACCTGGAAAACTCAGACTCCACAGGTCCAGACGCACTAGCAGCTGCTCAGGGTGCTGAGAGATAGGCTGAGGGAGAGACCTGCCCTGCAGGGGGGCTGGGAGAGGGGCCCAGGACCTCCCATGAACGATGCAGGCCCTGGGCCAGGCACTTCACACAGTGGCCTTTCTAACCCTCCTAACAGTCTTGCAAGGACTTCTGTAACCATTTTACAGATGAGGAATTGAGGCACAGGAAACCCTAGATAATTTGCTGGGATTACACAGCTCGGAAGGATCAGGGTGGGCGTTCAGGCTCTTCCACGGCATGAGGCTGCCTATCACCAGCAGAGGAAGGGCACCTGCCCCTTGTGGCACGTGGTGGGGACTCAGGCTGGTGCACTCACACCGTGTAGAGACTTGCCTGCAGGGAAGGGAGAAGGAAAGGTGGGGGGCGCTCTGTGTTGGGTGTGCACCCAGCCTCATGCTCTCAGAGTGGCCCCGTGAGATTGGGCATCCGTGGAGGGGCACACAGCCTTGTGGCCAGCGCATAGCGTGCACTCAGCCCACCTGAGCCACGACGGGTGCGGCTACAAGCTCCCGACCTTCCCAAGGAGGTAGGGTATCTTGCAAAAAAAGGACCTGGCATTGACCCCCTGGTCAAGGATAACAGTTTCCCAAAATGTCAGCAGCAGCTTCCCATTGCCCAGGGTGAAGCCCACACTCCTGGGGATGAAGCCCTTCCAGGCGCAGCCCCCAACTCGCCTCTTCATTTCCTGCCGTGACTTCCCCCGCCCACTGTATCCCCCCCCCCCCCACCTCCCCACCCCCTCAATGGAAGCACCAAGCCACATCCTGCCATCATGCCTCCAATCTCCCCAGACCAGGAGGCCTTTCTCTCCTGCCCTGCTTGGCACAACCAGCCTCCAGCATCACCTCGCAGGGGCAGTCCCCCAGCCCAGCTCTCCTAGATGGGGCTGGAGGGTCTGCTCTTTGGGCCCAGGGTCCTTGTCCCCACACCGTGCACTCACAGTTAGCCCTCCATCCATCCCCACTCCACCCTAATACCAGCAGCTGCTCGAGGACCTTGGGAACATTTTATTTCTCTGTGTGTCTGGCCTCCAGGAGGCAGAGGTGCATGAATGATAGCGGGGGGGGGGGGGGGGGCCCGCGTCAGGGTGTGTGTAGGAGGTGGGGGCTCCAGAGGTGCCCCTCTGCTGGCAGCCGGGTGGGGAGGCTGAGGCCGGTGGAGGCTTTTCCCACCACCAGCCCTGGCCTGGGAGCCAGGTTTTTTGTGCTCCTGTCCCCCAGCAGGGCGGAGAGGAGTCTTGGGGCCCTTCCTATGTAGCAATGGGGGAGAGGGCGCCCCAGGAGCTGGGGGATGCCTGGACTCTCACCATGGCAACAGCTGCTCCTGGGAAGCCAGAGGTGGGGGTGTGGAAGGGCCCCTCCCCCATGCAGATGCTGCCTGGAGAGAAGAGGCCTCTTGGGCCGCCTGCCCACCCACCCGGCTTTGTCACTCGATCTCCCTCTTTACAAAGGCAGAACAATACCCGAGGGCTCCCTGAAAGGGAGACTATGGACTGGGAGGAGGGGGATTACCATCAGTGCCCACCCCCATTCCTGCTTCACTGGGCAGAGGGGCCGGAGACAGGGGCGAGGGGGTAGTGGAACCCTCTCTCAGCTCCTCCCTGGAGAGGCCTTCCTTCCTGGGGGTCCTGCACACGTGGGAAGGGACACCTCCCCACCTGTGTCCCCCACGCCCCTTTTGTCACCCTCGCCTGCACTCCCAGAGGCCCTTCTTCCCACGGTCTCCCTGACTATGGCCACATATCACTCCCACTGGACACTTGCTGCCCTGCCCTTCCCCAGCTTGGCTCTGACCCTGCCTCCTCCAGGACACTCCTCTGCTGGATGGCCCTGGTGCCTGTAGCTGTGCCCTCTTCCCCACCAGCCTGGGTGTCTTGGGTGCCTGGCCTGGACAAGCTCCCATCAAAGTTTGTTGAATGAAAAGCACGTTGTAATGAGGAGGGGGCCGGAGATCTTTCTGGAAGAGCCTGAATGCAAATGGGGCCTGAGGGCGGGGGAGGGGTATTGATTGGGCCCTGGAGCACAGAGGTGTTTGTGGGAGTAAGCAGGCCCATCCTGCAACTTCTCCGGGTGCCCAGGTGCCAGGACACCCTTCAGGGGGGCTGTCGCTGGTTGGGGAGGGCCCGCCAAGCTACAATGATGCCCCTGCTCCTGGGCAGGGGCAGGTGCAGAGTGACGCCACAGTCTGGGCAGGCAGAGGTGGGCAGTGCTGGGACAGGGGAGGCAGGGGCAAGGTAAGTGTGTGCGTTCGCACAGGGACATGCAGGGGCCTGGTTGCTTGTGTGTGTGTGCACGCGTGCCTGTGCACGGGGCAGGGCCGGCTGACACGCTCGGTGGTGCTCAGGGAATGGGCCCGCCTCCCTGAACCCTGGTTCTGACTCGATTTCCCTTTATGGGGGTGTCCAGGGCTGGCCTGGACTGTTCTATTCTTACTAAAGAAGAATTTAAAAAACTCCTTATTAGGGCATTTCCAGTTTTCACAACTGATCAGCATTAGAGGTGAGGAGAGAAGTAATCCTTTCCCCTCTCTTTACAAACCCAGCCCTCAGACAATCAACGTTAAGAGTTCAGGCACTTCTCAGGGTGCCTGGGTGGCTTAGTCGGATAAGCGTCCGACTTTGGCTTAGGTCATGATCTTGCGGTCGGTGAGTTTGAGCCCCACGTCAGGCTCTGTGCTGACAGCTCAGAGCCTGGAGCCTGTTTCAGATTCTGTGTCTCCCTCTCTCTCTGCCCCGCCCCCTCTTGTACTCTGTCTCTCTCTCTCTCTCTCTCTCTCAACAATAAATAAACATTAAAAAATTTTTTAAAAAAGTTCAGACACCTCTTCTGATACTTTCTTACTTTGCAAACACATACATGCATAGTTTAGTCTTTTCTTAGCTTTTGTTTTACTAAAATGGAATTAATATTCTACATTTTACACCTCATTTTCCTCACCTAAAAATCTATCATGGATACAGATAGATGGATGGATAGATGATTAAAATAAGCACAGCACAATGTCGATGGTGGAATCTACATTCTTGGTTCAACTTTCTGTTCATTTTAAAGTCTCATAATAAACTATTTGAAAATAGTCTGTCACGAATGTCTTCCTGCGTCGATACACAGGATCCAACCCATTACCCATTCTTCTTCTTTTTTTTAATTTTTAAAAATTTTTATTTATTTTTGAGACAGAAACAGAGCACGAGCCAGGGAGGGGTAGAGAGAGAAGGAGACACAGAATCCGAAGCAGGCTCAGACCCGACTCGGGGCTCAAACTCACGGACCGTGAGATCATGACCTGAGCTGAAGTCAGACACTCAACTGACTGAGCCACCCAGGTGCCCTTAACCCATTCTTCTTAACCATCACTCTGATTCCCACTGTGTGGAATTATTATAAATTATTTAGCTAATCCCCTTTAGACAGACATTTAGGTGGTTTTTGTTATGATTTCTATTACCATGCAGATAAATGAATGTATGTATCTATATTCAGGGTCTGCAAAAGGTGGTCCACGGGCCAAATCTGGACCCGCTGCCTGTTTTGTGAATAAAGTTTTACTGGAACAAAGTCATGCTCACTGGTTGACACAGAATCTGCAGTCTTTGAGCTACGATAGCAGAGGGCGTTGTGATAGAGACTACATGGCCCACAAAGCAGAAAATAGTTACTATTTGGCCCTTTATAGAAAATGTTTGTCAAATGCTGAATGTACTTGTGCTTTTATTTTTATAGCATAGAGTCTGAGAACTTGTTAGATCAACGGGTATATGAGGTTTTTTTTTACAGCATCATTGAGGTACATTATTGATGTGCAATTCACTATATTTAAAGTGTACAATTTTGGGGCATCTGGCTGGCTCAGTTGGTAGAGTGTGCAACTCTTGATCTCGGTGTTGTGAGTTTGAGCCCCACCTTGGGTGTAGAGACAACTTAAATAAAATCTTCAAAAAAATAAAGTGTACAATTTGATGACTTTTGACGTATGGATATACTTGTGGAATCATCACCGCAATCTACGCAGATAATGAGTATCTTCTGGTTAAAATGCAACTATCTTGCCGGGCATTAGCACATTCAAATGTTAATAACTAGTACATAACTGTTATATACAGTAACTGGCCAGTATAGTGTGAAACGAACTTAAAAATAAGTCCTGGGGTGCCCGGGGGGCTCAGTTGGTTGAGCATCCCACTCTTGGTTTTGGCTCAGGTCATGATCTCACGGTTCATGGGATCAAGCCCTGCGTTGGGCTGTGGTCAGAGCCTGCTTGGGATTCTCTCTCTCCCTCTCTCTCTCTGCCCCTCCCCACTCTCCTTTTCTCGATATAAATAAGTACATTTTTTTAAAAAAAAAGTGTATTTATTTTTGAGAGAGAGAGAGAGAGAGCGAGCAGGGGAGGGGCAGTGAGAGAGGGGGACAGAGGACCCCAAGCGGGCTCTGCGCTGACAGCAGAGAGCCCGACGCGGGGCTCGAACTCACGAACCATGAGATCGTGACCTGAGCCGAAGTCAGACACTTAACCGACTGAGCCACCCAGGCACCCCTAAATAAATAAACTTAAAAAAAAGTACCATATTTTAAGTATTCATTTACCTTTTTTTTTTTTTTTTTGGCGAGCTCTGTGCCCGAACTCAGGACCCGGAGATGATCAGGAGTCGCATGTTCTACCAACTGAGCCAGCTTGGCACCCCTAATTTATATCTTATTTGGTCCTCTTAACACCTTATGAGATGGCTCTTATTTTAGTTTTCATGGGCTTAGGGAGAGTTAGAGCTACTGGCTTAAGGGCAAGCAATAGTGCCAGGATTAAAAAATAATAATCGTGAATATATTCTTCACCCCCAAAAGTTGTCTTGTACCTTCTCTCCCCTTCCCAGGTGCTGGACTGCGGTCAGTACAGTTTGGTTTGCATTTAGTTTACATGAGTGGAATGTTAATGTGATTTTGTAGGAATCACATCTTTTGTCAGCAAATATTAACTGAGCACCTCCTTTGCGCCGGGAGCCTTTGCTCACACAGCACAGGCCGGGCTAGCCTGGCCGCCTGCTCTCTGGTGGCCCAGGGACAGCCCGAGTCGTAGACGGGAGAGCCACCACTGTGGTGTCAGCCGATTGCTGCGGTTAGAGAGACGCCAGGGTGCGTGTCAGAAGGTGATACATGAGCTGGGTCTCAAAGCTAAGTGGGAGCCAGGTAGAAGAGAGGGAAGGGTGTTCTAGACAGAGGGCACAGCCTTTGCAAAAGCTTTGGAGAGAAAAAGGCAGCAGCCTGCCAGGGTCCGTAGTGGAGGCTGGAAATCTGGGATTTACCGTTGGGCAACGGGGAGCCTGGGAAGATTTTAAGGGACGGCATGCTATGGGGGGCAAAGGACAAGCGTGGGCTCTGCGGCAGGGGGCGGGTGCAGGCAGGGACCCAAAGAGGTGACGAGTGCGAGTGCGTGAGTGTTGGAGAGGAAGGTGCTCTCACCGGGCCAAGGGAAGGGGAGAGGTATTTGAGGCAGAGGGTTGCAGAGCTATGAACAGGAAGCAGGCCCTCTCAGCGCAGGGACTCTGGGGTTGCTGCCGGGAAGAGGCATCCCTCCTCTGGGGAGCCCCTCGTCCTGTGTCCAGCCCCAAGCCCTGCTGGGGCTACTGCAGCCACCCTGGGGCCAGGGCGGCCGGGAGGCGCCCGCGGCTACTGAAAGCCGCTTTTGTGCGGCAGCTCCAGCTCCTGTTTCGTTGACGTTGGAACCTGCTGCTTATTTATCCAACTTGAAGGGAAATTCAGCAGCAGCGGAGGGGAAAAAAATAACCTCAGCTGCCGAGCAGGGAGGAAGGAGGGCCCCAGCCCGGCCCCTGCTGCCTCTGCCGCCCTGCCCAGCGCAGCCGGGGGCCTCGGGTCCAGGCCCACAGGCTGTCCCGGCAGTGGACGGGCCTCGTGCTCCCCGGCCCGGGTTCTCCCTTGGCTCCAGGGCCCAGGACCACCCCCCCTCTGAAGCTGCGGTCTGCAGGGCTGGCCTCTGGGGCTTCCCCAGGGAAAGTCACCTGCCTGTGGGGCAAGTGGGCCCTGACCACCAAGGGTCTCACCTCCTTACTCCGCCCCTGCCTGGGGAGGCTCCAGGCTGGACGGTCCTGAGCTCCTGAATGTGTTCTGGAGCCTTCCTCCTGCCCCGCCCCAGCCCCCGCCTCCGGGGCAGCCAGCATAGGAGCCTGGCTCTAGGCCACACTGGCCTCTCAAGGTGTGAGGGCAGAAGCCTGACAAGGCCTGTCAGATGCAGAAGCATGACCTTTAGCCACTCCGGACCGTGGCCTCCCTCAGCCAGGGACGGACGTGTGGAGGAAAAGGTGTGGACGCTGCCCCCAGGCCCCCCCCCCCCCCCCACGGCCCAGGGAGGGCCTCCCACTGCTTCACAGCCCAGACTGCCTCCCCTTCCAGGCTCCAACTCTTTCAGATTATGGTCCCAACCACTCCCTGTGTCCTGTGAGGCCCTTTCATACCCATGACCTTATTTGCCCCATTTTACAGATGAGGAAACTGAGGCTGAGTGGTCAGCTGGACCTTGGGCCAGACACTTGGCCTATGCCCTGCCTTACCTCTCTGCCTTAGGTCACCCCACCAGGGAGTCCCCGCGTCCATGGCCCCGTCATTGTGTCTCTCCCAGCTGCGGCACAGGCAGGGAGGATGTCCCTCCACCTTGGTCCCTCCTTGGTCCTCGCCGGTTGCTTGTCCTTCCTGGGTGTGCTCTGGGGAGAGGCAAGGGGAGCATTATCCCACGAGAAGGACAGAAGCCCCCTTCCCATACGTCTTCTCCTGTGGCCTGTACTACCATTTCTGCAGGCATCCCCACCCCCCTGGGGCAAACCACACGTGGATCTTTGACGCCTCTAGGCCGCACGCAGGATGCTTCAGAACACAGTTTCTGGATTCAGCTGCCTGGGTTCAAACCGTGCTCTGCACCTGTCATCTTACCTAATCTGTGCAGCCTCCCTGGGCTTGGGCCACATTTTGGCTCAGGACAACCCTCTGCTGACTGTGGACTCTTCATCACCATTGCTTTCTGATTATTCTTTTTAAAGAGAAAGAAACAGAATATATATAATTTATAATCACACATATTTTAAAAACTAGCATTATGTTCTGTGCACACTTTCGAGTTTACTCAATAGAAAGTGAAATGGGACGCCTGGCTGGCTCAGTTGGCAGACCGTGAGACTCTTGATCTCAGGGTCATGAGTTTGAGCCCCATCTTGGGGGTAGAGATTACAAAAAAATAAACTTTAAAAAAAAAGTGAAAATCCAGGGGCGCCTGGGTGGCTCAGTCGGTTGGGCAGCCGATTCGGCTCAGGTCATGATCTCGCGGTCCGTGGGTTCGAGCCCCGCATCGAGCTCTGTGCTGACAGCTCGGAGCCTGGAGCCTGTTTCAGATTTCCCTCTCTCTGACCCTCCCCCATTCATGCTCTGTCTCTCTCTGTCTCAAAAATAAATAAACGTTAAAAAAAAAAATTTAAAAAAAAAAAAGAAAATCCAGGGGCGCCTGGGTGGCTCATTTGGTTAAGCGTCCGACTTCGGCTCAGGTCATGATCTCATGGTTCGTGGGTTCGAACCCCACATTGGGCTCTGTGCTGACAGCTCGGAGCCCGGAGCCTGCTTCGGATTCTGTGTCTCCCTCTCTCTCTGTCCCTCCCCAGCTCATGCTCTCTCTCTCTCTCTCTCAAAAATAAACATTAAAACATTTTTTAAAAAAGTGAAAATTCACATTCTTCATGCCTTCTCTTCCCCCTCTCTGGAAGGTTCCCTGTTGGCAGTGGGAGGTGTGTCTATCCAGACTCAAAGACATTCTTACAGGTGAGTAAAATTGGGGTGCTTTTGTTTACTTATCATACTTCCGTGATTTTTTTAAAAGGTAGCATTTAAAAAATTTATTTATTTATTTATTTTGAGAGAGAAAGACAGAGCATGGGAGGGGCAGAGATAGAGGGAGAGAGAATCCCAAGCAGACTCTGCACTGCCAGGGCAGAGCCCAACACAGGGCTCGAACCCACAAACCACGATATCATGACCTGAGCTGAAATTACGAGTCAGACTCTTAACCGACTCAGCCATCTAGGCACCTCACTTTTGTAATTTTTTAAATGATTTTTATTTTTAAGTAATCTCCACATCCAGCATGGGGCTCGAACTCATGACCCCGAGATCAAGAGTCACATGTTCCTCCAACTAAGCCAGCCAGGTGACCCAATACTTTTGTAATTAAAGTGATACATGCATATAGTTGTTTTTTGTGTTTTTTTTTAACTGAGATATAATTTACGTTCAGATGCACAAGTCTTGTGTGTTCAGCTTGACCAATTAGTAACAAAGTGAATATGGGGGCGCCTGGGTGGCTCAGTCGGTTGAGCATCTGACTCTTGATTTTGGCTCAGGTCACGATCCCAGGGTTGTGGGCTCGAGCCCCACACTCAGCACAGAGCCTGCTTAAGATTCTCTCTCCCTCTGCCCCTCTCCCCTGCTCGCATGCTCTCGCTCAAAAATAAAAAAGTTAAAAAACAAAAAAATCCCAGAGTGAACACGGCCCTGTGACCACCACCCAGATCAAGAAACAGAGCATGTGTGCTCCCCCCCACCGCCCCCCGCCCCCCCCCCCCCGAGGGCTGCTTCGTGTCCCCTTCCAGCCAGACGCTCTGCTGTTCTTGTTGCTTGTGTCTCAGCTCTGCTGCACCTGTTCTGGACCGTCTTATAAATGGGATCCTACGGTATTTGCTCTTTGTGTCTGGCTTCTTGCGCTCGGCGTGGTGTCTATGCGACTCCTCTGTGTCATTGTGAGTCTCTGTGATTTGTTTGCTCTTATTGCCGAGTGGGGCTCCGCTGTATGGACATGGCACAGTTTGTTCTGGTGACCGACATCTGGGCCGTCTCCAGTTTGGGGCTTGCTTATAGATGGCACGTACATCTTATAGACTGAGTGTCTGTGTCCCCCCCAAATTCCTGGGCCAAAATCCAACCCTCTGTGTGCAGGTAACGTAACGAGGTGGGGTCTTTGGCAGCTGACAGGTCATGAGGGTGGAGCCCCATGGGTGACACTAGCATGATTTTTGTTTGTTTAATCTCTACAGCCAATGCGGGGCTTGAACTCACGACCCTGAGATCAAGAGCCGCTCGCTCTTCTCACTGAGCCAGCCAGGCGTCCCGAGACTAGCGTCTTTATACAAGCTACGTGCACCAACGTGGTGAATCTTAAATCGTAAGGCTGAAAGAACCCAGGGCCAGCAGAATACCTACTGTTCGTTTAGACAAAGCCTGGAAACAGGCGAAAGTAAATTAGATTGCTATTTAAAACTATTTTTTTTTCAATACTTATTCATTTTTGAGAGACAGAGAGAGAGAGGGGAGGGCAGAGAGAGAGAGCGAGAGAGAGAGAGAAAGAGAGAGAGAATCTGAGGCAGGCTCCAGGCTCTGAGCTGCCAGCACAGAGCTTGATGTGGGACGCGAACCCATGAACCGTAAGGTCATGACCTGAGCTGAAGTCAGATGCTTAACCGACTGAGCCACCCAGGTGCCCCGGTTTGCTATTTTTGATAAATGTTACAGAAATGCAAAGCAGGTGACATCATAATTGGTAAGTAGATGTGGCAGTCATGCAGGGACCGGGAGTTGGTTACGTTCGGGAAGGGCAGGACAGGGCTCTGGGACTGGCAGTGAGTGTCCCTCTCTTGGCCGGGTGGCGTCACACAGGTGCTCATCTGATAACAAGTTTCAGTGCGAACACCTACATTTGGGGCACGTTTCTGTGTGTTAGGTTTTCCCACGGAAGAAGGAAAGAGGCACGAGAAGTATATGAAGGGAAATCCAAAAGTCCCCATCCCTCTCCCCCCTGCAGGGTTGACATGGTGGGACTCACTCTGTTTCCTTCCGGAAACTTCTATGCACTCACCTCCCTCCATGCACATGTATACAGAACAACGGGTGTTTTCTTGTGTTCCCCTTCAAAGATGTAGGTACCATTCTACAGCTTTTTTTTTAACTGGATGGGTCTCGGGCCCTTTCAAAGCTCAGTCTGCCCCCTGAGTAACCGTGGCTCAGCATTTCACACAGCATGAAAATATTCTAGCTGGACTGGATGAGTAATAGTACCCACTGCCTGGGGTGTTTCCTCAGTTTCCTTACCTGGAAATGACAGGAGCTGTGAAAGGAGATTAACTTGAGGTTCAGATGGGTCCATACAGGAAGAGCCGCTCCTAATGGTGTGGGACACACGTCCGTGCCCCCAGCATCGGCTGCGCAGGACTCGTTGGTTTGAATGATTGCGAACGTGTCATTTGCTTTAATAGCTAGAAGGGCAGGTCCTCGTGTTTTTTCCTCTGGATCATCGTCTTGGCTCCTTCTTGCTCACTTTCTCTTCTAGAAGAACTGTGTCATCTACTTCCTTAAGTAGTCCTATAGGATTTAGAGATTACTTTATTGAAGTTATAGACTAATTTGGGGAAACTCACACTTTTACAATATCGAGCCCACCCATCTGGAAGCAGATTATCTCTCTTTATATTCTGGTCTTTTCCTTCCTTCGTTCCTCCCTTCCTCTCCTGCTTCCTTCATCCCATACACATTTACTGAGCACCTGCTATGGCCCACATCTGGGGACACAGTGAGGACCCAGACCCAGTCGCGGCCGGAAAGGCTGATGATCCATTCGGAGATTAGTGCAGATAGGTACACGCGCGTGCGCACACACACACAGACACACACACAGACACACACACACACACACGCTGGGTGATGTGGGGCTGTGAGGGCCTGCAGGTGTGGGGGCACAGAGCCATGCCCCGAGTGGCAGGGTGGAGGGTGGTAACTTAGCTGGGAGGGGCAGTCCTAGGTGACTCCTGTACACATTTCTTGTCCCAGGTCTTTATCCCCATTCTGAGCCCCCTCAGACTCTCTTCCAGATGGAAGGACATGTTCATCCAAAAGCCCCACTGAGTGTTGGTGGGGGAGGTCCCCCCACATCCCTTGTCTCCCCACATCCCATCATTGGTGTGCTGGGGCCTAAGGGCAGGTGGGGCTGAGTGTGCAGGGCCCTGAGTGTCTTGACCCAGAAAGTAGTAGGGAGCCTCTGCAGAAGACCGTAGAGATGGGGTGCCATTCTCGGACCGGCACTCTGGGACCTGGGGGAGGGAGCTGTGGCCTGTCAGGGCTGCACGAATAGGGAGGAAGGGAGTGTGCGGCTACAGACAGGGAGCCACATGAATGAACGAATGAACGATCAGCCCCCATGGACGCAGTCTGCTGGTAGGGAAGAGTCCAGAGCTGGGGAAGGGCCAGCCCTCCCCGAGTGCCCCCACGGTGACATCAACCTCCACACCGGCTTGGCCCTCATCAGCCAGGGCAGGGCTCTGACCACAGGACTCTCCAGCCTGCAGGCTTCTCCGCAGGGAGGCCTGAGGTTGGGCCAGCTGCCTGGCAGGAATTGGGACCAGGGAGGGGAGGCTAAGGGCAGGACGTCCCCACCACGGAGGGGTGGCATCTGCTTGGGAAGGGGAGGGGGCGCCGTGGCCAGGCGGCTCCCGGGTGTCTCGCCTGACCTGGCAGGTAGGTGCCAGGAGGGCCCTAGGCCATAGCAAGGGGCCGCCCCCTGCCCCGCATCCTTGCTGCGTCTGCTCCCAGGAGGGGTGGGGACACGGCAGCCCCCGGCCCGCCCCCGCACAGAAGCCCTTTCATGGACGGCTGGCTTGGAGCCCCACGCCTCCTTCCTGCCGGGCCCCCACGCAGATCCCCCTCTCTGGGCTCCCGCGGCAGGCCCAGGGTGGGGAGCAGCCGGGCACGGAGCACAATGTGGCTCCTTGTTCCCCAGCCCGGCCGAGCCTCCTGGAATTGGCCCATTTCCTGCCTGGGCCGTGGGGCCTTTTCCAAGGTAAATAAACAAATACAGAGAAGTTGGGGCCTGGGGTGGAAAGCGGGGTGTTGGGGTTTTCTTTCCGCCCCCAACCCCAACCCCATGGCCGTAGTTGCTGTGTGGCCGCAGGGGCAGAACAGAAGGCTGAGCCCCCACCCCCGAATTTTTTTGGCCCCAGAGAGAACAGGACCCACTGAAGATTTGGGCCTCCCAGTCTCCCCAGGTCCTGCCCTCACTCAGGGCTGCCCCCAGAGAGGAAGCAAGGAGCCAGGGACCCCCGGCAGGGGTTCCCAGGCAGGGGACAGGCAGCAGAGGTGTGGAAAGAGCTCTGCAGTGGATGGCTGTCCCCGGGCTCCTGTACCCTCTGTGCCACCTCGGGGGGCTGTGTCCTTGGGGAAGGAAATGGCCTCCAGCTGCAGAAAGGGCTGGCAGGGGTGGGGGCCTGGAGGGCCGCAAGCCCCTCGCTGGGCTGCCTGACCTGGACAAGTCACAGCTCCCAGGACTGGGGGGAAGGAGACTCAGGGCCCGTGCCCCAGTGGTCCCGGTTCTTTTGTCCAGATGTGAGGGGAGTGGCAAGATCAGACCCTGCCTCCCCCAGCTTCCCCCCCCCCCCCACACACACACGTGCAGGCTGAGCCCACCTTGAGCTGTGGGGATGAGAAGGACACAGAGCAGGGAGTGGGGGCTGCACGCAACCCCTCGCACTCCTCCCCACCCCGTCTTCTGCCTGCTCCCACCTGGTGCCCATAGAGAAGGCCCATCGGGTGGCACCTACTTCCTGAAACCGATCCTTCACATTTGCTTCCACAACCTCAGGCCCCGAATCCTGCCTTCCTTCACTTATGTTCCCTTAAAAGACATATACCCCACAGCACAGCATGCCTGATGCCAATGGGGAGCCCCCTGGGGTGCGCGAGGCACGGTCCGCTCCACCTGCGGGTCTAGAAGTCTCCCCAGGAGGGCCGAGATGGGGGAAGCAGACAAGTGATAAGGTCCCTGCCCACATGGAGCTTCCGTTCCAGAGTCCTCCAAAAAGGCATTTGGTCCCCTGACCTTGACCTGCGTGTGCTGGGTGTGCCTCAAACTTTCCCATTACTTCCGAATGCTGGCAGGGCAGCACCTTCCCCACCACCGCCCCCCCCCCCAACCCCCCAAGGACCTCTCTCATTTGTACGAGGTGGCTGCCAAATTCCCATTTCCCACCCAGCCTGCCCTCTGAGTTCCGACATCCAACTGAGTGCCTGGCATGTGTCTCTGCTAGGACAGCCCACGCACACAGCAAGTAGAACAGGGTTCTTGTCTTTCCCTCACCCCCACCTGCCCCTCTACCTCTCTTCTTGTCCTCACTGCAGCCGGTGACGTCACATCCAGCCAGGGGTTTGTGCTCAGAAACCTGGGAATACTTGGATTCCCAACGCCCAGTTCATCATCAGCCAGTCCAGGGAATATCCTGAATCCCTTCCGTTCGTTGTAATCACACCACCTTATTGGACGTGGTTTGTTTGCCCAACGAATTACTCTGTAATACCCAGACAACAGACCCTTTAGGGACAGATGGATTTTTCTCTCTGACATATTGACTTCAGCCCGGTCCCATGTGGACACATTCAGACTAGTGGAGCTCAGTCTGAAGCTGGGGCTCCGTCTGTTCTCAGGGTGTGTGGCCCTGAGGCCGGTCCGGGTGTCCACCATCTGTGGCTGGGCCCTCCTCTCCCCCGTGTGCGGGGACCAGTCCTCCCGGCAGGGTCACCAGGGGAGGAAGGGGTAGGGGAGCTCCGCCCAGGAGGGGCCCAGCACGCTGTCAACGTCCCTGCTAGCAATGAGGTTGGCTACAAAGAGGGTCTCGTGTAAGTCCGTGCCCTGGAGAGCCGGGGCGAGCTGACCCTCCATGGCTGAAGCAATAAGGCCCGGGCTGTGTGTCCGGGCTGGGCCGGATAAGGTTCTAGGCAGCGGAATCTACACTCTCCTGGCGCGCCTGTTCCCTCCCGTCCGCAGCCGGGACACCTGGGCACATCACCCGCAGCCCTGGTCTGACGCCCCCAACCTCCACTCCACAGAGCGGATCTCCCACCGCCCGGCACTGTTTTTGGCACAGTCCAGGTACGTGGCCACCTTGCCTGCCCTTGGCCTCGGCTGACCCTCACCACCTTGCCAGCCCGGGGCGGGCACGAGGGGGACGGAATGACAGAAGAGGGCAGGCTTGCGATTTAGAATCACCCCCGCCCTGCATAAACCCACCAGACCCCATGATGAATCGAACGTCACAGAGGACCAGGAGGGTAAAGACACAGAGTCCCTGAGGAGCATGCTGCTGGGCTGGAGAGACAGGAGTCTAGACGGTGCTGACCCTGGGGTGAATCAGAGTTGGGGGGGGGGGGGACCCGCAACCGGAAGCAGCTAACTCTGTGAGGGTTTAAGAATAAAATGCAAGAAAAACGAGAAGAAACGGCTCATTAATCACCTAAAATAAGTGTAGTCTTAGGTTTCTTTGCGGGGAAGAGGATGTCTGGCGTGAGTTTTTAAAGCTAAATGGGAGTTTCTCAGGCTGTTGGGTGGCAGTGGGGACAGGAAAAGGGAGCAGGTGCAAAGACCTGGAGGGCTGAAAGAATGTGGCCCGTTCTGGAAACAGTGAGTTCCACGTGTTTGTTAGTTACAGCGACAGAAAGGCAGTAGCCACTTCAACAACATAGAAGCTTCTCTCCCCATCCTCCCCGCCTCCCTTCTCATGGGAAAGTCCAGAGGGAGGCAGTCACCGCTAACTTGGTGGCTCAGCTCCATGAATTCCTCAGGGACCCAGGCTCTTTCCAGCTCACCACACATCCCTGGAATGCAGGTTTTGACCTCTTGGCCCAAGATGGCAGTTAGAGTCCCGGCCATCACACCCACATTCCAGGCGGTGGCATGGAGGAAGAGGTGAAGAAAAAAGGGGGGGAATATACATGCCAGTGTGCTGAAGGAAGGCTTTCAGAAGCTGACAGGTGACACTGTTTATAACCCGTTGGCCAGAACGTGGTTTGTAGCCACCCTAGCCACAAGGACAGCCAAGAGATTTTTCTGGGTGGCTGCATATCCAGCTAAAACTCAGGGGTTCAAATGCCATGGAAGAAGGGGAAGGAGGTATCAAGGGACAACCAGAGGTCTCTGTCTCTCTCCTCTGGCATGGCTGGATCCAGCTGTGGGGTCGGGGGACTAGAGAGGCGGGGAAGGTGGACCCCTGCCCCACGGGCGAGGGGCTGGCCCCAAGTGTGAAGCAAGAGAACGAACCGCTCAGACCTATTCTGGGGGGCAGTGACGTCAGCAGTGTGAGGGCTGTGTTAGTGTGGGGACGGGCAGGGGGTATCCTGTGTGTCTGCTCAGATGACTGATGAGGCTCCCTTCTAGTGGCTCTTAGCCTTTCATAGAGGAAAACAAACCCCATCTTTCTCAGAACCACCCCTTCCACACTCCTCTTCCCTCCCAGAGAGGATGGCCTGGATGCAGAGGGAGCGAGGGATGAAGGGGCCAGCCTTCTGCTGGCCTGGGGCCCGTGCTGGCACCTGCTGGGGTCTGCCGGCCTCCAGGATCCGGCCTGGCTTGCACCCCCTCCCACCCTTAGCTGAGGTGGCACCGTGGCCACCACAGATGTCTCTGTGGCTGACGGCTGGCTTTTAACCCTGGGACTCGTCCTGCAGGACCCACTCGGAGGGGCCTTGGAGAGCTCTGTGTCCAGGCTACCCCTGCCTGACCATGCTGGCCATCGTGTCCACTTTGATGTGGCTCAGTCCAAGGGGTTTCCTCCACAGTCCCAATGGCAAGAGAACCCCACCCCTGGTTCCCCTCTTCACTTATCCAGAAGCCCAGGTGGGGACATGCAATGTCGTCACTTGCTTTCCCACGAATCCCAGGTGCAGGAAGTGGGGGCCCCCGCCCCGCCCTCCTTCTTCTTGTCTGGATTGTTTTTCTCATCATAAACACTATGGTCCAGTGTCGTTCTCCAAGCCTGGACCTTGGTCAGTTACAGCGGAAGGTGCTGGCATTAAGTTCATTCCTTTTCAAGATGGCACAGTTGTGTGGTTGGATGCTAGACATCCTCCCCGTCTCCTCTTCCTCTTTGCATGGCCTTTCCCAGGACGTAGCTCAGAACTGCAGAAGAGCAGAGCGTATGAATAACGAAGCAGTTCCCTCCACCTCCCACCATCGAAGCAGGAGCCGGAAGGCTCTGGATGGAGCTGAGGTTGGGGGGGTGTCGTGGGGGGGCGGATTCTGCGACATCTGTCCCTTCTGCCGCCCCTTGCCCCAGAGCATCTCCATGATCCCGTCTCATCGTCCAGGGCAGATTGGGAAGCTAGTTCATGAGATTATCAGTTAGCGATGGTCACTCCCTTCCCCACCGCCCCCTTCCATGACAGGAGCATTAGGTTGGGCTCGGCCGTGACACGCCCCAGCCATCCCCTCCTTGTCCACAGAGGTTGAGGGACGTGTGGAGCCAGTCCTGGACCCGACTTGGAGCCAAGTCCAGCCGCCCGGCAGAATGAACAAGGAATAAATGCTTGTTGGTTCAAGCTTCTGGGCCTTCAAGCAGCTTGGTACACAGCATTATTGTGGCAATAGCCGACTGTCATTCTTAGGTGACCTCTGGGGCCCCTTGTAGCTCTTAGTATCTGTGACGGGACTAATCCTGGCCTTCTGTGAAAGGTTTGGATGCTGCGCTGAATGACCACGAAGGAACTGAGTGACCCAGGAGCTCACTGAGAAGCAGCCCTCCCTGCCTTCTTCCCGGCAGAGCAGAGGTGGGGTCCACGGATCAGTGCGGCCCCTGTGCCCCCCGCCCCATGACCAGGGTTTCTCAGAGGATGAGAATGATGTCAGACGCAGGCTGCCTGCCCTGAATATCTCCCTGTCCCTCTGGCCTGGGCTGAATCTCACATACATCAATCTAGAAGGTATGCATCTATGTGCCCATTTCAGAAGAAACTGAGGGACTTCCTAAGACCACGGAGCTGATCACGGAATAGCTCAGCCGGTGCTCCCGAGACTAGATTTTTCCATGATGAAGCACTACCTGCCCTTCTGGGAGCTGAAGGCAGGGAGCAGGGCAGGGACCAGTCGGGGCCCAGAAAGGCCCCTCAGGCACCTTCTCTGTCTGGCCTCCTACTTTCCGGGAAGGGACTCTGGTCAGGGGGGCACATCTTCAAGGAGGGGCCGTGTGTTTCTCAGTCCTGCCTCCCTCTTGCCTGGACCCCTCTCTCCTTCCTGTTACCCAGACTGGCCCTTGGAGGCAGCGTGAACCCCAAATTCAAGGCCTCTCTCCTCTTTCCCTCATCAAAGCCAGCACCCAGACAGCTGTCACTCCTGAAAGCATGTGAGGCCCTGGTGAGCGAGGAGAGCTGAGCCACCACAGGAGGAGGGAGGGCATTCTGAGGAGGCCACACGTGGACACGACCCAGTGAGGCTGGGAGGGAGGCAGGAGGGAGGCCACCCAGGACAGGGCCCGAGCTTCCTCTCCAAGCAAACACGAGTGTGGGGCCAGGTGTATTTATAACATAGCCCTGAAGGGGACCAGGCCTCACATAAATCATGCTATTTCCTTGGCAGGAGTAAAAATAGCCCCATGGCATCCTGCACATGCTTGTGCACGGAACAGAGCTGGCCGGCCAGGCTCCCCCACCCCCAGGCCCCGCCCTCTGGTCATGCTTCATTTGACCATCCGGACAGAGTTTCCACCTCCTCCTCCCCACCACGCACCAGGCTTGCTGCCTGCCCCTGGTCTCCACAGGAGGGGGTGCGGGGAGGGTCCCCCACCGCAGCTCTGTCCCCCAGGCCGAGACCGCTGACTTTCGGGCTGGCTCGGGTCGGCTGCAGAGGGGCCAGTGCACATCCTTGGCCGAGTCAGGTTGGGGAAGAGTCAGAGCTCGGTAGTCGGTGAGGAATGAGGGTCGGGTGCGGTGAGGGGCCTGCTGCACCACCCGGGCCTCCCCGGCAACCAGGAACAGAGAGAGGAAAGGAGGAACTTAAGGCGCCCTGGAAGCAGGGGTGAGGCTGGGGTGGGGACCCTCTGCCAGGGAGCCCCAAAGGGCGTCTGAGGCCTGCGTCGGAGGAATCTGGAGAGCTCCTCACAATGGAGGTTCCAGGCCCTGGACTCCCAGGAGTGGGGCCAGAAGTGCATTTTAAGCAAGGCCCCCATGGTCTTAGGCCTGCTGTCTCTGTGGTGGCCCAGGCCTCCCCTGATGCACGACCCCCCCCCCCCCCCCCCGCCACCGCCCCCTGCACAGGGCTGGAGCTCTGGGAGGTGTTAGACTGGGCAGGGTCCAGGCTCTCTCCTCGCCCCCCTCCCTTCCACCTCCTCCCTTCGGGCAGGCCAATGTGCCAGCTCTCTCTGGGTCAGCAGCAGCAGGGAAAAAGTGACCGGCTGGAAAAGTGACCTATTTGAGGCAAGATCACACCCCACCAGTGTCCAGGCCTCTCTCTGGGAAATCCACGCCTGGCGAGAGGTTGGGGAGAGGCAGCTCCCTGGGGGCTGAAGCGCTCGGGCCAGGTCTGGGAGGAGCCGAAGTGGGTAAGGGCCTGCTTGAGCTATTCACAATCACCTGCAGGGTGGACTTTCCCAGGCGGCAGTACCCCTGGAGCTGGGATTTGAACCTGGGTCTCTGGCCACCACCCACAGTCTAGGTCATGGTGGAAAACCCCAGATTCTTCCTTGTGTCCAAGCTCAGTGTTATTGCACAGCAGCCTTCGGTGTCTGTCTCTCGTGATGGCTAGGACATGAGCGTCGGGCACGGTGCCCTCCCCGCCCACTCACTGGGCTCTGCCTCTCTGGGGCAGCCTCTGCCCGCAGAACCTCACCCTGCCCCAGGTTCTTGCTTTGGAGAGACTCGCAGGCACTTCGTTCATCTAATTAGCCTTGGGCAGTGGTTCTGGCCACACCACGCCCTGGGAGATCTCGGAGGGGTCAGTCTTCTCTGAGTCTCCTTTGTACACCCAGCACATATTCAGCAGTCTCCGCCCACCAGCATCACAGTGGGGACTTGCTCGTTCATTCTACAGATGGTTACGGGGTACCTCCTATAGGGAAGGCAGTCTTCCAGGGCTGGGGCTCCGGCGTAGGTGAGACAGGACGGGTCCCTGTCTGCATGGGGCTTGCCCTCTGGGGAGTCTTATAGTGTGACAGTGGCAGGGTTGACAGCAGAGACTCTAGAACCAACTGGGTTCGAAGCCTGGCTCTCTTCACTAGCTGTGTGACCTTGGACAAAACGCCGAACCTCTCGGTGCTTCCGTTTCTCCAGCTGTGAACTGACGGTAATGGAGGTACCGGCTTTGCTGTTGCGGGGGGGGGGGGGGGGATTAAATGAGTTAATGGCACGGGACACAGAATGTTGGCTACCCTCACTGTCAGTGCCTGACCTGAGGCCCTCCCGGGGAGTCTTGGGAGGGTTATGACATGGTACTGGGGCACCAAATCGCGGAGTGCCATCATTTAGACTAGGGCAGCCCCACCAATCTTTCCCTCTGAGGAATTCAAAGGGAACGGCTCTTGCCTTTTCCTCTCGGGCCACAGCCTCCTGAAGGGCAGCAAACCTCGGTTCCTCGATTCCTCAGGCACGGAGGCAGCGGCCGAAGCCAGGTACCCCCCCTTCTCCCCGACTCGGCTTGGTGCCTGTCTTTCCTTCTACACAATCTGTCCGCCAGGAAGAAATCTCAGCACTACTCCGATAACACCGTTTTGGGGCCTTGCACCGGCTTTGCCAAAAAAGGAGACCCGCCCCCTCCCCAAAGCCCAGTCCTGAGGGGAACCGAGGGGAACCACAGTCACACAGCCCATGCCCCTTTGTGCAGGGGGAGGAAAGGGCTGACCCCCTCTCCCCCCTCCCCCGCGCACTGGGGAGCGGCTCCCCCCCCCCCCCCCCCCCCCCCGCGGAAAGCAGGTAAGGTGATGCGGTCTAGTTAACAATCCTGCCTGGATGGCTGGCTCTCTTTCCTGGCAAATTGGCGGGAGCTCTATGTGGATCAGGAAGGAAGAAAAAGAGACAACTGAAAATCCTGGGAAGTCTAGTCATCGGGGTTATTGGAGCGAAAGGCCAAATAGTATTAAAATCGAACCACCTGGAGAATATATTAAGAAAACCTTGGGACATATTAACAGTAGCACTGAGGCTACCAGGGTGCCACAGTCTACATGATTTGCGGATGTTAACGCCATGATTCCTCCAACTCTCGAGTGAGGTCAGGGCTGCCGGACTGTTATTTACCCCTGCGTTTCCGTGCAGCAGTGGTTCTCAACGCGGGATGGCCGGATCACTTTTCCGTGGGAACTAGAAATGGGAATTCTCTGTCGCCACCCCAGAGCTGCTGAATCAGAAACTCAGGAGGAGAGCTGCTCCGTGTGTTAAAGTTCTGTTTTGTTTTGAGAGAAAGAGAGCTCGAGTCGGGGAGGGGCAGAGAGTGAGGGAGAGGGAGAGAATCCCAAGCAGGCCCTGCACAGTCAGCGCGGAGCCCTAAGCAGGGCTCAGTCTCACGAAACCCGGGAGATCATGGCCTGGGCCGAAACCAAGAGTCAGACTGCTCAACTGACTGAGCCACCCAGGCGCCCCGGGACTCTGTATTTTAACAAGCCTTCTGGGTAATTCCAATGTGCGCTCCGGCGTGAGAACCACTAAGCTAGATTTGCTGTGGTAACAAAAACTCTACTCGCAGTGACTTAAAACAGCAAAGGAATATTTCTCCCTCACGCTGCTTGTCGGCCGGGGGTGGGAGGGGGACTTTTTGCTCATCACAGCACTCAGGCACCCTTTGGAAATGGTCTTAAAGGCATATAACAAATGAAGAAATGGGGCGCCCGGGGGGGCTCAGGTGTTAAGCATCTGACTTCGACTCAGGTCACGATCTCACGGTTCATGAGTCCCTCATCAGGTGAGCTTGAGCCCCGCTTTGGGTAAGCCTGTCTTCACTCTCTCCCTCTCTCTGTGTCTCTGCCCCTCACTCACTTGCACCTCCCCTCTCTCAAACGAAACAAAACAAAACAAAACAAAACAAAACAAAACGAAGAAGAAATGTTTCTTCAAATCTACCGAGGGTTGGTAGGAACAGTGAGGGTCTGTGGGATTTGAACCAAGACTCCCCCAGCCCCACCTCTAGCTCCTCAGGATGATAATTCCACTCCAGACTGGGGCGGCCCAGAACGGAGAAGTCCTTTTCCCTCCAGCTCCCAGTCAAGACGGCTGTTCTCCCCGAAGGGGTAGGACAGCAGCACTTTTCAGCTCTGGAATCCCTTCTGCCCAGACCCCCCTCTGCCGCGAGCATGAGACCACGGAGAATCTTAGGCCCCGATCCCCTTGCCTTGGCTTGTGAGGCAGAGGTTCCATCGCGGGAGAGGACAACCAGGAAGACCCGAGGCCGCTGCCTTTCCCCTCTACTGAGCCCTCGGCCCCTGAGGCAGACTTGTCTCTCAGAGAGGGAAGCATACCCTTGTCCTGTCTCCAGCTCGAGAGTCACGGCACAGAGACTGCACCTACAGGAAGAGGCAGACTGTAGGACAGACGGCTCCGGATCTCTTCCCAGAGGAACGGACTTATTTACAACAGAGCGTGAAGAAGCTGGGGCCCAGCAGTGCTCTCAAAAACAGTGGGGGCTGCGGTACAACGCCGTTGGAAGGAAGTGAGCAAATTCATTAGAGATACAGACTAAACTGTAGGCAGAGAGGATCAGGGAGAGAGACGACCAGAAAGAGCTCTCCTGGGGTCAGAACAAATCTCAAACACTGACCTTGGGAACTATCCAATGAGCTCAAATTTGATTGGATCAGCGTGAGACCAATTTATGCCATAGCACATTGTTGAAAATAATATTGTATAATTACAGCGATTAGTGGAGCTTAATGTACGGGTGGAATCAGAGGAAGAGACAGTCAAGGAGAAGCCTGCCGAGACCACGGCCGTTCTGGTGTAACTGTGGGCACGCCTATGGATGGTTACGCCTCCTCGGAAGCAACATCAGAGGCTACACACGGAGAAGGAGAGAGGGTGGAATACATAATCCTTTCAGCCACTACATATATAAATTTTTTTTTAACGTTTATTATTGAGAGACAGAGAGACATAGAGCGTGAGCAGGGGAGGGGTAGAGAGAGGGGGAGACACAGAATCCGAAGCGGGCTCCAGGCTCCGAGCTGTCAGCACAGAGCCCGACGCGGGGCTCAAACTCACGAACTGCAAGATCATGACCTGAGCCGAAGTCGGTCACTCAACCGACTGAGCCACCCAGGTGCCCCTCAGTCACTACATATATAAACAAGCAAATAACAATAACGGGACCCAGGGGAGGGGGGACCACACTGAGTCCCTACAGTATATTATCTGAAATCGAATGTCTATAACCTACAATTATCCAGGTTGCAACAAAACAAATATGAGACATTCAAAGAAACAGAAAAGTTGGGGCACCTGAGTGGTTCAGTGCGACCCTTGATATTGGCTCAGGTCATGATCTCACGGTTCATGAGACTGAACCCCGTGTCAGCTCTGTGCGCTGACAGCATGGAGCCTGCTTGGGATTCTCTCTCCCCCTCGCCCTCTCTCTCTCAAAATAAATACATACTTAAAAAAAAAGACACAGAAAAGTATGACTCACATACCAGGAAAAAAATCAGGTAACAGAAACAGCCTATGAGAGTGACCAGGTATTGGATCTAAAACCCCTCAAAGTAGCCATTTTATAAATTCTTACTTTTTGATTTTTATTTATTTTATATTTGAGAGAGAGAGAGAGAGAGCGCGCGCACAAGCAGGGGAGGAGCAAAGGGAGGAGACAGAATCTTTTTTTTTTTTTTAATTTTTAACGTTTATTCATTTTCCAGAGACAGAGACAGAGTGCAAGTGGGGGAGGGGCAGAGAGAGAGGGAGACACAGAATCCGAAGCAGGCTCCAGGCTCTGAGCTCTGAGCTGTCCACACAGAGCCCGACGCGGGGCTCGAACTCACAGACCGCGAGATCATGACCTGAGCCGAAGTCGGACGCTTTACGGACTGAGCCACCCAGGCGCCCCGAGAGACAGAATCTTAAGCAGGCTCCACACTCAGGGCAGAGCCCGGCATGGGGCTTGATCCCATGATCCTGGGATCGTGACCTGAGCTGAAATCAAGAGTCGGGTGCTCAACTGACTGAGCCACCCGGGCGCCCCAAAGTAGCCATTATAAACATATTCAAAAAAACTAAGGGAAACTACGACAAGAGAAGTAAAAGGAGATGTGATGATTAAGTTGCAGCAAATTGAGAACATCAATAAAGAGATGGAAATTATACAGGAAATCAAATGGATATTCTCGAGTTAAAAATTACAGTCATTAAAGTGAAAAATTCACTAGAAGAAATGAGCAGAACAAGTATTTGAAGAAATAATGGCTGAGAAATTCCCAAACTAACTGAAAAAACATTAATCTACACATCCAGGGACCTCAACAAATTCCAAATAGTATAAACACAAACAGACCCATACACTGACACATCATAGTGTAAATGCCGAAAGCCAAAGACAAGAGAAAATCTTGAAAACAGCAAGAGGAAAACAGCTTGTCACTTACAAGGGAACATCAATAAGATAGATTATTTCTCATTAGACACGATGGGGCCAGAAGGTGCTGGGGTAACATATTTAAAATTCTCAAAGAAAAAAAAAACCTGTCAACCAAGAAGCTTATATTCAGCAAAGCTATCTTTCAAAAGTCAAGAAAAAATGAAGACATTCCCAAAGAACAAAAACTGAGGTAATTTGTTGCAACCAGACTGCCTTATAAGAAGTACTAAAAGAAGTTCTTCAGGCTGAGATCAAGTGATTCCAAAACAAGTGACAGGATTCACAGAAGGGGAAAAAAAATAGCCACAGGTAATTATGTAACTCTAAAAGGCAATATAAATGCACATTGCTTCTTATTTCTCTAAACTGATTTAAAAAGCAATAGCATAAAACAACATGCATATAATGTATTGTTGAGCCTATAACATATAGAAATGTAATGGGTTTTTGTTGTTGTTTTGACTTGTTTTTTTGGCTAACAACAGCACAGAAGAGATGAGTGGAAGCAAAGCTAAGGAAATGAGACAGTAATGTGAATCCACAGGAACAAGTTAAGAGATCCAGAATAATATTGTTAAGTCATAGACTGGAAGGCTTATTATTAAATTAGCCTAAAGATTCAGTGCAACTCCCATAAAAATTATGACTGCTTTTTTTCCCTACCAGAAATGAGCAGGCTGATCCTAAAATTATGTGGAAATACAAGGCACCCAGAATAGCCAAAACAATCTTCAAAAATTTTTTTAAAAAGGTTGGGGCGGGGCGCCTGGGTGGCGCAGTCGGTTAAGCGTCCGACTTCAGCCAGGTCACGATCTCGCGGTCCGTGAGTTCGAGCCCCGCGTCAGGCTCTGGGCTGATGGCTCGGAGCCTGGAGCCTGTTTCCGATTCTGTGTCTCCCTCTCTCTCTGCCCCTCCCCCGTTCATGCTCTGTCTCTGTCTGTCCCCCCAAAAAAATAAATAAACGTTGAAAAAAAAAAAAAGGTTGGGGAACTCATACTTCCTGTTTACAAGATTTACTACAAAGCAAAGTAGTCAAGACAGGGTGGTACTAACATAAGGATAGATATATAAATCAGTAAAATAGAATTGAGAGTCTAGGAAAAAACCCATGTGTCTATGGTCACTGATTTTTTCACAAAGGTGCCAAGACTATCCAATAGGGAAAGAATGGTCTCTTCAACAAAGGGTTCCTGGGACAACTGGAGAGCCACATGCAAAGTGAAGTTGGCTCCTGGTCTCACACCATATAAAAAAATCAACTCAAAATTGATCAAAGATATGAGAGCCAAAACTATAAACCTCTTAGAAGAAAACATAGGGATGCATCTTCATGACCTTGACCAGGCACGTTTCTTGGATATGTTACCAAAAGCATGAGCAACAGAGTAAGAATATAGAAAATTAGACTTTGTCAAACTTAAAAAAAAAAAAAAATTGTGCTTCAGAAGTCACTATCAAGGAAGTGAAAGGAAACTAACAGAATGTTAGAAATTTTTGCAAATCATGTATCTGAAAAGGGAGTTGTATCTGAATAAACATTTCTCTCAAGAAGATATACGAATGGCCAAAAAGCACATGAAAAGATGTCCAACATCATTAGGCATTAGGGAAATGCAAATGAAATCCACAAGATACCACTTCACACCCTTAGGATGACTATAATCAAACAGTCAGATAATAACAAGTGTTGGTGAGGATGTGGAGAAATCAGAACCTTCATGCACAGGTGGTGGGAATATAAAATGATACAGTTGCTTTGAGAAAACCACCTGGCAATTCTTTAAACAGTTTAACATTCAGTTACCATATGATTTGGCAATTCTACTACTAGATATACATCCAAGACAAATGAAAACATACATCCACAAAACTACTTGTATATGAATATTTATAGCAGAATTATGCATAGTAGCCAAAAGATGGAAACAAACCAAATGTTCATCAACTGATGAGTGGATAAACAATATTTAGTGGTTCCATACAAGGAGATAAAAAGGATGGGGTGTCTGGGTGGCTCAGTCAGTTAAGTGTCCCATTTTGGCTCAGGTCACGATCTCATGGTTTGTGAGTTCGAGCCCCACATCAGGCTCTGTGCTGACAGCTTGGAGCCTGGAGCCTGCTTCAGATTCTGTCTCCTTCTTTCTCTGCCCCTTCCCTGCTCACGCGCTCTGTCTCTCAATAATAAATAAACATTAAATTTTTTTTAAAAAGCCAAGGAGATAAAAAGGCAAGAAGTACTCATATATGCTATAACATGGATGGACATTGAAAACATTTTGCTAAATTAAAGAATCCAGTCACAGAAGGCCACATATTATATGATACTATTTATATGAAATGTTCAATATAGACACATCTTTAGAAAACACCAAGTAGACTAGTTTTGGCATAAGTCTGGGAGAGATGGGAGAGGTTACACGGTTATAATTGTTTTGGAGGTGTTGAAAAGTTCTAAAGTTGACCGTGGTGATGATCGTACATTATCTGTTAATGTACTAAAAAATACTGAATTGTACACTTTAAATCGTATGTTTTGTGAACTCTATCTGGACAAAGTTGTTTTATGATGCAATTCCCAATATTTTTAAAGTTTTTTTTTTTTTTTGTATGAGATTCTCAGTATACAGAACAGATAGAAATGATATTTTATTAGTATAATTATAGTGTCAAATTCATTTACTTTTTAATTTTTTTAACATTTATTTTATTTTTGAGAGAGACAGAGACAGAGAGACAGAGACAGAGATAGAGCACGAGCGGGGGAGGGGCAAAGAGAAGACACGGAATCGGAAGGAGGCTCCAGGCTCTGAGCTGTCAGCACAGAGCCTGATGTGGGGCTCAAACCCATGAACCGTGAGATCATGACCTGAGCCGAAGTTGGACGCTTAACCAACTGAGCCACCCAGGCGCCCCATTTACTTTTTAACAATAGTAATCATGTATTAAATTCAGTTTAGTCATAAATTTTGCTTTGGTGATTGCAAATGTGTAAGCATTTGGTTTCAAATTCATTTGAAGGGTGCGTGGGTGGCTTAGTCGGTTAAGCGCCTGACTCTTGATTTCGGCTCAGGTCATGATCTTGTGGTTTGTGGGTTCAAGCCCCATGTCGGGCTCTGCACTGACAGTGCGGAGCCTGTTTGGGATTCTCTCTCTCTGTCTCTCTCTGCCCCTCCCCTGCTTGTGCTCTCTCTGTCTCTCTGAAAATAAATGAACTTTAAAAGTCATTTGAGTAGGCATGTTGTTCTTCTGTAAACAGCTAAAAATGTTTTTAAAAGTAAATGTGTCAAGCATTCAGAAAAAAAAGTTCAGAAATTATATAACCAACAGCTAATACAATCCAGCTTTGTCAAATCTGCACATTTTGCATTATTTGCTTCAGATTTTCTTTTAAGAAATAAAATATCACAAAACCGCTTCAGATTCTGCATCTCCCTCTCTCTCTGGCCCTTCCCCTCTCGAGCCCTCTCTCTCTCTCTCTCAAAAATAAATAAATATTAACAAAAATATTTAAATATCACAAAACCAGTTGAAGTTTCCTACGCAACTCTTCCCCATCCTAATTCCTCTATCTTCCTGGATTTAGTGTTTATCACTCTTATGAATGTTTTTACAAACCGTATATGTATTTTAAAACCATATATAAAAATATATACATTAAAACCTTATATATGTAATCACTGCACAATATACAGTAATGTTTTGTGCGCTTTTAAACTATGCAGGGGTGCCTGGCTGGCTCAGTTAATTGGGCATCCAACTCTTGGTTTCAGCTCAGGTCATGATCCCAGGGTCGTGGGATTGAGCCCCGTGTGGGGTTCCGAGCTCAGGGGGAAGCCTGCTTGGGATTCCCTCTCTCTCCCTCTGCCCCTTTCCCGCTCACTCTCTCTCTCTCTCTCTCTCAAAAAAAAAAAAAAAAAAGTTAAACTATGTAAAAATACTGTCATTTTGAGTATGTTGTTCTCAATGCGTTCTTTTCACACTATTTTCCCTAATGTACACAAAAGCAGAGAATAATATAATGAACCCCTGTGTATCCATATACCAACTTCAGCAACAATCAGTCATGGCTACATGTGCTTTGTTTACCCCCCTACCTACTTCCTCTCACTCTTCTGACTTATTTTAAATCATTTTTTTAAAAGTTTATTTCTTTTTTATTTTGAGAGAGAGCGAGAGAAAGCAAGCGAGCACTAGTGGGGCTGGGGCAGAGAGAGAGAGAGAATCCCAAGCAGGCTATGTGCTGTCAGCACAGAGCCTGACTCAGGGTTCAAACTCACGAAGAGTGCGACAGTGGCCTGAGCTAAAATCAAGAGTCAGCTGCTTAACTGGCTGAGCCACCCAGAAGCCCCTCTTCTGACTTATTTTAAGGCAAAACAGACGCCATGAAATTTCATCTGTAAAAATTGCAGGACATCTTTCCAACAGAGAAAGATACGGCCTAGAAAATCAACAGCGTATCTTGCATCTGTCCACGTGGTACATGTAGCTTTGGTTGTTATTTTGGCTGTTACATGCAATTTGATTACATGGGGAAAATAATTTGATTTCTTTGACCACTGACTCACTGATGGGTGCTTAGGCTGACCCCACAGTTTCACCGAAAGCAATGATGTCGTGAACATTCCTGTACATGGAGGGGAAACCATGCGACTGCCCTTCACTTTGAAGAGTGTCGTATTTATTTCCTGATCTTACTGTATTGACCAGGAATTTCAGGACAATCCTGAACTGAAACAGAATTGCTGATTTTAAGGGAGCGTTTCTAATATTCCACTATTAAGTACGACAACTGATTGAGGCTTGTGTGCGTGCGTGTGTGTGTGTGTGTGTAAGTTTATTTTGAGAGAGAGCACGAGCGTGCGTGCACAAGGGGGAGAAGGGCAGAGGGAGAGGGAGAGAGAGAATTCCAAGCAGGCCCCACACTGTGAGCACAGAGCTGGACTCCAGACTGGAGCCCCCCAGCTGTGAGATCGTGACCTGAGCCCAAATCAAGTGTCAGATGCCCAACTGGTGTCAGAGCCACCCAGACACCTGTTTTTTTGTGTGTGTTTTTGTTTGTTTAAGATTTTATTTTTAAGTAATCTCTACAGCCAACATGGGGCTCAAACTCACAACCCGGAGAAAAGTGTCACCTGCTCCTCTGAATGAGCCAGCCAGGCACCTCTCATTTAGGCTTTTGGTAGACATCCTTTATCAGTATTGCCCATTTAAGATTAATTTCAGCTGTAACAGAAAATTCCCAAATAACGGTGACTTAAGATAAAATTATTTCTCTCTCTTTTTTTTTAAGTTTATTTATTTATTTTGAGGGAGAAATAGAGAGTGGACGGGGGTGGGGCAGAGACAGAGGGAGACAGAATCCCAAGCAGGCTCCGCGCTGTCAGCACAGAGCCCGATGCGGGGCTTGAACCCATGAACCATGAGATCACGACCAGAGCCGAAATCCAGCGTCAGAAGCTTAACCGACTGAGCCCTCCAGGCGCCGCACTTACCTCTCTTTGATAAAACAGTTCAGATGTCGGCAACCAGAGGCTGGTATGACATCTCGTTTACAAGAAGCCCTCAGAGACTCGAGCTACTTTCTGCTCACTGCTCCACAGTCTTTCTGGTCCTCATGGTCCAAGGTGGCCTCTGAGTTCTACCCAGGATGAAGGAAAAGATGAAACAGAGGCAAAGGGTGCACAGTAGCTGTCTGGTAAGTAAGGCTCCCAGAAATCGGCCCTTAGACCCCACTGCAACAGAGTCCACAGCAAGGGAAGCTGGGAAGGTTAACCCTTCTGCTGGTGGTGCAGATGCCCAGCTAAAAATGCTATTGGCAAAAAAGGAGGGAAGAACATGTAGGGGTGTGTGCACAGCAGTCTCAGATTAAGGAAATGCCCTTGTGTTTGTAGTTTACTGAGAGTTTTTGTTTTTAACATAAACGAATGCTATTTTTTCAATTGTTTTCTCTGCATTTATTGAGAAGATCATCTGGCTTTTCTTTCCTTTTTTTTTTTTTTAAACATTTATTTATTATTTGAGAGACAGAGAGACACAGAGGGTGAGCCGGGGAGGGGTAGAGAGAGGGGCAGACACAGAATCTGAAGCAGGCTCCAGGCTACGAGCAGTCAGCACAGAACCCGACTTGGGGCTCGAACTCACAAACTGCCAGATCATGACCTGAGCGGAAGTCGGAAGTTGGACGCTTGACCGACTGAGCCACCCAGGCACCCCATGGCTTCTTTTCTCCTTTAACTGGTAATACAGTGAATTGCATTAATATATTTCCTAATAATACTGAACATTATTTGTATACCTGGTATAATTTGCAAGTTGGTCATAATGTCCTAATTTTTTTACTGCTACATTTAATTTGCTAAGTTTACTCAGAATTTTTGCATTTGTGACATATTCATTGCTATTAGAAGAGAATGATTTATAATTTCCTTTTTTTCCTACTGTTTTTGTTGGGTGTTTGGGTTGATACTGTTATCAGCCTTATAAAATGAGTCAGTAAAACATTCTCTCCTTTTTTCTTCCTTGGAATATTTTGTTCATGATTTATATTTTATGTTCCTTGAATATCTGGAAAAACTCACCTAAAAAGCCACCTAAACCTAGTGTTTGTATGTATGTATGTATGTATGTATGTATGTATGTACGTACGTATTTATAGCAAGGGAGGAGCAGAGGGAGACGAAGAGAATCTTTTTAAAAAAATTTTTTTAATGTTTATTTTTGAGAGAGAGTATGAGGGGGGAGGGGCAGAGAGAGAGGGGGACACAGTGTCCAAAGCAGGCTCCAGGCTCGGAGCTGTCAGCACAGAGCCCCACGCAAGTCTCAGACCTACAAACTGTGAGATCATGACCTGAGCTAAAGTCGGACGCTTAACTGACTGAGCCACCCAGGCGTCTGAGTATTTCATTTTTGAAGATGTCAAACTACCAGTTCCATCTATTTAATTAGAGGTCGGTTTGGACTTTTGATTTCTTCAGGCATCAGTTTTACCTCCAACTTTTGGCTGCTGTGAACACTGTTGCTATGAATATTCATGCATATATTTTTGTGTGAACATATGTTTTCAGTTCTCTTGGTGGAATCGCTGGGTCCTATGGTGACAATATGGTTAACTGTTGCCACAGAGGCTGTCCATTTTCTATTCCCACCAACTATGAATGTGTTGTCCATATTTCTTCACATCCTTGCAAACGTTTTCTTCCTTTTTAAAAAAAATATAGCCATTCCAGTAGGTACAAAGTGGTTTCTCACTGGGTTTTGATTTGTATTTCCCTAATGCCTATTGATATTGGGTACCTTTTCATGTGCTTATTGGCCATCTGTATATCTCTTTTTGGAGAAATGTGATTTAGGTCTTTTACCCATTTTTAAATTGGGTTGTTGGTCTTGTTATTGTTTGGTTTTTAGAGTTCTTTATATATTCTGGATACTAGTTCTTTATCAGAGATATAATTTACAAATATTTTCTGTTTTGTTATCTTTTCACTTTCTTGGTAGTATCCTTTGAAGCATAATTTTTTTTTTGAGTTTGACAAAGTCCAATTTATCTATTTTTTCTTCTGTTGCTCATGCTTTTAATGTATTTTTTTTTAAAGTGAAATTCATTTCTTTTTTTTTTTAACGTTTATTTATTTTTGAGACAGAGACAGAGCATGAACGGGGGAGGGGCAGAGAGAGAGGGAGACACAGAATCGGAAGCAGGCTCCAGGCTCTGAGCCATCAGCCCAGAGCCCGACGCGGGGCTCGAACTCACGGACCGCGAGATCGTGACCTGAGCCGAAGTTGGACGCTCAACCGACTGAGCCACCCAGGCGCCCCTGTATTTTTTTTTTTTTTAATTTTAACATTTATTTATTTTTGAGACAGAGAGAGACAGAGCATGAACGGGGGAGGATCAGAGAGAGAGGGAGACACAGAATCTGAAACAGGCTCCAGGCTCTGACCTGTCAGCACAGAGCCTCACATATGGCTCGAACCCATGAACTGAGGGATCATGACCTGAGCCGAAGTCGGAAGCTTAACCGACTGAGCCACCCAGGCGCCCCGCTTTTAATGTCATTTCTAAAAAACCATTGCCAAATTCAAGGTCATGAAGATTTACTATGTTTTCTTATAGGAATTTTATCATTTTAGCTCTTACATTTTGATACAATTTGAGTTAATTTTGACTGATTTCTGTTTGTTGAACTACTGTTGTATTTCTGGGTCATGGTATATAATCTTTTTTACATGCCGTTGAGTTCAGTTTGCTGGTATTTTGTTGAGATTTTTTTTTCCTCACCTATATTCATAAAGGCTATTGGTTTCCAGTTTTCTGTTGTTGTATGTTTTTGTCTGGCTTTGCTATCAGGGTAATACAGGCCTCGTACGAAGAATAAGGGGTATTCAGTCTCATGGATTATTTAGAAGTATGTTGTGTCATTTTCAGGTGTTTGAATATTTTTTTGTGTTATTGTTGCGGATGCCTAGTTTCAGGGCACTATAGTTCCACTTTGTATAGTTTCACTTCTTTAACTTTGTAAAGGTTAGTTTTAGGACACTGAATACAGGCTATCCTGGTGAATGTTCCACGGGCACTTGAAAAGAAGGTGTATTCTGATGCTGTTGCATAGAGTGTTTTATAAATGTTAGATCCAGTTGACTGATGGTCTTGTTCTTTCTTCAATGGCCTTTCTAGTTTTCTGTCTTCCAGGACTATGACCACTCAGCTGAGAGAACAGTGCTATAGTCTCCGTAACTGCGTTTCTGCCAGCCTTTGTTCCGTGTATTCCAAAGCTCTGTTTTTGGGTGCGTACACGTTTAAGATTGCTAGGTGTCCTTGGTAAATTGAACTCGTCCCTTGTAAATTTCTTTGCTCAGAAGTCTACTTAGCCTGATCTTAATATAGCCACTGCAGCTTTCTTTTGAATGTTTTCTTTTTCCATTCCTCTACTTTCAGCCTATGTGTATCATTACATTTGAAGTAAGTTTCTCGTAGGCAGCATATTTATTGTTAGGTCTTGTTTTGTTTCTCCTTCCATCCTTTCTGACAAACTCTTTCTTTTAGTTGGTGTGTCTATCTACATTTAGGATTATTATCTACCTGTGTGGATGTAGATATACCATTTTATCAATTTTCCGTTTTTCCCTTGTATGTTTCTCCATTTCCCCTTTCCTGTCTTTTGGGTTGTTTGCATGCTTGTTACTATTTTGTTTTATCTATTGTGTTTCTGACTGTATCTTTTTGTATAGTTTTTTAGTGGTGTCTCTAGGGAGCATACAGACTTAACTTTTCCAGTCTATTTAGAATCAATGTTTTACTACTTCACATGGAATATAGAAACCTTACCATAATATAGGTTCCTTTCCTCTTCCCCTTTACATTGTGGTGGTCATATCCTACGTGGACCTACGCTGAAAATCCCACCAAACAATGTTATAGCTTTTTCCTTTCAACTGTCAGACATAGTTTTTGAAACTTAGAATAGTCTGTTGTATTTGCCCAGACATCTATCATTTCTATTGCTTTTTTGTCAAGCCCGATGTTCCAGGTTTCCTTCTGGTATTATTTTCCTTCTTTTTTAAATTTTAATTTTTATTAAAAATTTTTTAAAAATGTTTTTATTTATTTTTGAGAGAAAGAGAGAGAGTGCGAGTGGGGGAGGGACAGAGGGAGACACAGAACCTGAAATAGGCTCCAGGCTTCTAGCTGTCAGCACAGAGCCTGACGTGGGGCTTGAACTCCCAAACCATGAGATCACGACCTGAGCCGAGATTGGACGCTTAACCGACTGAACCACCCAGGCGCCCCATCGTCCTGTTCCTTTAAAGCAAGTTTGGAGTCTGTCCCTAATTAAACCTGGGACCAACAGATATGTTAATCTCTCAGTTTTAGGTTTTGCAGGGTAGAGTCAATGTGAATCTAAAACTTGTATAAGCACTGGCTCATGGTAACAAACTATCACGAGGGATTTTAAAAAATTCTACCAGCCAGGTTGGAAAGGCAAATTTCCTTCTTCTTTTTTTTTTTTTTTTAATTTTTTTTTTTCAACGTTTATTTATTTTTGGGACAGAGAGAGACAGAGCATGAACGGGGGAGGGGCAGAGAGAGAGGGAGACACAGAATCGGAAACAGGCTCCAGGCTCCGAGCCATCAGCCCAGAGCCTGACGTGGGGCTCGAACTCATGGACCGCGAGATCGTGACCTGGCTGAAGTTGGACGCTTAACCGACTGCGCCACCCAGGCGCCCCGCAAATTTCCTTCTTGTCCTCTGTGCCTAAAGGTCTTTCCTTCTTCCCCAGCACATGCTTGCACTGAGGCTATCACCCCCCACAGCTTCAGCTCTAGTTGGGGTCTCTGCTTCAACCCCCACTTCGGTTGGTCCAAGGCCTCACCTTCCCTGGATGACAACCGGTCCCCACTTTCTGCCTGTGCCCTCACCACTCCCTGGTCCCCCGGCGAGGGCAGTTGTGGCCAACTTCATTTCGGGTTGGAGAATTTCCTTTTGTTTCTTCACTTCTTGGACTTAAAAGGATGTGGTTTGTTTCTTCACTTCTTGGATTGGAAAGGATGCTGTTGGTAGTTTTCTTTTGTTTGACTGTTTTGGTTTCAGCCTGGCTTTTCTAGGTGTTCAGAGCCGGATGGTTTTCAGGTTATATAATCCACTCTATTGCTCAAAACAGAAGTCCCAATCTAAACACGAACTAATTTTTTTTTTTTAAACAAGAATCAGAATTGTACGTTTTCAGAGCCCTCCAAGCAGGTAGAAGCTTGGCAGAACACAGCTTGGAAACCAGTGATGCCCAAGGCAGAAGTCAGGCTTTCTGCCACCTGCTTCCACATTTCCAGTCCTGGCACCCTCATGCTCTGGGACTGGGGGTACGTTACTTAGCTTCTCTGAGCCGTCCTTTTCCCGAACAAGAAGTTAGGATAATCCTGCCTAGCGCCCAGGGCCTGGAACCACGTAGGGAAAAGTCCTGGCCTGGGTGACCGCTGTCTGTCTTCGGTAGAATCTTGAAATTTTTCTCAGGTGTAATGCCGCTCTGCACCGCCAGGTGAATGGTGGCCGACCGGTGACAATTCCCAGGCACCGCTGCAGGCTGTTTCAAGCCCACACAGCGGGCAGCGGGCATCGGTAGCGAATATTGTTTCCCCCAGCAGAACGCGGGACACAGAAGTCTCCTCTCCTTTTCTGTTCATTTCTGTAAGGACAGTCCGGGGCTGGCCCCACCTGATGGCAGTGCTCTTTGACCAGCCCTGGGCAGGGACCCCTTGAGAAGGCACCTCTTGAGAAGGCACCTCACTTCCTCCTCACTGACCTCCTCTCCAAACAGCCCATTCATCCTGGGGTCAGGCTGTGGGCCGTGGTTAGAGAAGAATCCCCATCCTTCTCCCCCAGACCCCGGGGCCTCGAGGGCGGACACCCCAACGGAGGCGGCGACCCCCGGGGAGGCCCCTGCGCAGGAAGAAAGGCATTTCTGTCTCGCTCTGAACCCGCCTCGGGTTTCGCACTTCCCCTACCCAGGACCATCCCGACCTTCACCGTGAAGGAACTTTTGCAAACACACGCGTGCACGCGCACACACACACACACACACACGCGCGCGCGCACGCGAATGTATTTTTGGAAGAAGGGGAAACATTCCAAGAGAACCTCTGCTCGGCTGAAAATGAAGTGAAGATTATATTAAGAATGAAAGGCGAGCGGGGCCACTCGGCGCACACAGAAGGCCCTTTCATCGCGCCCGGCCGCGCGCCGCGGGCAGCTGCCAACACAAACGCGGGCGGAACAGAACCTGCGGAGCCGCCGGCCGCGCTGCCAGGCCGCGTCCCCGCCGATCCGGGGCTGGCGCCGCTCCCGTTTCCGCTCTGCTGACGCGCCGAAATCGCAGGCGGCGGGGACCCCGGGAGCCGCTCGAGGAGAGCGCCCGGCCGGGCGGGGTTCGGGGCGTGGCGTCCCCGGAGCTCCACCCGCGCGCGGCCCCCCCACCCCCACCCCCACCCCCGGGGCGGCCCGGCTCCCGGCTTCGGGCCACATCCCTGCCTGCCAAGCCTCGCTGGAACGGCCCCTCCGCTCCGTGGGCTGCTCGTCCGCCGCCGCCGCCGCCGCCTAGCCTCGGTCGGGAGCGCTTAGGGCACTTAGGGGGCTCAAGGCCGCTTCCTCCGTGAAGCCTGCCTGGGTCATCCCTGCGCTGGACTCTCTCGGGCCTTCCTCGCGCCCCCAAATCCCCTTAGGTCCGAGCCCTCGACAGGGTCTGGCCCTCCTGCAGCCCAGTGCGAGCCTCCCCCGACCCCCAAACGTGGTGGTGGGGTGAAGAACCCACTCCTACCACAGGACCCGGATGCCCAGTGCTGGTCCTGAACGGACCTGTTGGAGGTTCTGTTGGAGGATGGGCAGCCTAATGGTTTGCCAACTGGGCCCTCTCATCAATGTTGGGAAAGCCACACAGCCCCGCCCCATACATTCCGTCATTTGGAATCTTAAAAGGTCGCGCCTAATATCCTCTCCGTAGCTGAAGTAAAGCCTGAGCGCTTTCACTTGGTATTTGCGGCCTTCACAATGAGCTACCTGTTTCCCTCTCTGGCCCTGAGTGGTCTTACACTCTCCCAGCACTTTACCATTTACAGAGGACTTTCACGAGCCAGATAGGACGTGATGCCACCACAAGCCACGTGCTGGACAAGGAAACCGAGGCTTTGGTATTAAATGCCGCACCTGAGGTCACACAGGCACGAGGATGAACTGCAAAGTTGTCTCGGACCATGGCACCCCGCTCTCGCCCTCGGTGCTCCTGCGCCCTCCCAGCCACACTGCCTGAGACTGTTCCTGAACCCACACTCGGGGGGTCTCCACCGGTGTGCGGCTCTGGAACTCCCTCCGCCTGCCCGCTGACCTCAGTGTGTGCCCACCTACCGGCCCCTTCTCTGAGCCTGCAACCTGCCTGCGGTCATTGTGCTCCTGACGCTGTAGGCTGGACTGCTGCACTCCCACCCTGCTTCGGCTGCGCACAGCCTGCCCTGTGCCACCTTGGATCTGCCTTTAGGGGGCCGGGCGCCTGGGTGGCTCAGTCGGTTGAGCATTGGACTTCCGCTCAGTTCATGATCTCAAGGCTCCTGAGTTTGAGCCCCTCCCCCCCCCTGCTTTGGGCTCTGTGCTGACAGCTCAGAGCCTGGAGCCTGCTTCCGATTCTGTCTCCCTCTCTCTCTGCCCCCCTCCCCACACTTCACCCCCAAATAAATAAACATTAAAAATAGATATTTAGGGGGCAAAAGCCGTAAGATGTGGCAGTGGATGAGATTTGGGAGTGAAGACAAGGGAGAGGAGTCAAGCATGGGGGCCCCTAGGTTTGTGCCTGTGTGGGGGTGTTACCACTAGCCAGCCTCAGGAGCATGAGAGAGAAGAGGGACCAGGGAGTGGTGGTCTCAGGGTCCCTGGATACAGCACCGAAGGTTCCAAAATGATGCGGCTGGAGGAGAAGGTCTGGGAGGCTCTGAGGTAAAGAGGGAGGCTGAGGCCTTGGAAGCCAATGAGTCTGCCCAAGATGAACTCATTCATATGGAAGAGAAGAATACCCAGGACACAGCTCCAACATTTAAGGGACCGAGGAAAGGGGAGGGAGGGGAGGGAGGGGCAGGAGGAAGGGGAGGAGGCGGGTCAGCGAAGGAGGCAGAGAGACCTAGCACCAGCACGGGAGAGTGGTTTGCAAAAGTGGCATGAGAAGGAATTTTAACAAAGGAGTGTTCGAAACTGGCAGAAGACCTCAGAGATCTGTGGGAACCTATCCAGGAGGTACGCGCTCACCAGACCGTCAATTCGGGGGTCACTGAGGACCTAGGTCAGAGTGGTGTCCGGAGAACGGTGACAGTAACGGGGCCAAGGGGTGACCAATGGAGGAGGCGCTGAGAGAGCAAGTGCAAACAAGGGAGCCAAAGCCTGGCTGGTGCGGGCTTAACAGGCAGGGGGAGGACACACTGAAAGCTGTGGAGTGGAACCAAAGAAAGCAAAGGAGACTTGGAAAGACATCCATGTTCATGGATTGGAAGATTTCATATTGTTAAAATGGCAGCATTCCCCAACTTGGTCTATAGACTCAAATCAGTCCCTACCAAAGCTTCCCCAAAAGCTGCTTTTTTTTTTTTGCAGAAATGGACAAGCTGATCCTAAAACTGATACGGAAAAATTCAAGGAACCTGGAATAGCTAAAACAAACAAACAAACAAACAAACAAACAAAAGAACAAAGCTGGAGAACTCACAGTTCCTGACGACAAAATTTATTGCTAGGCTACAGTAATCGAGACCGTATGCTGGTGGCATAAGAACACAGACTTCAAGATACACAGTTTGGTAAAATAGAGAACCCCATGTATCTATGGCCAATTGATTTTTGGCAAGGGGGCCAACACCATTCAATGGGTCTTGAATCATTTATTCTACAAATGGTGCTTGAACTGGATATCCATACCATATACAAAATGAACTCAAAATGGATCGACAACCTCAATATAAGAGCTAAAGCTATAAAGTCCTTAAAAGAAAATGCAGGGGTAAATCATCACGACCTTAGATGTGGCAATGGTTTCTTGTGTATGATACCAATAGCATAACAATAGTAACGACAAAAGATAGGTATATGTGGACTGCATCAAACCTTTTGTGTTTCCAAGGACACCAGCAAAAACTGAAAAGGCAATCTACAGAATGGGAGAACATTTTTGTAAATCATAAATCTGATATGGGACTTGTGGAATACAGAACTCTTACAATTCAACAATAAAAACTCAAGTGACCCAATTAAAATATGGTCAAAGGATCTACATAGACAGTTCTTCATAGAAGATTTACAAATGGCCTATAAGCACATTAAAAGATGCTTGACTTCAGTTGTCACTAGGGAAATGCAAATCAAAACCACAATGAGATGCCATTTCACACTCACTAGGATGGCTGTATTCAAAAAGATTTAAAAAAAGGGGTGACTGGCCAGGGAGCTTGAGACCCTTGATCTCAGGTGAGTTCGAGCCCCAGGCTGGGTGTAGAGGTTATTTAAAAATAAGATCTTAAAAAAAAAAAAAAGAAAGAAAGAAAGAAAGAAACAAAAAAGGGCGCCCGGAGGGTTCACTTGGTTAAGCAGGCTCTTGACTTGGGCTGAGGTCATGATCTCACGGTTTGTGAGGTGGAACTCTGCATCGGGCTCTCTGCTGTTAGCATGGAGCCTGCTTTAGATCCTCTGTCCCCCTCTCTCTCTCTGCCCCTCCCCGACTTGCACTCTCTCAAAAATAAATAATAAAACATTTAGAATTTAATAAAAAATGGGGCGCCTGGGTGGCTCAGTCGGTTAAGTGTGACTTCGGCTCAGGTCATGATCTCTCGGTCCGTGAGTTCGAGCCTTGTGTCAGGCTGTGTGCTGACAGCTCAGAACCTGGAATCCTGCTTCGGATTCTGTGTCTTCCTCTCTCTTTGCCCCTCCCCTGCTTGCACTCTGTCTCTCCAAAATGAATAAACATTAAAAATAAATAAATAAATAAATAAATGAATAAATACCAAAAAAAAAAACCAACCAAAAAAAACAAGTGCTAGCAAAGATGTGAAGAAACTAGAACATACAATACCTGGTGGGAATGTAAAATGGTATAACCTCTGTGGAAAACAGTATAACTGTTCCCCTAAAATTTACACACGGAATTACCATAGGACACAGCAATTCCATTCCTACGTATACACCTAAAAGAAGTGAAAACAAGTGTTCACACAAAAATATACATGAACGTTAACAGTAGCATTATTTGTAACAGCCCCCGAGTGGAAACGAGCCAAATGTCCAGCAGCTGATGAATGATGAACACAAGGCTGTGTCTCCACACAAGAAGATACTGGTCATCCGTAAACAGGACTGGGGTCCTGCCACATGCTACCACATGGATGAACATCATGGTTAGCGAAAGAAGCCAGACACAAAAGGACGAACGTTGTATGGCTACACGTATATGAAATCTCCAGAATACACAGATCCATCAAGATAGAAAGTAGATGGGTGGTTGTCAGAGCCTAAGGGGAGAGGGGAATGGGAAGTGACTGCAGACGGCTATGGCGTTTCTTTTTGGGGTGATCGAAATATTCTTGAATTAAGATAGGATGAGAGTTGGAGAACTTTGTGATCATGCTAAAAAAACCCCCACTGAATTGTATACTTTATTTTTGTCTATTTATTTATTTTGAGAGAGAGAGACAGAGAAGGAGAGGGAGAAAGAGGGAGGGAGGGAGAGAACATGAGCAGGGGAGGGGCAGAGAGGGAGAATCCTAAGCAGGCTCCACTCTCAGCCCAGAGCCCAACACTGGAGCTCCATCTCACGAACCTTGAGATCACGACCTGAGCTGAAACCAAGAGTCAGCTGCTCAACTGACTGAGCCACCCAGGCGCCCCGGAATTGTATATTTCAAAAGAGTGACATTCATGGTAAGTGAATCACTTTTCATTTTTTCAACAAAGGAGAAAGAATATACGAAGAGATTCTCCTGTAAAAATTGTGAACTCCCCTGCCTGAGCAGGAGAAGGGACTGGGGATGGGATGAGGGGCAACAGTTGACTGCATGGATGAGTTTCAAGAGGTGAATGGATAGAATAAAATAAAAGCAGTCTGGCTGTGGCTGAAAAGAGGGGCGGCACTGAAGGAATGTTCTGGTAGGAATCAGAGGCGGGGCCATGTGCAGAGGCAGGAGGGAAGAAGCATAGGAGGAGCACAGAGGATGGCGGATGATCTGCATGAGGCCAGGATCAATCACACGGACCACAGACGGGCAAGGGGCAGCACCCTTCTATCCCCCAGGACACAGGGGAGGGGGCAGGATGGGCAAAGATACAGAAGAGGTAGGGGTGAGGAGAGAGGGGGGCCTTATTTTGTGCCTGATGGCCTTTACTGTCTCTGTGGAGGAGGAGGCCAGGTCTCTGGGGCCAGAGAGCAGAGTGGGGGTGCTTGGAAGGGAAGGAGGGGGTCTGGGAATCATGGTGAGGTTGGGAAGGGCCTCCTCATGGAATCAGAAAAGGAACCAGTGACGCACGAGAGGCTGCTGAGTAATCCTGAGGTTGGAAAGGCACTTTGGTGATTTTCACATCCATTCCTTGGAGCCTGAGTGAGGCTCTTTGTGTGCTGGGGACACTGTGCTATTGATGGCTGGTAGCTATCGGCTGCGGCCATACAGGGGTCGGCCTGCCTGGGCGTCTGCATCACTGTCACCGAGCGGGGAGGACGTCGTGGGGGTAGAGGTGCACAGCGCTTGCAAAGGAACACGGGTGATGGTGCCCAAGGGAGAGGCCCCTGCTCTGGGGAGTCGCTTCATCTGTGGGGCAGGGACTGAATGGTCAGGACTTCAGCCAATGCTGTGGTCTCCGACCTTCCCAGCCAATGCCACGTTTTTGACAACTATTCACAATCAAAGTTCAACACCCTCACTGCATTTCCAGCCACCTCGTTGCTGCCTGCTGTGGCCCCAAGGGCTCTCCATGACACCCAGGGATGCCATCAGATTTGACTCTCAACAAACAGCATGGAGGGAGGTAGTCGTTCAAGAAGGTGGAGAAGCCAGGCACAGAGCAGGACTTCGTCCATGTGCCCTTGTGCCCTTGGCCCTTCTCTGGGCTGGTGACTGTCCTCCAATCTGCAGCCTGCAGACCTGCCTGGGGTCCCTGGCTGGGGTGTGAGTCAGCTCAAACGACGGGCCCCCTCCTGCTGTATGGGTGCTGTTCCCAAGCCTGACCCATCAGCATCTGTCCTGCCCTTTTAGCAGTCACCGTGCCCCACCCTCTGCCCCCAATGAGCTCCCAGTCAGTCACAGACAAAAAGGGTTTGTCTTTTCTTTTTCATCAAGGGTCCTCGAACCAGGTTTTTTCCCACAGGAAACCAGCTGCGGACCTCATTCCAAGCCACCTATTCCACATTATCTGACTTGTCCATGAAGTGTTCATAATGAGATCTGTGTACGCCTTGGACAAACTGGGGATCCTGTCAGACTGTGCTGAAGAACGGACAACCAAAGTCAGGTGAAACATTGTCCCTGCCCTCAAGAAGCTCTCACTCTTGGGGAGGTCGGGCCAGACCATCTGAGGACTGTGGTGTGATGCGGACCTAGGACTGAGCGTCTCAGGGGTAGCTATGTCAGAGTGATCAGGGAAGGCTGCCTGGAGGAGATGGGGCTTAAGATAAGTTTTCTTCCCTCTCTCTAGGTTTATGCATGCATTTTTAACTACCTTATATGCGTGGTTTTGCATAAAGGAATTTAAATGATTTTATCAAAAAAATTTTTTTAATATTTATTTTTGAAAGGAAGAGAGACAGAGCATGAATGGGGGAGGGGCAGAGAGCGAGGGAGGCACAGAATCTGAAGCAGGCTACAGGCTCTGAGCTGTCAGTGCGGAGCCTGATTCGGGGCTCGAACTCATGAGCCGTTAGATCATGACCTGAGCCAAAGTTGGACGCTCAACCGACTGAGCCACCCAGGTGCCCCCAAAATAAACGATTTTTAAAAACATGAGAAATATCTTAATATCAAAGAAAGAAGAAAGTCTCTGTGATTTTGTTTGATGGACTGGGGGACAGAGAAATTCACTCTCGTGCCGTGTGGCCCCTTTGCCACGCTTACTGGGACCGCCGATGGTAACTGGGGACACGTGTGTCTTCACTCTGGGTCCCACCAGGACTTTGACCAGAGACCCTATCTTAAACTGAGTTCCGGAAAAGGAGTCTGGTTAGAGCAGCACAGAGATGCGGAATGGTGTGAGCTGTAAGGGCCCGACAGCAGCTCAGTGTGGCTGGAAGGCAGGGAGCCTGGCACATAGTGGCTGGAGGGGAGCCAGGCCTTCTGTGCTAAATCAGGGAGTTTGAACTTTATCTCAGAGGCTACTGGGAGCTACTGAAGCATTTAAGCCGGGGCAGGACAGAGCTAGCAGGTGGAGGAGGGATAGTGGAGCCCAGACTGGACCGGGGAGGCTGGCTGGGAGGGCGATCAAGGTTAGGGTCAGATCCAAGCGTGGCAGAGATGAAGAGTTGGGGGCGGCACAAGGGACACTAAGGGGGCAGAACTCTCAGCCCTGCAGACATGGGGTGAGGCCGAGTGGGAGGGAGAACAGCAGGACCCTGGGAGTCTGGCTCAGGGAACAGGGGAGGGGACAGGAGCAGCAGCAATTGAGGGAAATGATTTTAATTTCCCTTCTGCCGAGGGTGTTGAGGTACGTTTTGTGTGTGTGTGTGTGTGGGGGGGGGGTCTCAGGAGCTATGTAGGGGTCCTGCCAACACAAGCCACACCGAGCAAACACGAATGAGTTTGGGAAGCCCATTCTTTAAGATCAGACAATGATGCCACAGTCTCTCATTGCTCCACCTCACAATTTACCTCAAGAGGCTTTTTTTAAAAAAATTATTTATTTGTTGAGAGAGTGAGCGAGCATGAACGGGGAAGGGGCGGAGAGAGAGGGAGAGACAGGATCCCAAGCAGGCTCAGCGCTGTCGGCACGGAGCCCAACACAGGACTCGAACTCACAGACTGTGAGATCATGACATGAGCCCCAAACCAAGAGTTGGCCACTGAATCGACTGAACCACCCAGGCACCCCTACCTCAAAAGGTTCTTAAAGGGGCCTGTTGCCCTGTCAGCGTGGAGCCTGCTTGGGTTTTTTATTTTTCTCTCTCTCTCTCTCTGACCCTCCCCTGCTCGTGCTGTCTCTCCAAAATAAATAAAAATCTCAAAAAAAAAAAAAAAAAAAAAGGTTCTTAGAAACCAACACGAGGTTTCCCAGAAGGAATTTGGATTCAGATTCTGCTAGGGTATAAGGAGAACCCACCGCTGAGCGAACACCTTCCTGGCACAGGCCCCAAAGGGTTGCTACACAGATGTCTGGTCACTTGGCAGGAATAAGTCTGGGGCTCCCTCTGGGGTCACGTGGCCCCTTTTCTGGAACCCCTATTTTCTTAAGTAGCCATTTGTCTGCATTCTGTGGCCTGGGTGCTGTTGTGTCCTGGGATTTCTCCACACTCACCCCCAAGTCCTGTCCCTTTCTGCGTGTGAATGTTTCAGGGTGTCTCCACCTTGATGTGAGCAGTGCAGGGGTGTGGTGGCAGGGCGGGGGGAAGGGGGGGAAGGTCAGCGGGAGGGAGAAGGACGGGGAAATTGGGGTCTGGGTGAACTCCCTCCCTACCCACAGCTGTGCTTTTTGGTTTGAATGGAATTAAGAGTATTGGGTTTATAAGAAAAACATTTTTTTGATTTATTACAACATTTATGTCCTATTGTATTATCTGCTGCCATTTCTTTTTCTAGAATGTCTGCCTCCAAAGCCAAACACATGAGTGCACGTGTGCAAACATGCACGCACACAGACACAAGCACACGGGCATTTTGTGCTTAACCGATACTCTGGATTAAATCAGACTGCTCACATCGTTGTATCATTACATGACTGAGTTGACCAGACATTAGAGAGGTCAAGGTAAGCCTCTTAACCAGGTGAGCAAGGCGAAGGAGAGCAAGGTCTCTCTCTGCAGCCAGCCTGGCCCCTTGGGGGTGAGAGACTGAGGCGCGTGGCAGGTTTTCCCTGGGAAAAGAGCGCCTTGGGCTCCCCGTGGCCTACAGGAGGGTCTGGGTCACTCGGCCGGTCACACAGCCTTCCATGGGGTCTGGTCTGCCCACTCTCCACAAACCCGAGGGCAGGCTGTGTTCCTGCCTCCTCTCTCCCTGGAGCTCCCCACCACCGCCCCATTCTGGCCTCCCCGGCCTTGGCGCTCAGCGCCGGCGGTGCCTGCTGCCTTTTCCTTGTTGAGAGCAGTGGCCAGACTCTCGGAGCCTGGTCCCAGCACCCGGCACAGGCCAGTCTTTACTGAGCGACCGTGCTGACGACGTGGGCAGAGAGGGGCCGGGTGCCCGTCTCAACAGGTCACCATCTCCCATAAAGGGGGGCCGCGCAGGCCACTCGCTGTGGCTGAGGTGGGCCACAGTTTCTCTGGGGCCGCCTGGCTCGCTTGGGGAAGCATGCGGCGGGTTATGTCGCCACCTATCGCCTGGTTTGCTCGGCAGAAGTCAGCCGGGGCCTTCCTTCGGGCTTGGCTTGAGAGGGGAAAGAACTCAAGCCCTCCTTCTGAGGACGGCACCGGCCCTGGGCGGAGACAGAGAGGGAGAGGTTCTTGACAAACCGGTGGAAAGTTGGAACCAGGTCTTCGCCTGGCTCCGGCCGCACGGCCTGGGGCAAGCGCTTCCTCCCCTGGGCCTCGGCCACCTTCTCTCCGATGACGACGCCGCCCAGGGCCGCGGGTGCTGGCAGGGCTGGAGCGGGGAGAGCAAGGCTCCCCGAGCCGGGGCTGTGCGGAGGGAGCCCCGTGGAAGAGGCGGGCCGCTCCCGGTTAGTTTCGGAACCTCCCTAAGCCACTTTCCTCCTTCCTTGGCGAGTTCACCTCCCAGAGCCGCGGCAGGAATGAACGGAAGCCAGGCCGGGAGGGTCCCGTCATTACCCTGCCACCACACTGCCCGCCGAGCCGCGGGGAGGCTGACTTCGTAACGCCTCCCGACGCACACCTCTCGCGAGAACGCAAAGACCAAGCCGCACACGCGGCCCGTCAACCCGGCTGTCTGCGCGCGAGAGGACACGGGGACGACGGAGAGGAAACAGGGGGGGCCCTGCACGGGCCGGTGGTGGCGTGCCTTGACCGCGGGGCGTAATTACGTCTACTGTCTGCACCAGAACTTACAGAGGAGCCTAAACCGCCAAACCCACGTGAGGGAAAGAGTGGTTTCCCGAGCGCCAACTGCGTGACGCGGCCGGACGAGGCCAGTGCCACCTGGGAGGCACCTTAGTTGCCTCGTGCTGGCCTCCCGAGGAGCCCTCTCCGAAGTTTCTTTGGAGATCAGCCACATACGAGCTGGTTTCCTTGTCCTTCGGGGGCCACACGTCCCCCTGGCAGAAAGAGAAGACCCCAGTGTCCCGCTCGCACGCGCACGGGGACGCCCACCACGTTCCTACAGTCCCAGCTCCGTCCTTGCCGCCGGCTGGCACCGCAGCCCGTTCCCTCAGCATTGGACCACACTGGCGACACACAGACACATCGCAGACCATACAGAAGCCCTCAGAACACAACATGGAGCCCCCTGTCTCCCACGCCTGCGCTTGCCAGAAGGGCCACTGGGAAGTCTGAAGTGCTTCCAGTTCGTATTCACACACGTATATTCAAACTGCCATGTGTCGTTCTCCAGGGTCCGTCTTGGTCGAAGCCACAAATTGTCCCCAGGACAGCGGCACTGGGAGCTCTCTCGCCACTCCCCTTCAAAGGACTTCCGCTTGCTTCCAGTTTTGCCACGGCCCCAACCAGTGGCACAGGAGCCGCGCCTTTAGACTGCAAGCGTAAGTGGTCTCAAAGGACAGAGGATTTATTACAAGTGGGACCTGCCGGCTTGAGGAGCGTGTATTCTAACTCGTCGTGCTTCCAAACGGTCTTCCCAAGAGGCTTCAGCCCAGAGTGACCTTCCTGAAACACTCACCTGGGACCACTCCTCTGCTAAAGCTTTCAGCGAGTATCCCGAAAGGAAAAGCTGGGGAAAGAAGCCGAGAGGGGAGCGGGCGGTGATGGGGCGGCTCCCACCGCTCGAGGGTGCTGTGTGCACCACACACGTGCGTACTTGTGTGTGCACGCTGTGGGGGGTGCAGGCAAGGCTGGGACAGGAGTTAAGCAGGAAGAACTGAGGGAGAGGAGGTCGGTGAAGACTGAGGAGTGAAGACACCAGAGTGGCACTTAAGACAGCGGGGCTGTGCGGCCACCCCGGAGGCCAAAGAGGAGAGCGCAGGTGGGTGGATGGCCTTGCTGGGCGCGGAGGCACGGCTGGGCGAGGTGCTCGTGCAGGGCGGGGGGGGGGGGGTGGTTTTGGTCTGGAGGGGTTGAGGGAGGTCTGACTCCAGGTGATCCCAGGTCATGGTCATGAGGTCTGGAGCTGATCTGGGAACCATCGGCAAGGTTTCTGCGGCTTCTCGAGAAAACCGTTCTTCTGAGGCTACCAGAGGGGTCACCCAGGGAGGCCTCTCAGCACCCTTTCTCCCCAGGCACAGTGGGAGGGCCCAGCCTGCCCCGGGAAGACTTGGCTTTTTGCAGAGGGTGGGGACACGGGCCAGGTGCCTCTTGGGTCAGGAAACATGTCCGGCCCTGTGGTCTGGCTGGGTCACTTGTGAGGCCTTGGCCGTTGGCTGTGTGGACTACACACGTGAAGTTCCGGGAGTGATTCTGAAGAGTGAGGGGTGGGGCGTGGTAATAAGAGTGAGACCAAAGGGCTGCCTGAGGGTTGGGAAGAAATCAAGAGCTTCCAGCTCGGAAATTCAGGGAAGAGCCTAAGAGGGAAACGCCCGCTGGATCTGACTGCCCCACAGGTCAGGGTGAGACACCGGGAAGGCAGTGGGCTGGGGAGTAACTGGCAGCAAGAGTGAAGCCAGTGTAGACAACACCCTTGAGGAAGGTCGGCCAGGAAGGAAGAGGAGGGTCGGGAAGGGTGAGGAGGGAGGGCACAGGGTTGACAGAAGGACGCAAGGGCAGCGTGGCCGTGGTGGGAAGGCCCGGCGCATTCGTGTGAAGACCGAGACAAAGCTGTGGGGTGGCCTGCGGGGCTCAGGGCCAGAGCCCGGACGGGGCACCTCCTCCCTCAGCACCCGCAGGGAGCCAGGCCCCAGCCCAGGGGGAACCAAATGGGGGATAGCTGGCTCCAGCGTTTCTACTGGATTTGTCCCACAGCAGCACCTCCCCACAGAAGGGAGGTTTCAAGGGAACCCCCGTCCCAATGCGTGGGCATCTCATTCCTGGGTACGTCAGGAAGAAGTGCTCTGGAGAAGAGACCCAGTTCTGCTCTTGCCGATCCCCTTGGTCTTAACGAGCAGCTGTCCCTCTACCCTCCCCCTACTTACTGACTTTACAAATTTAGTTGAATTCACACAATGTATACTGGATCTTGCCAGGACAGGGAAAGGTTTTATTTATTGACAACGAAAACATGTGTAACATAATTCTCTAAAACAGAAAACCCCATAAAATACACAAAGCAATCTCTATCTGTATTTACCCAGGGACATTAACAGCCGGAAGGGGGGCTGAGACTGGGAGAAAAGCCAAGGACTAATTCCATTAAAAAAAAAGAGAGAGAAAAAGAAAAAAAGAAACAATTAAAAAAAAAATAGCATTTTCCTGCTTGTCAGTAGCTGCACTTCCCCCTACTCCGTGTATGAAAACGTGAAACAGAAAACAGCACCTGTGAAAACACACTTCGGCCGTGCCAGGCAGAGATGAGGCAATGGCCCAGGGCTGGGGAATTCCTGCCCCGACTTCCAAGCAGGTCCCTGCAACACAGTCGGCCCTGGGCAGTTCTTTCCCAAAAGCCCCCCGCCCTCAACGACGACGGACAATTCCAGCAGCCTGGCTCCTCTGGTTTGAAGTTTAGTCGGAGAACCTAGGAATCAGGCACAGCAGTTAGGAATCCAACAGGGCTCAGTTGCCCCACACTGAGCCCTCAGCTGCAAGGGCCACAGGCGGTCACAGCCACCCATCAGAAGGAGCCAGAGCCGGTCGGTCCCAGGTCTGTGGTGACAACACTAGACGGGGTCGGGGAACAGATGCATGGCTGCAGAGCCCCTACTGGATGGGCTCTGGGAAACGGTAACCGATTAACACGGCGGCTCTGAAAGGCGAAATCACGAACACAGGACAGTCTCAGAAAATCCGAACAGAAAGGACCCTCACTTCATCCAGCTCAACTTCATTTTTCAAATGAAGCCCCAAAAATAAAAGACTAATTTTTGAATGCAGGTAGAGCCTTATTCATTAGAATTTCTCAACTGTTCCACAAGGAGTGACACTGCCTTAGCCATTTAAAGATGTGAAAAACACCCCGAAGAGTCCAATATAGAAGCAGCTGCTTCTCAGTGGGATACCACCAAAGACCTGTAAAACACACTGGGCAGCACGAGCCACCAGGATGTCACCACACTGAGAGCCTGGACAAACGTTTCCCAGGCAGCTCCATGGCACAACCGCCATCACACTCCACACTGGTGCAAAGAGACAGGGTGGCGGTTTATCCAGAACCAGAAGACCGCAGTTCAACTCCTGGCTGCCACTACTTCTGCTCTGTGCTCCTGTTTCCTCATCTATAGACCGTGCGCGATAATATGAACTTCACCAAGCTGGTACGATCGTGACAGTTATCTGAAGGAGGGCATGTGACAGATGCCATTATAACAACTACTGATGGCTCTGCAGTCTTTGCCCACCATCCCTCCTCCCTGATCCCCTGGCACTAAACACTGGCCCCAGAGCTGCAGAATGTGGGTACACAGAGGGCTGGGAGGCTGGGTGTGCATTCCCGGCACTGGGGCAAGCAGATGTGTCAGTAAGGATACTGCCTCCACTCCCTTCATGCAGGACAGCAGTTTCTGAGGGGAGGAGAAGCCCGCGTGGGACGCTCCCCCTGGTGCAGGAGCAGCAGCCCAGAGCAGGGAGGGGAAGGCCAACGCTTCCTCCTCCAGTTGTCCATCTTGTCTCTCATTTAAATCTATGAAGAGCACTTTTTGTTCCTATAAATACTGTGGAACTCTTCTCATTATAAGCCTTTGTTGGCCACCTTTATCCCAAATTACAGAAAAACATGGCACCAGTAAAACATGGCCATGAACTGTGAGATCATGACCTGAGCTGAAGTCAGACCCTTAACCAACTGAGCCACCCAGGCGCCCCTTTTTTAAAAGTGAGCAAGCATACACCCAAGAGGGGAAGGCACAGAGAGAGACACAGAGAGAGAATCCCAAGCAGGCTCCATGCTGTCAGCACAGAGCTTGATGTAGGGCTCAAACTCATGAACTGTGAGATCATGACCTGAGCTGAAATCAAGGGTCAGATGCCTAACCAAGCGAGCCACCCAGGTGCCCCTGGAGAAGCTTTTTAAGAAAAGAGGGACTGTTGTGGCTGCCCTGTGGGGAAGAGATTGAAGGGGCATGAGACCTGCATGGGGAGAGCAAGGCTCTCTAACCTAGGCTCTCAGGCTGCTCTGCCCAGCACACTGAGGTGGGAGCTGCAAAGCGGGTCCAGGCCTTCAGAGACTGGCAGCTTCACTCTTCTGTTGGGCAGCGCTGTGCTGCCCAACATGTATCCCCATGTATTCCTCCACAAACCCAAGCTGCCACACCAGAGCAACCACTCTAAGGCCGTCACACTGGACAGGCCACGTGTGGGCTCCAGTCAATAGTCCACACACATGCCTGATTAGAATGAGGCCCCTTTTCTACAGCCCCAGAGGTGGGAGGCGTTTGCTGCACCGTGCTGGGCATCCAGACAAGGGAGGGACGGGGTGGGACCACACAGGATGCGTGAGGGCAGAAACATCAAAAGCACTTTCCTGTCCAAACCCAAGCGAAGTTATGAAGAAACAATAGGCTGGCAATAATCTCATGAGGACCTCTGATGCAATCACACCGAGAAATGTCTAGCTGTGGGGCCAAAACCAATCTGACATCACCTCTGATCACTTGCAACTGCTGTCCAGCTTGAGGCCTAACAGGACTTCAGAACCTACTGACGAAACAAGACAGAGCTCAAGCCCCAGAATCAGTAAGGGGAGAGGAAAACCCACCAGAGCATCCATGGAGCATGATTTAGTCATTCCACTATGAATGCTACCGTTTGTTGTACAAACACGAAGAGTCAGTCTACCATTAAAGTGTAAGAAGCAGTTAATTTACCCTGTATAGATGTGAACCCTTTGTTCTGGGTATTATGAGTCCATAAACAGAAATTTGGGTACAACTATTTATTACTGTTTTTTAAAGATTTTATTTTTAAGTAAACTCTACACCCAACGTGGGGCTCAAACTCACGACGACCAGGAGTCGCTTGCTCCTCTGACTAAGCTGGCCAGGCGTGCTGGGAAAACTATCTGTTACTTATTTATTATTGTGAGAGAGAGAGAGACAGCACGAGTGGGGGAGGGGCAGAGAGAGGGAGAGAGAGAAGCCCAAGCAGGCTCTGCACTGTTAGCACAAAGCCTATGTGGGGCTCAAACCCAAGAACTGTGAGATCTTGACCTAAGCCAAAACCAAGAGTCAGACACTTAACCGACTGAGCTACCCAGGCGCCACTCCCCCCGCAACCAGGACAACTACTTTAGACATTTGAATAAAAAATAAAGATGTATATCCCCAATTCAAATTAAGGATGGAAATAAACTGACAATAGTTTAGAACCCTAAACCTAAAAAAAGAACTATACAAATACTAGAAGGAAACAAGACATTACTTGCTGGCCAAGGGGAAGCATAAACAGACAAATGAGAGTAATGGAGGTGAGACAAACTGATGAGGCCCCTCTTACAGGTAGTCTCACTCCCTGTCCCCCAACTCCATTCAACAGCAACATGCTCTTCTGCCTGAGCCAGCCAGGTGGCCCCTGAAATGTATTTAAATGCATATTACATAATACAAAATACATAATTCTATTTGTGGGAAACACTGCATATACACCCACATTCTCAAATATTCACAAAAAACCTTCAGGAAGGACACATATAAAACGTCAACACTGGTTACCTCTGGAGTGTGGGCTTGGGGACTGAGAGCTTTTACTTCTCAACCTTTTTTAAAAAAAAAAAAGCCTATAAGCATGTAGCATTTTCATAATTTAAATTTTACTACTGACACACAGCTGTCAGTATGGGTGGGGTGAGTAGAGGAAGCAGCACGCAGAATGCTGATCATACATGGGGAGGTCGACACGCCATCCTTGCTACCTTAAAATAGGTTTGAAAATCTCCATTTTATTATTATTATAGCTTGAAAATAATCAACTGAAAAAAAAAAAAAACCCGTCTCAATCTAGTTCGTATCCTGTGCAGTGACTTCAGACATAAATACTGTGATCAATATTCATTCAGTGTGAACACGTTCCCAGGAACGGATGGTAGAGAGAACCGCCAAGATCAGACACTGGGATTTTAGGAGGTTCAAGTAGTTGAATTTTCACACTGGAACCAATAAAAAGTAACACTTGAGCACAAATAAAAAGATACCAAAATAGAAAAGTTCACATTTTGCAAAACCAAATCTCGTAGCACACGGAGGCAGTCAGAGGAAAAGGTCAGCATGTCTCCAGGGCTCACAGAAAGATAAGCTCAGAGACCTGCGAAGACAAAAGCGGCCCCCACTTAGGCAGGGAACCCAGACCACGTTCCAGCAAGCAGACGCCCGCTGAATACATTCATTCTCAACAAGCGGCTTCCGAGGAGCGCAGAGCCAGGCCTGGGGAAAAGGCAGTCAATGTGAAAGAGAGACTCAAGTGAGGATACAATCGGTGTCTACAATAGCTGCACACAAAAGTGAGCAGTAACCAGAGAAGAGTGTGAAAGTGTAACAGAGGAGCCTGGGAGGTGATGTAATCCTGGAAGCCCGAGCCGGAGGCTGCAGAACCCAGGATGTGGAGGCTGGAGGCGGGAGTCCAAAGCCCTGGGCTGGGCGGGGTGAGCAGGGTTCCCACGGCGTCGGGTGCCAGACCCACCCGGTCTCCCTGCCCTCTCCGGCAGCACTTCTGTCTAGTGCCACTCAGGGAACCAGAGTGAAGGGCCCACCTTGAGCGGCATATGTGAGATACACCCGTAATGGTGGGTCATTGAAAAAAGTGATGAAAGCTGTGGATCCCTCTTCAAGATCCCAGCCAATGCACAAACGTTGCACATAAAGGTGAAGATTCACAGATCCTCCTGGAAGCTGTTTAACTGGTTCTCTTTCCCCAAAAGCATTACTCAGCCCATCGGAAGAACCTAGCCTGGGTATCTCAAGTAATTCCATGGTGGGGAGAATTATTTTAGAAGGAGCCAGAACCCATTCACACTCTTGTGACGTGCTGATCTGGCCTATAAGGTCCTCCAATCTGCCACTCCTGCTCCTGCCACCCTGCCAGGCGGCTGTTCAAAGCAGACACTCGCTGCTGGGCCCTCCTTCGACTGCCCCTGCTTCTGTGGCTCCATGCTGACTCCTACTATTGCTGGCCTCTTGGCCTCCCTGGTGGTCCTCCAGCTCAGCAATCTGCCCCTTCCCTGGGCCACATTCCTCTACTTCTTAGTGCCGGCCTGAGTCAGGGGCCATACAGTGGTGTTCCCTGCCGCTGGGAACCCTTTCAAGCTCTGAGTGGTCCCTCCAAGCCCACCCTTTCTAGGCTAAGCTGAACCAAGTATGCCCCAGTCCAGTGGAGATGGCCAGGACCCACAGCATAGCCCTGCTGCACTTCCGATGACAACTGTCAGAGCTTAGGGCCATCAACCTCCACGGTGCAAAGGTGGAAGCAGCAGGGCATGTGGTCCAAGGGGTAAAAAGTGCCACCCAACTGCTACCTTTGTTTCAAAATAAGATTTATATCATTTAACATGTGAGGTTTCTAGTACCATCCAACCCCTCTCCTCACACAAAAAGGTCTGGAGAAAAGGCCTGCACTGCCATGGACCACAGACCAGCTGCATCCACATGACCTGGGAATGTTAGAACCCTAAATTCTCGGGCCCTACTGCCCTGTGGAACCAGAAGCTCTGGAAGCTGTGCTCACACTCTACCCTCTCGCTCCTGCTCACTCCACACCACAGTGCTCTTGCCCTTTGTTCCCACTTCTCCACTGCTGTCCGGGTCACCGTAAGTTGCCACTGGCAAATCCAATGAACATTTTTCAGTCCTGGTCTTTTGAGTCCTCTGTGCTGCTAGATTTGACCCTGCTGGTTACTCTTTGAAATCCGAGCCCCTAGTCAGTCTGCACCTTTTCTGGAGTCAGAGGCCCTCTGAGAAGTGATGGCAGGCATGGATCCTGGGGATACACACAGCTATTCGGGGGTTCGTGGATGCCATGATGCCCACCATAGACTCCTGACTAAACCTCCTGTTCTACTTTGCTGTTTTCACAGTGGCTCGTTCTCCTCCTGCTTTCTGTCCTCTTTTCTCAGCTCAAAGCTGGTACTCCGGGGTCCAACCTTGGCCTTCCTTCCTCTTTCTACCCCTCCTCCTGGGTGACCTCATTCCCATTCCTGGGCATACTGCCCTGCAGATACTTGTGGCTGCCACCTGCTCTCCAGCCCTCCAGCTGTCTGCTAGCCATCCCCACCTACATGTCCTGTAGTCACCTCAAATTCCTCAAGCCCCAGACAAAAGATCCCCATCTTAAAACTCCTTCAGTTGCTAACCCCTCCATGGACCCAGTTATTGGAGCTGGAAATCTGGGGATCATTCTTGATTCCTTCCCCTGCTGCAATACCAAACTGTGATTCTTGCCACCAAAAGCAGTCCCTGAATTTCTTCTCTCTCCACTCACCCCGTATCTGCATTCAGGCCCTCATCTGCTAGCTGTGAGGTTGGCTGTGGCAGTCTCCTGGTCCCAGGGTTTCCCCCTGATCTCCATTATTCCCCCAGCCACCAGAAGGGATTATACTACGAGAGAGGAAAGATTCCAAAGAAGGCTGTTACGGTGACCTTATTTGGGATACAAGGATTAAGTGCAGAACATTTAGGATGTAGGATTGTGAGTTATCTTAAAGAGATGTGTGGTTTCCCAGCAGTTGTTGTTATAAATGCATCCCCCAAAGACGTCCATGTCTTAACATCTGGAACCTCACACTATGTATGTATGCTACCATTAGAGTGGCAAGGAGAACCTGACCATTAAATTAAGGATCTTGAGATGGGAGATTAACCTGGATTACTTGGGTGGGCCCAGCACATTCAGAAGGATTCTTCTTTGCAAGGAGGAGGCAGGAAGAGGCAGGAGGGTCAGAAAAAGAGAAGAGAACAGGACAGAAGAAGAGAGGAGGGAAGGATAGAGAGAGAGAGATTCATGGCAGGGGGAGACTGAAGATGCTATGTTGACGGCTTTGAAGATGAAGAAAGGGGCCACTAGCCAAGGAATGCAAGCAGCCTCTACGGGCCATTTGTTCTAGTGGCAATAGGAGTACAGAGAAATTTGCTCTATCCTCATGGATATCACAATAAACTCACCTACCCCCTGCCCCAAAAAAGAAAACCACAAACAAGCCCTATGATAGATCAGGATGCCAACAAGAATTGTAGAGAAAATGCCTGCATCTGTCTCTCACAGCTTTTCTGGTTTCGAGTGTGAAAATGACCGTTGTGGGTGTGGTCACAACAGGGCAGACTGTGTCCTCTGTGCTAGAGGTGATTTTTGCTCATAGCTCCCTCCCTTTGTCTATTAGATTTGAAAACCGTTCACTGGATTCTTGAAACTTTGGGGCTCATCCCAGTTCCTCTCAGCTTCACTCCCATGTTTCTAGCTTCTCTGCAAAACCCTGAGGAGGGCAGCCAGGAAAACCAGCTAAGACTGTCTTCTCCCTCAGGTGTCCCAAGACACTAAGACACTTGATGTTCATTCCTTATTGCTTAGCCTCTCTCCGTTCATTATGTGCGCCTGTACCCTTGTTCACTTAGATCGGTGTCTGGGATTACATATGCCTGGAGGCAGGGTTTATGAACCGGGTTAGGAACCCAAGAAATTAAAACGGACTAAGCCAACATCTGACAGAACCTCAGGAAATACACAGTGACCCTACAGATCCAATCACTTCATCCTACACATGATGCGATCGAAGCCCAGAGGGGTTTGAGGACTTTGCTACAGTCACAGCAAGGGAGTGAAGACGGAGAAGCCCAATTTCCCATTTATCAACCCTGCAGTGAATGGTAAAGGGCACTTCCACAATTGCAGATTTTGAAAATCAGAAAAAGGAACCTAGTGATCTCCTGCAATTTAATTAAATAGCCCTCACTGATACCTCATGCACAGAGAGCACAGAATGGACTGAAGTAAACCTTAGGAGGAAGCAGGTTTCAGGCCCATCACAGGTGCCAAGAGAGGATGTGAAGAGGAGTGAAGGGGCCAAAGAAACTCTGCCAGGGGAAATGCCTTCCCAGGCAGGGGTAGAATGAAAAGGTGCCAACCTGAGTGGAGTTATTTATAGTCACACAACAAAGGGATGACTTCAGTGATACCTCCTGAGCTGGGAGAAAAGGCATTTCACAGATATTCAAAAGATCAAGGGACTGTGTCTAACAGTTTGCCTGAAAAACCGACAGGGCCCTCATCTGACAACAAGGGAGCGCCTGCCTGGCCCAGTTACCCTGGGGAAAATACAACTACATTTTGAGGAGAGAAAAAAAAAAGTTGGAGATTGAGAGGAAAAAAAAAAAGTGGAGACTCAGAGGAATAAAGTCAGAATAATAATATATAAAATTACAAAAATACCTTTAAATGAGTTATTTGTTCAGGACTCAGACGAGTCTAACTGGAGGCATGAAACATCCTTATAGACTCAAGCATCGATTTGTGAGTTTCTTCTTAATCTCTTTGGGAAGAGGGGGATCAAAGAGATTCCCCATCTAGATCCAGTCACATACTGGATATGGGGAAAAGATGATTTGCTCCTAGGGTTTCCTGGCAACGGACTAGCCCGGCCGGACACAGGAAGGCTATTTTGGAACGAGGGAACCCCTGACCCCAGAGGACATCTCTAGCTTCTGTGGTGGCACCAAGCTCTGTGGGGCCTGCTGCTTTAGTGCTCACTTTAGGCCAACTCTCTGAAGCAGGACGAAATCTCAGAATTTCAGCGAACAGGAATGTATTCTCTGCAGCATGGCCTTTATTTCCACCTGAGCCTCCTGGGAGCTGCTCTGGCTTCCCAGAAAACATTCTTCTTCTTTTTTTTCTTTTTTAAGTCTGTTAAGATACTCTTTCCCTGAGGCTGGCCACACAACATGGCTCAATCCTCTTAATTCTACAGCTCAAAGGCTTCAGCTTAAGTATGGAAAGCAGGAAAAAAAGGAAGAAATTCTTAAACATCTAAGTGAGGGAGAAAAATCCATGGGCACCTGGTGGTAACACTCCAACTGAAGAGAGCTGCTGAATATATTTAAAGCTTCAGATATCATCTGGGGTTTAGATTTCAAATCCAATGAAAATGGTCAGAGTTGTTTATTCATAAGCACAAAGACCTCCACAGGGAAATGGTCTAATTCTCTGAGCTTCATGCCTTTCCCAATCTGTAAAGTGGAAACAATCATTTCTCCCTCAGGAATGTCGGAAAGATGAATGGGTTTGAGAACAGACCTACAATAGTGCTCGGACTCCAGGAAGAACTGTTGAAAACCCTTCACTTGGGGCACTCCTGCTAGCTCATTACGGAGCTCGGCCTTACTCCCATAGGTCAGACAGAAGCATAACGTGAATTCCAAAAGCCATACAGAAACAGTGACATGAGTAACTGTATCAATAGGCAAAACAGCTGGGAGAATATTTCAAGTTACATAACATTTAATTAACATCCTTCACATAAAAAAGGGTTTTTACAAATATAAAGACCCAAAACGAGAGCAGGCAAAGGAGATCAAGAGGCAAGTTGCTTTAACAGTAGAGAGAGCCAATTAAAAACACAAAAAGCCGCTCAACTTCACTAGAAATTGGCGATGTACAGTTAAGATAATGTAGCACTTGTGTCCACTGTTTCAGCCAGAAAAATCCACCTGAGGAAAAAATTTTGGGGGAAACTATTGTTAAGAGCTGGGGCCCAGTGCAAATCCCCTTCCTTCTGGTATTTAAGGATCTCAAAGCATTTTGATTGGTTCCCACCTGCTCAGCCTTAAGAGTGAGTGAGTGGATATCCTGCCCGGGTATACAGAAGTTTTTTATTTTAAGTTTATTTATTTATCTTGAGAGAGACAGAGACAGCATGAGTGGAGGAGGGGCAGAGAGAGAAGGAGAGAGAAAATCCCAAGCAGGCTCCGTGCATCAGCACAGAGCCCGACGCGGGGCTCAAACTCACAAACCATGAGATCATGACCTGAGCTGAAAACGTGAGTCTGACACTTAACTGACTGAGCTAGCCAGGCTCCCCTAACAGAACTCCTGATCAATTTTTCTATTGCTACATTCTAAAGTGTGAACAGGCAACCAAAAAACAACTGTGGAAAATCTGCAACATGAAACATGGAAAAGAGAAAGATGAAAGCAAGTAAGCAGAAAAATAAACATTTCAGAGAACAAAAGAAATGTGCAAGAATGGTCCTTATTTTTTAGAGGTACATAAGGAAATGGGAAATCCTTGTGGATGAAATGACAGTATTATTAGGATCCACTTCAAATTACACCAACAGTGCTAGGGGTGGGGAAGAAATGGGTGAGGTCACAGATGGAAACACTGGTTCTATGTTGATACTATTAAACCTGAATGCTGAATACATGGGGGAAATCCTATTATTCTACTTGTCTAAGTTTGAGATATTTCATAATACAAAGGTGGAGAGAGAGAGGGAAACTATAAAAGAGGGAAATCTGAAAAGATCTCGTGGTTTCAAATATTTGCTGAAATGAAAAAAAGCCAACAGGAGAGAGTTGGAAATGAGGTATGTTTCCTGGCAGGAGGCAGGGCAGTGAGGGAGTTAAGAGAGACAATTTTACAGAAACGTAAAGGTTTATGGGTGGCTCAGTCAGTTAAACGTCCGACCTGGGCTCAGGTCATGACCTCATGGTTTGGGAGTTCCATGGTCTCTCATTGGGTTCTGTGCTCATAGCTCAGGGTGTGGAGCCTGCTTCAGATTCTGTGTCTCCGTGTCTCTCTCTCTCTCTCTCTGCCCCTCCCCTGCTTGTACTCTCTCTCAAAAATAAATATTTTAAAAAATGTAAAGAAACATAAAGGATATAGAGGATCCCTGCAGAAGGTCTAACATCCAACCAACAGGAGTCCTAGAACAAGAAGAGAGGGAAAAAGAAGGGGGGAAATGTCATTAAGGAAATATAGAAGAATTTCTTAGCTCTCAAGAACATGAACCTCTAGAATTAAGGTACCTATGTGAAGCACTTGAGCATCTGGGGGCACCTGGACACACACTGAAATTTTAGAGGAGTTAAAAATAGAGATACATTTTTACCAGCATCTGGAGTTGAGGAGGAGGAGCTCTGAGAAGGGGCAGGACTACTGACAGGAGTGGCACTGGGGGTGGAGGTGCCTGAGGGGAAAGCTGTGAGGGCTAAGTCGGGAGGGATGCACAGTCTTAGAGTGGAGATCTTGTAAGTGGGGTCTGGGGGTGGGGATAGTTACTGTGGGAGGCAAGTCCTAATAGGGGGTTCGTTTCTAATGAGAAAGGGAGCTTTGAAATGGGGGATAGGTTCTAACTAGGGAGGGGATTCTTTTCGTTCTAAAATCTATACCAAGCTATAAAGTGTGTAATCAAGTGTGAACTGGACACAGAAGGAGTGGAAAAATTTATCTATTATACATCCAATTTTTGGATGTTATTTGAGAATATCCACACAAGGAAGTAAACCAAGAAAAGAGAGCCAGTAAATAGTGGATTCAGCCCAGCAGATAAAAGAAATCCCAGAATGGCAGTTATGCATCAGGCCTATGGAACATTCTCAACGGATTGGTACACAAAATGGGAGATTTCTAAGAGGGAAGTCCCTGAGAAGAAAGGGAAGTCCTAGACTAAATGGTATCACAGAGTTTTAATATGTAGGATTTTTAAAGTTTATTTTTTGAGAGAGAACACATGCACAAGTGGGGGAGGGTCAAAGAGAGAATCCCAAGCAGGGTCTGTGCTCTCAGCACACAGCCCAATGAGAGGCTCGAACTCACAAACCATGAGATCACGACATGAGCCAAAAATCAAGAGTCAGACACTTAACTAAGTTAACTGACCAGGCACCCCTGGTACTAGAGTTTTAAAGAGGTAAGGATAAAGGCAAACAGTTCAACAAACAAAAACAAAGGCATTTATAAATTGTAGGGAAAACAAAAGCTCTTAAAAACAAACACACACACATTGGGTTTTCAGTTAGTAATATTCTTATCACACAAAGGGAGCATAGGTGATACTGTCCCTAAATCCACCTATTTTTTAAACAATATTTATTTTGAGAGAGACAGAGCACAAGGGGGGGGGGGGGCAGAGATAGAGGGAGGGAGGGAATCTGGGGGGTGCTGTGTGTGGAATCTTACGCTGGGTCCGATCCCGTGACCCTGCGATCATGACCTGGGCCGAAATAAGGAATTGAACACACCACTGAGCCACCCAGGCACCCCTGAATTCACCTATTTTAGGTCAACCATTTAAACAGCTGAAAATAGCTACGGTGCTCACTTTACGTCTCTTTTCCAGACACGACAGAAGTATGGCAACGGTCTCAGATGCTGCTAGCATGTCAGGACAAGAAGGACATACTCAAGCTCTAACTGAAGAGAGCAACACAAGGCACAGAAACAGAACTAGGAAAAAGGTTAGAACACTACCCCAAGTGTTTCCAACTAGGTTGGCACCTGTTATAAAAGCCCTCTGGTGGCCCCGGTGAAACCACTAGTACTCGGGAGGGAGCTATGGGAGGTCTCCACCAAGTAGGTAGCTAGGAAACGTCTAGTTGTCAAAGTCTGAACACCGTTAAGTACACCTGCAGGAACACTGCATCCACTGCACTGCAAACCACAGGTTTGTTTGCAGCTTCAAAACAGCTTATCATACACCAGCTCGGGGTTTGCTATAAACCTTCAGGCCTTCCAAAGTGCAGGAGTCGAAAGGTTGACTTCCATCTTGACCTCTTAGATCACCCCAAGAATACGCCCATCCAGAAGTACGTGTGTGGTCGACATACCCTCTGGAGATCCACCCAGAGGAAAAAGGGTGCCGCAATGGCAATGCCGTGTCTGCTCCTTTGCACCGTGGAGATGCCAGCAGAGCAGCAGCCGCAAAGAGATGCCTCGTTCAACCCGCTGCCTCCGCTAGAGTGAGACAGAAGTCACACTCTGCAGAACAGTGAGAGCTGCAACAGCTAAATACCCTTGATGGGCATCTTCCCTCGAATCTGCCCCTCCCCTTCCTCCCCTTTGTGTTCTGAGACAAGTGGCTTTCTTGCTTCAGTCATTGCTCCCCCGCCCTACTATGCAGCGCTAAGAAGGGAGCCACTCGTGGGACTCAACACACGGTAACAGGCCAGAGTCCCGCTTCAGGAGTTTTCAAGCTGGAGCCCTGGCTGGTATAGGAAGAAGAGGAAGGTGTGGGGGTAGGGAAGAGCCCGCTCCCAAATAGAAAGGCTGTGAAAGGACACTTGGGCACTCTACAGTAGGAGAGCATGAAGCAGAGGAGACAAAGTTGTTGAGGCCTTCAAAACCGCAGGTGTCCACCTGCTCAAGTACTGGCTGTTCAACTCCGATTCTGTGAGTGCCCCAAATCCCTTCAGCAAATCTCTTTTTTAGCTGATGCTCGTTGAAGACAGGTTTCTGTCACTGGCAATAATGAGGGTCCTGACAGCCAATACAAGAGCCAGCTTGGAGGATATGGTTTCAAAAAGGCTGGTTTAGCATTTCGGCTATTTTACACTTGATCCGACCAACATTTACTGAGTGCCAATTATGTGCTGGGCAAGCTTCCAGACACTAGAAAATACAAAGACAGAAAACACACGGTCTCTGATCTCCAAAAATGTAGTCTGTTATAAGTGGAAACTTCGAGACTGTAATTAAGAGAACACTCATTCCACCAGGAGGACCAACATCTTATAAGACAAGATGCAGACAGATCACTAGTATTTAACATCTTGGAAAACAAGAACCAACTGTGTCAAAACTAGGTTGTCGAAAGAATCTTAAAACTTGTTAAGTGATAGAACACTGCAGACCGAAAAGCCAAAATATGTCACAATCTCAACAGTAGTGGCAGTAAGACAAGAATAGCCATTTTGCAGGCTCTAGGCCCTGAGCTGTCAGCACAGAGCCCTACACGGGGCTCGAACCCACGAACTGTGACATCGTGACCTGAGCTGAAGTCTGATGCCTAACTGAGCCACCCAGGCCTCCCCAATAATGGCCATTTTAGACTCAAACACAGTCATTCCTAATTTGACAAAACACCCAAAACTTAGGAATATCTGGGAAGCCATCTAAAAACTCATCATGTCCAAAACACCTTCGAGACGGAGAAAGCTGGGGGGTTAGAGACAACGATGAGGAGCTGCCCTGCTGGATTTTTCAAGATCTGTTTCCAGGACAGACCCTGGAAGAACTGGGTCTCCACTAAATGGTACGACATGCCAGATGACACAACAGTCCAAAACGTCTGGCAAAAAGCCAGCAAACCTCTCTTCCTGCTGGACATTAACAGTAGCCAAATAGGAGAAGTATTCTGGCTCACGTCTCAGTTCAGAAAACCCACTAATACTTCAATGTCCCCGAAAGACCCAAAGGCCAGGGTCACTGGGTCAGAGCTTGTGATAAAGGCAACATTTACTTCTGATACCGACTGGTTGTTTTTGACAGGGCAGAGAACAGCAGCTTTTAGATCACTTGCGAAAATGTCTGGGATGAATAGGCCTTTTCACTGCCTTCTTCTCTCCAATCTCTTTTGTAGAGAGATGTAGGTAGCAACAAAGGAGAGATTTATTACCATGAGCCCATTCGGCAGCTGTTTTCTTGTTGCTCCTTGTTTAACTTCTCTCAAGAGAGCTGAGTTATCTACCCAGCAAAGCAGGTGTTTAAGGCAGGTGATTTTGTTTCCATTAATTTTCTTAAGTAATAGTAAACCAGACTAGAGAATTATCTCATGAACTCACAGGGGAACCTTAACCCTGTGCCTGCTAAATCACAAGGCATTTGCTGCAGCAGGAAAGTTAGGTTGTGATCCCTGGCGGTTCCAACACCTTCAAATCTCTCCAACTGACAGTAAGCAGAACTTAAGAGTCACAGCTCATCCCTACTGCCCAACATCTGGATTTTGTCTTAACAATGTGTTAGACATAAAGTGATGCTGGAGGCTTCCAGGAAAAAACAGATTAAGAAGGGCATTACTCTTCATTGCAAAGCCCAGATAAACCATCACATTAATGACTATACTCAACAGTTTCATGTTCCGAGCTACTGGGAGGGAAAGGTTAACATAAAACATGGAAAAAGTTTTTAATTTTAAGGCTTAAGACCGCCTCCACCTATAAATTGAATCTCCAGCTCTGGAACTTTCCAATCTTCACCATGATCATCTTCATGAGAAGGCCTATGGTATATGCACTCTACACAGTCACTGTGCCATTAGCTTCCCGCAGGAACTTTCTACCCCTCCCATCTATACTCACTTGTAGACAGCCACTATTCACTAGTGGGCTGAGGAGAACAACCATCCTTCCATATACTGGACAAAATCCTGAAGCCTTGCATGCTTCAGCCCTTTGATTACCTTCAATTTTCTCCTACTGTAGAGCCATTATCATAAGCAGCGAACATTCGGTGACACATTTCTTTCTCTTTATCTGTGTAGTCCCTGTAATAGCTGGAGACAAAAATACACATTAGAGAAAGTCTGTCTTTGTAGGAGGTGACATCTGGTGGCTAGAATACTCCACTCAGGTCCAGAAACATTGAAAATTCAGCAAGCCCTGAACTGAATCTGGAGGCGATGGAAGCCGGACGTGTAGGGGAACCAGGAGAGGCTCCCAGGGAAGGGCTGTTTAAGAAGCATATGGACAACATGAAGCCCACAATCTGAGAAGATGACAACCTTAAAGGCTGGAGCCACTGTAAGGGCTGCCAGGCTGAGTCTTCCCAAATGGCCTCATACTCGGTGACCTCAGATTTATCTTGAGATTTCTTTGCTAAATAATGGTCAGATTCCAAAATTTCTACATCGGACTTGTAAGTATCTTCAAAGGATACACTTATTATTTTTGGCACCCAGGTGGGACAGGATACTTTTAAAAACCAAAGAAGAGGGGTGCCTGGCTGGCTCAGTCAGTAGAACATGTGACTCCTGATCTCTGGGTTGTAAGTTCAAGTCCCATGTTGGGTGTAGAACTTAGTCTAATTACGTAATAAATATTTCAGTTTAAAAACAATCAGAAAAGAGATTTCTGGACAGTCTTAAAAGGCCTGAAATACAACAAATGGATTCAAGTGTAAGGGGTGCACACAGGATTTTTTTTTTTTTTAACATCAAGGGGCTTCAACTAGCAATCCAGATTAAATGTTTAATGTCAACAGGAGTAGAGAATCTTACCAGTAGAGAAGAACAAAAAAATGATACCTAAGAAACTGGACAGATTATTATGGACAACTCTTATTTATATGTTGATATAGTCAAAGTAGAAAACTTTGAAAGTAACTTCTGTAATCACAAAAAGCTACACTACTGAAAGACTGGTACTGGTATTACTTGGATAACAAAAAGTCACCCTCTGGGTATGAATTAGACCTGAAAGATCCACTGCAGATCAAACCAGGATCTACAAGACACATTTCTGCATTCTGTTAAGAACAGTGGTTTTCAGTTGTGGCAAGTAGGGGAAAGTATCTGAAGAACAAGACCTTTTCAAAAAATTACACTGGCCCGCCTGTTACAGAGTGCTTACTTTGGGGGTAAGGGGTGGGGAATAGGGAGATGGGATAGGATCCGGATTTGCAGTTTTGAAGTTTGTCCCAGGCTCCTCAGTGGGAGCTGTTAGTTTAGCACTTCTTAAAGCCAGCTCTAGGGGGCACTGCCTTGTAACACGCTCCACACAACATTGCCAAATAGTCCTTCGCCAGGTGGACAGACATGAACCGCAGCCCCAAGGCTCATCTCTCTCTCTTTGGTTCGTACTCCCGCAAACAGAGGTCTCACCTGGCCAGTTTCTTCAGCTCGTTATTGATGTCATGATTGAAGGGCTGTTCCTTCTGGGCTCGGACTAGAAAATCTCGAGCCTTCTGATACTCAGTCATGATAAGACAGGCCTGTCAAAGGATGGAGTTTTAAAAACACACTTGGTTAGGAAAGACAGTGTTTTTCTAGGGCCCAAGTTGAACATCACCACTACCTTTTCTTGGGCATTCGTTCCCCAGTCCCTGCCCTCCAACACACCTGTCCGCACCGGAAGAGGGCCTTGGCATTCTTCCGGTCAATGATCAGAGCCTGTTCTCCATAACGCAGGGCCGTGGCGGGCCGCTCCAGCTTCAGGTATGTAAAGGACAGGTTAAGGAGGACAAGAAGCTTGGCTGCTTCCACCAGGTGCTGCTCTTCAGGGGGTGCTGATCGCCGGTGAAGCAGCAGCAAGGCCTGTGGACAAGGAAAATAGGTAGTCAAGAGGAGGTATGTAATCTTGCTATTAAAAGCCCTAAGAATCCAGAAAAAAAATGTATTAGAGCTAAAAAAAAAAAAAAAAAATGAGTTCAAGATCAACACAGGAGAGTTAGCTGTAAGTCTATACTCCAACAATAAACAATCCAAAAATGAGGACAACTCCATTTACAATAGCATCAAAATGAAGTCACGATAAATTTAAAATGCAAGAACTGTATATTGGAAACTACAAAACACTGTTGAAAAAACTAAAGGCCTGGGGCGCCTGGGTGGCTCAGTCAGTTAAGCGGCTGACTTCGGCTCAGGTCATGATCTCGCGGTCCGTGAGTTCGAGTCCCGCGTCAGGCTCTGTGCTGACAGCTCAGAGCCTGGAGCCTGTTTCAGATTCTGTGTCTCCCTCTCTCTGACCCTCCCCCGTTCATGCTTTGTCTCTCTCTGTCTCAAAAATAAATAAACGTTAAAAAAAATTTTTTTTAAAGAAAAAACTAAAGGCCTGAATGGAAATACATTCCCTGTCCATGGATCATAAGACTTAATAGGAAGGCAATACTCCCAAGGTTGATACGTAAATTCAAAGCAACCACTACCAAAATTTCAACAATCTTTGCAGAAATGGTCAAGCTGATCTGAAAGTTTGCATGGGAATTCAAGGGATGTCAAGTAGCCAAAACAATACTTAAAACAAGAATAAAAATGGAAGACTCACACTTTCAATTTCAAAGCTTATTACAAAGCTACAGTAAGCAAGCCAGAGTGGTTTGGACACACACAGATCAAGAGAATGGAATGGAGAATGTAGATTGAGAGTCCAGAAACAAACCTACACTTGTATAGAGTCAATGGATTTTCAACAAGGGTACCACCCCCATTCAACGAGGAAAGAGTAGTCTTTTCAACAAATGGTGCTGGGACAACTGGTTGTCAATATGCAAAAGAGTGAGGTTGGATTTCCACTTCACACATATACAAATGCTAACAAAATGGATCATACACCTAAATGGAGGAGTTAACTGTAAGACTCTTAGAAGAAAACAGATATAAATCTTTCTGACTTTGGATAATGGTTTCTTAGACATGACATGCAAAGCACAAATCACGCACATAAAAAAGATAAGCTGGACTTCAAGTTTAAAAACTTTTGTGTTTCAAAGGATATTATCAAGAAAACAAAGAAAATGAAAAAAGTCACTATAACCATCATTTACTGGTTTAAACTAATAACACAGTGGCTTACTGATGTCACTGTGTATGCCTATAGATGATTTTGTATTTTTGAATGAAAAGACACTTGTACATTCCTGAAAAGAAAAAGAATGTGAAATGACAACTCACAGAATCGGAGAAAATATCTGTAAATCATATTTAAGAAGAACCTACTATCCAGACAATATAAATAACTTTTATAAGTATAAGAAGAAAATCCAATTAAAAATGGGCAAAGAAGGGGCTCCTGGGTGGCTCAGTTGGTTAAGCGTCTGACTTCAGCTCAGGTCATGATCTCAGGGTTTGGGAGTTCAAGCCCCGTGTCAGGCTCTGAACCAACAGCTCAGAGTCTGGAGCCTGCTTTGGATTCTGTATCTCCCTCTTTCCTGCCCCCTTCCCTGCTCACACTCTGTCTCTGTCTCTCAAAAATAAACAAACATTAAAAAAAAAACGGACAAAGAATATGAACTGACATTTCTCCAAATACGACCTACAAATAGCCAATAAACACATAAAAAGATGGGCAACATCTTTTTAGTTATCAGGAAGTGCAGTCAAAATCATGAGATACCACTCCACACCCGCTAGGATGCCTATAATTTGAAAGATGGAAAACAAGCATTGGTGAGGACGCAGAGTAACTGGAACCCTTGTATTGTTGGTGGGAATGTGAAATGTGAAATGTGAAATGTTGCAGCCACTATGGAAAATAGTTTGGCAGTATTTCAAAAAGTTAACCAAGGGAGTTACTACATGAGCCAGCACTTGCACTCCTAGGCAAAAACCCAAGAAAAATGAAAACTTCGGTCTACACAAGAACTTGTACGCCAATGTAAAAGCAACATTATTCACAGTAGCCAAAAAGAGGAAACAACAACCCAAGTGTCCACCAACCGATGAATGAACAAAACCCAGTTAAATCCACACAATATATCGTTCAACCTTAAAACGAATGAAATTTGGTATATGCTAGAACATGGATGAACCTTGAAAATACTATGCCAAGTGAAAGAAGCCAATCACAAAAGGACAAATATTGTAGGATTCCACTTATATGAGTACCCATGAGAGACAAATTCAGAGAAGCATGAAGTAGAAATAAAGATTACTGGGGCTGGAGGAGGGGGAGAATGGGGAGTTACTGTTTAATAGCTAAACAACGTTTGGGATAATGAAAAGGGCCAGAAATGGGCAGTGGTAATGACAGTTTCACAATACTGAATGTACTTAATACCACTGGATTGCATACCTGAACATAATCAAAATGATGAATTTTAGGTTTGCACATTTTTATCAAAATTGAGACAAAATTTTTAAAGAAAGAACAGAGCATTAATACACATTACAACAGAGCAATGTATTTTCAAAGTTCACCTAAGTGAAAGAAGCTAGACACAGAGCACCACACATTTGGGGATTCTATTTATGTACAATGTCTAGGAATAGGCAAATTCATAGAAACAAAGCAAAACAGGAGTGATCAAGGGGTGTTGAGGGATAGGAGAAGAACTGCCAACAGGTGCAAGGCTTCTTTTCAAGGTGATGAAACGACCTGGAATTATGTCGTGTCGATAGATGCACAACCTCATGAATACACGACAAAGCACTAAACTGCATTTTAAAAGTGTAAACTTCATGGTATGTGAATTCTAACAATAGCAAAGGAAGAAAAGCGATGAAGACAAAGCCTGAGCAGTGTCAGTGTGACTCACAGGCAGGACCCCATTTGGAAGACGACAGCCAAACTGGAAAACACATCAGACAAGATGGTGCCGGAGGCACAGAGCCACCAGCCTTCTTTTGCCTCCCCTTTCATCTCCAAGCCCCAGGCATTTGTCACAGAAGTTTCTGTCCATTGCCCTCACACCTTCTGAATTGCTTCAGGTCTCCTATCACCGACCTGGATCTGTCCCCTAAACTCTGGCCCCATTCCTAAACGGAATCATGGGACAATCTGCCACCTAGAAACCATCTTCTACAGGCCGCCTTTATCTGGCTGTTCTCACCAGTGAGTGAAACTGAAGTTAATACATCTCTTTGCCAGTTCTTCCTGTTTAAAAAATTTTCTCAAATGAGAAAGCTTCAAGCAAGTCTATTCTTTGGTTTCCTTTGTCACTCATAAAACATCATCATCAGGTCTAGTTACTCGGTTTTGAAAATATTTCCAAAACTTTTATCTGCACAACTCCCACCTTCTGAAACACATTCCGGGATCCCCGTGACAGGCTTAGCTGCAACACGCCTGAAGCAGTGCCTCACGTGGAATGGAAAATTCACTAACAAAAGTCTGTCCCTTCAACGTGTCCTGCATATGGTGGTGTGCTAGTAATTGTTTAACAATCAGCTCTTGGGGAAGGGGTGCCTTGCAGGGTGTGCCCATTCCTGTGGTGTAAACAGTTTAACCTTGGCCGATCTCAAGCGGCCAAAGTAACATTAACCAGCTCGTAAAACTTCCTGAGCCATTTTACAATTGGCTCTCACGAGCTCCTACACACTATCTGCGTGCTACCAACCTTCACGTCCTCCCTAAATATCACTTTTATAACCTCACTCTCCCCTTCCTTCTTCTTCATCAAGTCCAGACCCATCCGTACACATTTTAAGGTCTTCTTGAATCTGGTTACCTGAACTCTATTTTCCTGGTATTCTCCAAATGTAACCTGTGCTGTAGACTAAGTGACCACCAACTGGCCCTTGAACAGGCTCTTCTCACTTCTACACCTTTGCTCATCCTTTTCTCCTGCCCAGAATTATCTTCTGCCTCTTTCTCTGCCATTTCATCCTTCTAGACTCAGCTACCGTGCCATTGCTTCCAAGAAACCACTACCAGATGGGCTAGCCCACAAAGATTTTCCTCCTCTGAAAGGCTATAGTACTAGATACTACAGGGATTTCTTGGTCACTGGGAGTACCTTTGATCTCCCTACCTATGTTACCATTATGTGAAGCTAAGGACCCTGCCTAGATGGCACATCCCACATGAAGCTGAGCAAAAGGCTGGGAACAATGGCACTCAATCAACACCAATTTCCCGCTCTGAAGACGGAGAACATTTCTATCATGAGCAGGTAGCAAAACCTGTGGCTGAGCAAGACAGACTTCACACTCACCTTTTAGTCTCTCCTGCCCTGTGGAACAGAAAGGCACAATCCAACAAGAACAAAGAACAAGAGAACTGGTAACAAGCCCAACATGTCAGAACAGATGGCAGAGTCTGACCAACCCAGCAGAAGGGAGTACCAATAAAGAAGGAGCTAGTATGCAGCTCAGAGCCCCAGGAACTGACAGAACGAGCCATCAGAGCTACTGTAGAAGTGGAGCTGAATAAACAGGACACGTTGAACATTGCCACTCAGTCCCTGTCCCTATGCATCCAGATGGCCACTCCTCCCCACCACCTCCAGGATCATGGAGTCTATCTTCTGGAGAAATGGAATAGAACCAAAAGAGTTCTCGATTCAGGGACAGTAGGGGGCAGGAGGGAGGTAAACTGGTAACAGGGGTATTAGACGACCGTTTCACTAACAGCCGGAGAGGCCCTCTGTCCCGTTCCCCTGTTCGGCTCCCGGCGGCTCCCAGCACGCTGGTAGCCAGGCATTCACACAGGCAGGCAATGGAGAACAGAGTGGCTATGCGGAAACAAGTGAACAGAGACACGTGGGAGGCCAAGTGAGCACACTGCGACGTGCCCTACCAAGCACTTCTGATGCCTCTTTCCCATCCTAATGGGCAGCCAAAGATTGCAAGACATTTGAGGAAAGCCTCTATGGAAGAGACAGCCTCCTGTCTCCCAGTGGCTGTCCTCCCCTCTCCCATAGTAGCAGGATTTTTGGCTGGGCACACATGCAATCGGAATATAGGGATTTGCTAGCTTTCCTTGCAGCTGCTGGTTATAGCCAAAAGACAAGGTTCTGGAAAACATCACTCAGTGTGAGGGTCACAGGTTCATACTCTCAGCCCTCTCTTTTCCCTCCGGTGCTTGGAATTTAGAGGCCACCATTCTCAACCACAAGGCCCAGAGCTCTGCCCTACAAATGGGAACACAGAGAGATGGAAGAGTGCTCAGCATCGGAAACCATTACGGAGCACAGCTACCAACCAGCCCTGCTTTACTCACCTCAAGCCTTTCACATAAGAAACAGTATCACTGACCTAATGATAGGAGTCTGGGACCTACCACCAAACCTAAGACAAATGGACAATATCCAATGGGCAGGGAAAAAAAAAAATCAGGCAGAAAAAGAATGGAGTTTTTTTTTTTTAATCTGAAAAGCAGAGAGAAGAAAATTACAACCAATACTCAAAACATAAGAAAAGCTGATGTATGTGTGAAACAAGAACACAATGCTGGGGAAAGTTAAAAAAAAACAACAACAAAAACAAATGAATGAACCGTTCCTCAGACGAGATGGCAAATAGAGTCCAGGACAGCTCCAAGACAGTGGGATGGCAAAAGCGAGATGGGCAAGGACAGAAAAAAAGGAAAGTTGAGGCTCAATCCAGGAGGACTGACAACCAAGAGTCCCAAAAAAGAGAAGACAGAAACAAGGGCAAATTACCAAAGAAATAGATGAAGGAAGTTTCCCAGAACACAGGACAGGTTTCCTGAAAGATGCACCAGGGGTTCAATACCAACAAATTTTAAAAAACACAAACACCACTGTAAAATTTTAATGATGCTAGAGGAAGAAAGATCCTTACATCCTTACAGAGAAAAAAAGAAAAAGCCACATATAAAGGTACAGGAACCTAAATTTTATCCAGACTTCCTGACAGCCATTGTAAAGCTAGAATCAAACAATATTCTTCAAAATCTGAGGGATGATGGCTGCATGCTAGAATTCCTAGAATTCTATACTCCGTATGCCAACTGCTAAGTGTGAACTACAAGAATATTTTTGAAATGTAAGGATGTGCTCTATCAGCACAAGGGAGCAAGTGGAGAAAAACAACAGGAAGTCCACAAACAGAACCACAGGGCAGCCCAGGATAAGAACACTGAACCAGAACACCAGAGAGCAGAGGGAAAGCCCTAGCGGGAATTAGAGATCCACATTCCAGAACTAGAAGCAAGAGATGTTAAAAACAGGAACTAAAGCATGTCGAGTATCAACTCACAATGCCAGAAAAAGCAGCAAACAGGCTTAAAGAGGGACCACCTCAGGGGACCAGACCCGGGAAACAGGACTAACAATGGAAGGACTGGTCTGTTCACTGGAAAGTTCTTTCCCATGTGAGCAAGCTCAGTTTCAAAAAACTTTACAACATTAATAGTATCCACGATTTGAGCCAACTATGAACCCAAGCCTATACCCTCCACGTTTAGGACCCTGATTCTATCAGCATTCCGAAAGCGCGCACACACACACGCATTCTCCAGTCTCCGTGTCTCTCTCAAGCAATACGCAGAGACCAAACATGGCAGATACCTTTAGCCACCTACCCAATATCGATCTCCCTCCCCCTCTAGCAGAGCCTCTACGTCACCCAAAGCAGTGGTACACCAACTACATTTCCTAGCTTCCTACAGTCAATGGGGCCCGCTGAATATGGGTCTGGCCAAGGATATAAAAACGAAAGTCACCGGGTTAAGGGAGTACTTCTGGAGAGCTCTTAACATGAACACACCACACTCTTCTCCTCTCCCTCCTTCCTGCCCAGGTGACCATGTGATGCTACAGGTTGAAGGACCATCTCGGGGCGAAAAAGACAAGGAGATGTTTAAGGGCAGTGGAGCAGAAAGACAAAAGGAACCTGAATCCCTGATGGCTTTGTGGAACTGATCTACCACCCTTGGACTGCCTCCCTTCTCATTTAAATAAAAATTAAATCTGAAGATTTAAGTTTTTCAGGATTCTGTTGCTTACAGCTGAATACAAATTCTGACTGATTTAGGCTCCCTTCGCAAATGAGAGAAAATCAGAATACCCCTAGACTCGCCTCTAGAACCTAGGGCACAGTTTGGCACACAGAAAATGCTTATAGTATTTGTTGAATGAGTTACAAAGCAAACAGTGAATTCCTGTCAGCATAACCTATGCAAGAAGCCAAACCACAATCAGAAGCCTGGTGAGAATGGAGTCACCTCAGAGAGCTAGAGAAAGCTCCACCGTCAGAGAGACAGGAAATGAAGATGGCAAGCGGGATGGAAAATCAGTTGGTAGGACCTAATCCTGGAATGAGAACTTTTAAAGACTTTTTACTGAAACACACACAAATGTACACACACAGGTAAAACAAGTGGACAGTTCAACAACCTTTCACAGTCTGTACACACCCACGTAACCACATCCAGACACAAACACAGAACATTACTGGGCTCCTCAAATCCCATGTCCCCTCTCTCAGTCATTATTCCCGGCATGAGGATTTTTTAATGAGATTTTTTTTCAAAGACTGCATATGAAAAATAAGAACAAGAACATTTAAAAGTTTTTAGATTTTTTTTTTAGAGACGGGAAGAGAGCCATACATGCGCAACAAGGTGCTTGCTTGCATGTGCTGGGGAGGAGTGGGGAGGAGGAGGAATAGGGCAGGGCGGGGGAGAGACTATCCCAAGCAGGCTCTACACTGAGGCGAAAATCATGACCTGAGCCAAAAAAAATAAATACAAAATAAAAATCAAGAGTTGGACACTCAACTGACTGAACCATCGAGGCACCCCAATAACTTTGTAAAAACATTTTCAGGGATGCCTGGGTAGCTTTGTCAGTTGAATGTCTGACTCTTGGTTTTGGCTCAGGTTATGATCCCAGGGTTGTGGAACTGAGCTCTATGTCTAACTGAGCACGGAGCCTGCTTAAGATTCTCTCTGCCCCCACCCCCAGGCCCCCATGCTCTCTCTCAAAGAAAAAAAAAAAAAAAGAGACCATTTTCAGGGTCTAAGTTTAAAAATTTATTATTTTTGGTAATTTCTACACCCAACTTGGGGCTCAAACTCATGACCCCATGATCACGAGTTGCGTGCCCTTATGACTAAGCCAGGCAGGTGCCCCTAAATTTATGCTTGTGAAGCATCCTTACCCGTTTATACCTCACTTTGGCATCATAGAAACGACTTTGGCGGAAAAGATAGTTGCCAAACTCCCGTTCGGTAGCTGCCACTTTTAGGACCTTCTGAAGTGGAAACTGATCTTGTTGCTCCTGAGGAAAAAAGACAAGGACACCCAACAAGGAAACTGAAAGCCGTGACACCACAGTGCAAGTGTTCTTACAGATGTTAGGGTTTCTGCTTCAGATGACGCACTTCTGCTTACTGCTGTGTGGGTGCCAAGCACTGGGCCTGGTGCCCCTGCAGAGGTCGTCTCTGTGATGCCCGGCAGAAGACAAAGGGGGTTGCTATTGTTACTACTCCCACCATAGACACCAGAGCCACACACTGATCTCCCTCAGTCCTTCTAGAGATGCTCCCTGAAGAAGCACGGTCTCACGGAATCAGAAACTGATGGAACTTGCCAAACAGAAAGCGGGTCTCACAACCACCATTTGTCCAACAAACATTTAAGAGATTTTGGTCTGCCCGGGGCCCTACTGGCCTTCATGGCCACAATGCTGTGCCCTGGGTACAGGTCAATCACCCACGAAGTCTCTTTTTAAACACAGATGTCCTGGCCCTATCCACCCCTTCCCCCACTGAGATTCTCAATCAGTACACCAGAGGTGGGCCCCAGGCATTTGCAAGAACCAGTTTTATGGGAAGGTCAGAAAAAGGGAAGGGCCTCCCTTGAGGCAATAACAGCTTAGCTGGGGAGACATCATATCCAGGTACAAACCTGGATGGACATCTAAGGACACACATACAGGGTGGGAGAGCAGGACTGAGAGTGCATATGGCACCCACGGGATGGGTGAAGTGAGAGGCCACAAAGAAAAGACAACATCTGAGTTATGAGGGCAGCGGTCATGTGTTCCCACTTGCCTGGGACTTTCCCCATCTACACCTGACGTCCTGGTATTCCATCTAGTTAATACTCTCTTCTGCTATCAAGTATCCGGGGTTGGCCAAGAAACCATATTTCACCCTAGCTGATCACTACCGATGCTTGACTTGTTAGAAACCCAACTTAATGTTGAGAAGCCAACGTTCATGGTCTTGCAGGGAAAACGAGGCAAATGAGGACTAAAAAAAATCACCTCAAACTGCGGGTCCAGAACAAACCCAAGGCCCAGCATTGGCCTAGGACATCTGCCCATACTCAGAGGTGTACCAGGAAGCGGGGGAACTCCGCCGCCGCCACTACCACTGCCACACAGGAGCCTTGTGGTGGGACGTGGGGCAGACTATCACGATCGAGGTAGGGAAATTACCAAACACACTAGCGCATGCTATCTGTTAGTATGGATATCTGTGCTCCAGAACTTACAGCTGAAAGGGCACAAAACTTGTCTGACTCAGCGGAGTCCAGGAAGTCAAGCAGCTCAATCTCGAACAGGACAGTAGTGTTTGGGGGGATCAAGGGAGGGCAGCCCAGCGTTCCATAGGCATAGGCTGGTTTGAACAGAAACCTGGCCAGCTCTCCTCTCCGCATGCTCAGAAGGCCCAGCTCCATGCCCCAAAGTGTAATATCTGGAAGAAGGGACAAAGAATCTGAAGCTCGCCCAGCATCCTAATCCAAGGCTATCAATTTCTTTCTTCCTAAAGTCCAGATCTTTCCACAACAGACTCCGAGTGTTCTGCACTGTGGTCCCAACTCACTTTTCGCTTTTGTTTCCCCGCCACCCCCACCGTTGCCAAACCAAGACTTCCGTGGCCTCTACATCACTGCTCGTGTTCCTTCTTCCTGCAAGGAAGTTCCTGCTTCCTCACCCCACACCCAGCTTCTACCCTGCCTGAAATCTTACTCAAACTTCAAGGCTCCTTTTACATACCCCCTCCTTCATGAAGCCTTCCCTGATCTTCCCAGCTGGAATCAATTGTGGCTTCATTAAACACTCCCGCAACACTACTTACACCTCCCAGGACCTCATCCAATTCTGTGAATGCAATCAATCTCTTCCACCACGTTAGTGGAGATATTCTAATCATCTGAGTATCTCTTCTCTTTCCAGCATGAATTATGGATACTAAACCCTTGCTTGATTAAGTGTCCAGCTGACAAATGAACAAGCCCAATAGTTCTTGGGATGCAAAGGTAACCTTGCCAGGTAAACCATCTCCCAAGTACCTAGGCCTCAGGGGGAAATGCGGACAAGACCATGATTGGTGTAGCAAAGCCCGGTCTCAGAAAAACCAACTCAAGGACTCCATGCTCTGAACAGTTTCCCCAAACAATTCCTCCTTTTGTAGTTGCTAATCTCAACTTACCCTCTCCAAGTTTCATCAAGCGAGGAGTTTTCCTAAAGCAATTAGAATCAAAAGGCTTGTCCATGTGCTCCAGATATCCGGAATATTTCACTAGGACAGGAAAAAAAAATACAAGGAAAATCAAGAACATGCACCCCTCCATATCAATTCTCTGTTACAAAAAAAAAGGGAATTCGATGTGCTCAAGTCGCCTCCCACCCACAGTGATAGGAAAATCTTTGGTCAACATTTAGATGCCTGCCCTTTGGTTGTGAGATTCAAGAGCTTGGTTGTGAGGTTCAAGGGCCTCAGAATGTCCCTTGTTTACACTGGCCTCATGCAAAGGGGAGATGGGTTCCCTTGCTTTCCCTTAAAAGCCCGAATTGTAATAAAGCGAGCGGGGTCTACCCTTCTTTTGTGTGTGTTTTAAACCTAGCCTTCCCTCCCACCTTTCTAGGTATAAAGCAGAAAACACTTGATGACCGGTACTTTCACATCTCCTGCTGGGTGGCAGATGACGGTACCTAGCACGGAAGCATCGGGTGTCACCAGCTCTCCAGCACCCTCTCGGATGACATCCTTCAACACGCCCCGGTCCCCGGAAATGTCGCGCATCCTCCGACTTAACCTCTGGTATGGAGACTTGCGGGGAGAAACACAAAACCTCAGAGCGCCCCGCCTGCACCCCGACTCCGGCACCCCCTGCCCGTGGCTCCCCAAAGCCCAGCCTCTCACCTGGCCGGAAGCGTTGTCCCCTTGCAGGGCCCCCGGGTTCCGCGTGCTGCCCCCCATCGCCACGTGGCCTGCCGACGCGCACGAGCCCTCAACCCCTCGTTCTCCACCTGGCGGTGGCCCAGCCACCCCCTTTATACCCCGCCGCCCACTCCCGCCGGTGGCGTCCAGGGGCCGCGAGGAGGCGCTCAACGTTTCGCACCAACAGCTGCCAACTGCCCTGGCGCCTCCGGTGGTGCGTGGTGGATCACGTGATGGGACGTGCGACACGTGATGGGGCAGTGTGGTGCCTGATGGGGCACGTGGCGGGAACACGCGGGGCGGGACCAGGCTCGTGAAAGTGACGCGTGGGGCGTGACCGGGCAGGTGGAGGGCATGCGCGGAACTTGATGGGCACGTGACAGGGACTCCCGGAGCCGGATGTGTGCGAGCATGATGGAAGATGGGGCGGTGCCGCGCTGGGAGAGATGGAGCCCCTTGGCGGGGAGAAGTGGATCAGGAGGAGGCGCGTGAAGGGGACGCCTGTGGCAAGACGGGGCGCCGGGGGCGCGCGTGGGATGGCGCGGGAGATGGGCCACGCGGGTGGTCGGGACTGGCAGTGGCTCGGGACTTGGTGGGGTTGGGTGGGGCTTGTGGTGGGACTCGAGGCGGGAGCAGGCTGGGGAGGACGGAGTTCCAGAAACAGCCTGCTGCTGGAAGTGTGCGGCCTTGCTAAGTGGGTTACCTCCACTTTTTCAATTTTCCTCAACCTTTTCGTGCTAGAGAAATGTAGACGCAGACAGGCCTTTCAAGTCGAACAAGGCAACGTTGTCCTTCACGTTGCGGTCACTAAATCCACAGAATCCATACCTGCTCCCCGGTGGTGGGGGCGGGGGGTGCAAAGCACTAATGGCCCTTGACGTCACCCGCTCCTGCTTTTTCCCTGGGGCCTGCAGCTCTTGCCCACTCCAGGATTTGAGAGGTGGCCCCTCTTTCCTGCACCCATCATGCCTTGACTATTGGATCATTTCTTCAGCTTCTGTTTCCTAAAATCACCCCCACCTTTGTCCCACATCTCACTCCTGTTGCAGGTGGTCCCATGCCTAGTCTTCTCGACTTCTCAAAAAGAGCTGTTGGGGTGCCTGGGTGGCCAGTTGGTTAAGCGTCGGACTTCGCTCGGCTCAGGTCATGATCTCACCATTTGTGGGTTTGAGCCCCGTGTGGGCCTCTGTGCTGACAGCTCAGAGCCTGGAGCCTGCTTTAGAGTCTGTGTCTCCCTCTGTCTGCCCCTCCCCTGCTCGCACTCTTTCCTCTCTCTCTCTCAAAAATAAGCATTAAAAAAATTTTTGGGGGGGACGCCTGGGTGGCTCAGTCGGTTAAGCGGCCGACTTCGGCTCAGGTCATGATCTCACAGTCCGTGAGTTCGAGCCCCGCGTCGGGCTGTGTGTTGACAGCTCAGAGCCTGGAGCATGTTTCAGATTCTGTGTCTCCCTCTCTCTGACCCTCCCCCGTTCATGCTCTGTCTCTCTCTGTCTCAAAAATAAATAAACGTTAAAAAAGAAATTAAAAAAAATTTTTTTTAAGTGCTATAGAGCGTTTTTCAATTATTTTGTCTCTACGTCCTTATCCTCCCTTTTCTCTTCAACCCACCTCAGTACCACTTTCCCCTGCTCCATGTCACCAAGACCGCACTTCATGTTAAATCCATAAGATAGTCCTGTGTCCTCAGATTCCTGGACTCTTGTCAGCATTTGATGAAGTTGGTTCCTCTTTAAATGCTTTTTGTCCTCTTCTGTATCAGTTTCCTATCGTCACTATTGATTACTACAGATTTAGCTGTTCTGAGCCACAGATATTTATGATTTCGTGTATTTGTCATCAATTTTGTAGGTCAGAGACACCAGCCAGTCTCAATGAACTAAACTCAAGGCCTCAGCCTTAATACAGGCTCTGGGGAAGAATCTAAAGCTCATCCATGGTGGTAAACCTAGATCCTTGTGGCTCTACACCTGAGGTCCCCACATCCTTGCTGTAAATTGGCCAGAGGGTCACACTCCACTCACAGAGGCCTCTCTCCCGTCCTTGTTCGTGGCCTTTCTACACATTGGAGTTAGCAACAGCATGCCGAATCTTCTCAGTCTTCGTGATTCTTGCCTGAGAAAGTTCTCTAGTGTTCAGGGTCAAATGGATCTGCTTCCATATTTTGATTTTCTTCCTGTCTGTCTGGCTGTCTCTTCTCAGTCATCTTCTTGACCTGTATACACTAACAACCTCAGGGCCCTATCCTTGGACCCTTGCCCTTCCCTGTTTTTAAGTTTTTTTTTTTCTTTTGATTTTGAGAGAGAATGTGTGAGAGAGCACACAAGCTGGGGAGGGGTAGGGGGTGGGGGACAGAGGATCTGAATCAGGCTCTGCTCGGCAGAGAGTCTGAGCTGAATCAGCAAAGAGTCTGATGTGGGGCTCGAACTCATGAACCGTGAAATCATGACCTGAGCCAAAGGCAGATGCTTAACTGACTGAACCACTCAGTTCTCTGTTCTTCTTCTTCTCTGTTCTTCTTATTTTTTAATGTTTATTTACTTTTGGGAGAGAGAGAGGGAGACAGGATCCGAAGCAGGCTCCAGGCTCTGAGTTGTCAGTACAGAGTTGTACTGGGGCTCAAACCCATGAACTGTGCGATTGTGACCTGAGCCAAAGTCCGGAACTTAACCGACTGAGTCACCCAGGCGCCCCAGCCCTTTTCTATTCTAATCCCAGAGAGATCCCAGCCATTCCCACAAGTTTAAATATGTGATGTAAACAGGTGGTATATACCTGGCCAGCCTAAGGCCTCCCCTGCACACTAGACCTCCAGGCTCCTGTGCTCAATTGCCTTTTTCGGTGGTTCTCAAAGTGTAGTCCCCAGACCAGCAGCAGTGTTGTCTGGAAACTTGTTAAAAATGCAAATTCTTGAGCCTATCCCTGTGCTCCTGAATCAGAAACTTTGGCTAGAGCCCAGAAGTCTGTATTTTCACAAGCACCCCGAGTAATTCTGTTGTTTGCTGAAGTCTGCAGACCACTGCTACTCAGGTGTCCTTGGGCATCTGACTCTAGATTTCCCAGGTACATTTTACCTTGATCTTTTCCTTATCAGCCTTCACGATCCATCCACTCAGGCGCTAACGTTACTCTGATCCATTATCTACAAGTGGCCGGAGTGGTCTTTTAAAAATATGTCAGATGATATTCCTTTGCCTTAAAATCCTCCTATAGCTCCCACTGCCCTTGAAATTCAATCTGAACCTTTGCCCTGCTCCAGGGCCCTCTCTGCCAGCCCCTCTGACCTGTTCTCCTGGTGTTCCCTCTCACTACGCTCCAGCTACTTAGATTTTCTCTAGTGTATCTTCTAAATACTGGGCTCTTTCTAGCCTCAGAGCCTTTGCATTTGCTGCCCAGGCCTGGTCTGCCCTCTTGTAGTTTTTCAGGCAGTTGGCATGTTTGTATCCTTCGGGTCTCAACCATCCATCCTCAAAGACACTGTGCTGCCCCTTTCTAAAGGATCTAAAGCCCATTCATGTTGGTAAACCTAGATCCTTGCAGCTCTACACCTGAGGTCCCCACATCCTTGCTGGGAATTGGCCAGGGGGCCACACTCTGCTTGCAGAGGCCTCTCTCCCGTCCTTGTTTGTGGCCTTTCTGTCCCTCAAACAACCTATTCCCTCCTGCCATTCTTTCTCAGCACATTGTTTCCTTCCTGCATCACATTAAATACTATGATGTTTTCTTGTTGATGATCCTACCTCACTCCTACTACGGTTATATTACGAATTTTGAAAGGACAAAAACCTCATCTGTCTTGTTCCCTGATGTTTCCCTAATGCTCAGCTTGCTGCTTGACACATATCAGGTGCTCCATAAATGTTTGTTGAATTAACAAATCAAATTAGCCTTCAATATGCCTGTGCCAGACTTTGGTCTTGCTTGTCATGGGGTAGAGATGGCCCCTACTGGCAGACAGGGATGCTTAGGTCTCTGGGAGTTGTGGCTTACTGGTCTAGAGCTCCTTGGTTCTTTCCTTTGGTTTTTTTTTTTTGGTGTTTATTTATCTTGAGAGAGAGAGAATCCCGAGCAGGCTCTGCACTGAGCACAGACAGAGCCTGACTCGGGACTTGAACTCATGAACCATGAGATCATGTCCTGAACTGAAATCAGTAGTCAGACGCTCAACCAGCTGAGCCACCCAGGCGCCCCTTGAGCTCCTTGTTTCTTAACACTCCTGGAGAACTGCTTCCATCTCCTCCTTTTCAAATCGGTAATTTTTTTATCCCACCTCCATGATATGCGTAGCATTTTCTGACTGTAATATTTATTAACTGCATAAAGAAATGTCGTTAGGGACACCTGGGTGGCTCAGTCGGTGAAGTATCTGACTCTTGACTTCAGGTTCAGGTCGTGATCTCACGGTTGGTGGGATCGAGCCCCACGTTGGGCTTTGTGCTGACCGCGTGGAGCCTGCTTGGGATTCTCTCTCTTCCTCTCTCTCTCTGCCCCTCCCCTATTTGCATGTGCACACTCTCTCAAAATAAGTAAATTAGCTTTAAAAAAAAAAAAAAAGGCATTGAACTCCTAAACCTTTGAAAGGCTTTGTATAAAAAGGTTCCCAATTCAATGGTATTGAGTAATGGTATTAATGGTATTCAATTGTATTGGAAGCGAGACACGAAAGAGCACAACCTAGATTATTCTGTTTATTTGAATGTCAAAATAAAGCTATGTAAATCTATGATGACAAGAGTTAGGGGAATAGCTATCCTTGCCAGGGGCTTCTGACTGGAGAACACATAGTGTCTTCTGGGTGCTGGAAACATTCTGTGTGTTGATCTCGAGGGTGAGTAAATGTGTGAAATGTGTACATTAAGTGTATAGTTAAGATATGCATACTTTACAGAGGTCCTGCCTCAAGAAGTTGAATAAATAAAAATGTCTTCAAAAAAATAGATTCAGAAAGAGTTGTGTGTCAAAACATGAATCCACTCCTGTTTGGGGTCTGTAAGGTGTGGCTGGGGGACCACTCCTCTGTCTCCCCCGCTTCCCCGAAGTGTGGCCAAGGTGAGCGTCTGAATGTTGGAATTATCAACGTTGCCAGCTGAAGGAGGCTGCCTCCTCCGTCTCGTGATGTGGCCCAGTTTCCACCTGATTCTGGGTGACCTTGAGGACATGGGAGTGTTGCTGGGAAAGGGGAGGAGGAAAGGGGCAGAGACAAAGGGTGGAGCAGGCGGTCAGCTACAATCCCCACATCTCTTAGTGCCTCTGTCCCAACCTGGGGAGAAGAGAAGGTAGAGCAGATCCAGCGAACGTCTCAGTGGATTGTGAGAAAGCAGGTAGTTCGTTGTGGGGGCCCTCCCTGGGTCCATGGCCAACTTGCACCTGGTGCTTGTCCTCTCTCAGTGCCGATCATTTTGCACAGGGAGTGGGTGCGAATTTAGGAGGCTACCCTCCTCGGTCTCCGACTCTCCAGAACAGTGTTGTTAAGACAGCACTCTCTGCTTTAGAATGACCTTGGGGAGGGAGGGTGCTATTGTAAATGCAGATTTCTGGGGCTCACTGAATACGTGTGAGGGGCTGACGCAGGAATCGGTTGTAATTGTGCTTCCAACAGTTGCTCGCCAGTTTTGAGGACTGATCTAGAAGGTGGCAAGGACCTTTGCTTGTTTTTGCTGTCCAGTTCTGAGTCAGTACGCCTACTGCGGCTGGAGGGCGCATTGTTGGTGTCACTCCAGATGACCCAGCAGACGGCCCCTTTTGTGTTTACCTACAAATTGGGGTGAAAAATGTAGAAGCCTGTATCTACAAGTGATTCCCCCCCAATTAAGCCCTTTATTTTAAAGATAGGAAAGGGGCACCTGGGTGGCTCAGTTGGTTAAGTGTCCAACTTTGGCTCAGGTCATGATCTCAAAAATAAATAAATTAAAAAGAAAATAAAGATAGGAAATAGGCCCAAGGTCATAGGCATTGGGATTGGAATCCAGGACTGGAGACCCTAAGGCGCTCTAACTTCCCAGTGGCACTTGGCGGGGGGATTGGAGGCACAGTGTGGAGGGAACATACTTGAGAAAGCTGCCCTGTGTTCTAGCCGGCACCGTGGATGGCGTGGCAGGTGAGCGTGCCCGAGCTGGAGGACCGCCTTCAGTGCCCCATCTGCCTGGAGGTCTTCAAGGAGCCCATGATGCTGCAGTGCGGCCACTCCTACTGCAAGGGCTGCCTGGTGAACCTGTCCCACCGCCTGGACTCGGAGCTCCGCTGCCCAGTGTGCCGGCAGGAGGTGGATAGCAGCAGCTCCCCGCCCAACGTCTCTCTGGCGCGGGTGATCGAAGCTCTACAGCTCCCCGGGGACCCGGAGCCCAAGGTCTGCCAGCACCACCGGAACCCGCTCAGCCTCTTCTGTGAGAGGGACCAGGAGCTCATCTGCGGCCTCTGCGGCCTGCTGGGCTCCCACCAGCACCACCGCGTCACGCCTGTCTCCACCGTCTACAGCCGCATGAAGGTGGGCTGCGAGGCTGCTGCGGGGGGGGGGGGCGCCCAAGGAGCCCAGCTCCTGCGCTCTCTGGCGCCATCGCCTGGCACAGAAGGGTCCCAGGCCAGGATGCCGGTGCCCTGCAGCCCTGTCCTGGAGCTGAACTCTGTAGAGTGTGTTCTCAGCAGCTCCAATCTCCAGGTACTGGGCACTGCAGACAGGCATGATGGAGAGTCCTTGTGGAGTGCTAGCCCCTTCCCTCGCTCGGTTTTTCTTCGCAGCTTTCATCCATTTTTTGAGTGCTCTTCCAGACTCCACATGAGGGAAAGCACTTTGTTTCCTTGGGTATTTTCATGCCTAGAGCCATGACTAGCATGTAGTAAAAGCTCAAAATGTATTTGTGGAAACAGTGGATTCCTGCCCTCATGAACTTAGATTTAGCACGTCATTATTTAAGATGAATAACGCTGATCTAAGATTTATGAAAGGTGGGGTTCTCACTATATTTTACAAATGAGGCTCAGAGAAGCCAAGGGTCTTAACCCAAGGTCATACAGCTTGTCGGTGGCAGAGGTAGGACACAAACTGGCCAGTTTTCTTTCCACTGCCAACAGATCAAAAGAGGCAGGAAGGATCCTGGAAAGTGAATTCTTATAGGGCACCTGGCAGAGTGTTTGGGAGGAAGGGAGAGTAAAGGTAAGGAATGACAAAATACAGGTGATAGGGGTGGGGAAAAAGAAAGAGCATCCAGATATGAAGGCAGAGGAGTCCCCTGTCACTGTTCCTGGGATTTCCTGGCTGAGTGAGCAGCTTTTCTTTGTTCTTGGAACCCTGGGAGACAAGTATGAAATGTGCACAGGACCAGCCAGGCCATCCACCAGACCCTCTGACCCACAGACATGTGCTTGGCACTTAACCTGTGCTAGATATGCTAGAACACATGGTACAATAGTGGGTAAGTGGTTTGGCCTGCCCCGGGGAGCTCACAATCTGGGAGTCTGACGGTCCCCATGTGTTGGGTGCTACCATCAAGGTTAAATACAGGCAGTTGTGAGGCCATCTGGACTGTAGCTCCTGCATGCTCTCAGGTAGTCAGGGAAGGTTCTCTGGAGGAAGTGGACTACTAAACCAAGATCTGAACCACAAGGAGGACGTGGTAGGAAAAAAAGGGGAGGAAAGCATTCCATGTATAAAGACAGCCCTGCAAAAGATCAGGAGACCTATTTGAAGAATTATAAGTTGTTCTGTCAAGCTCTGGAGAGAGGTAAGCAGGAGCCAGGTCTTGCAAAGGCTTCTGTGAAATGTGAAGGGATCTGTAGTTTATTCAGAGGACCATCATGGTGGGGTCTCCGGAGGGTTTTAAGCAGAGTGGTGATGTGGTCCAAACACTGCTGGGGGGTAGACTGGAGACTGAGGCTGGGGATAAAAGATTGGGAGAATTACATATGGGTGGTAATTGAGGCTACGGGAGTGGAGAAGACCAATCAGGAGAGTCTGCAGAGTGATAGGGAAGATACGGACGATGCCCCCAAAGGACACCAGGGTTTAAGATTCGGGTAGAGAAAGAACCCCAAAAAAGGACAGAAAGAATCAGCAGAGGGAACAGGAACACTGGCTGAATACGACCTCCTGGAGATCAGGACAGAGCGTTTTAATGAGAACAAGATCACTTGTGTGAAATGCCTGCTGAGGATTGGAAAGAGTCTGTTAGGTTTAGCAGTAAGAATTGATTATCTTGGCAAGAGTCGTTTCAGTGGAGTGTGGGAGGAGGAAGCCAGATTGCAGTGCAGCGAGATCGAGAGCCTGTGTTTTATTAGCCCCGGAGAGAAGGAGACACACAGGAGCTCACTCATCATTTCTGGCTTGGAGCCGGGGACGGCTTGGGTCCTGGTTTTGGATGTGGCTGTTTGTGATCCCAAGACTCTTTGCTGTGATGCCACTAAATTATGTTCCTTTATTAGATCCCTTTTATGCATGCCTGTTGTCCTCCTGTTGATTGAGATCTTGAGATTGTTTATTTGTGTGTTTCTGTTTACTCTCACTGTGACCCAGTTGATGAAAAGAACTAATCCCATCTCTCTCTGCCTCAGGAGAGTTCCTACTGGAATTTCGTTCTCGGGCTGTTATGAGATCTTCTGATGTCTTGTTTTCCAGAGCAAGACTCTGTGTCCATTTATCCCTACACTGGTTTTATTCTTTACTCTGCTCCTTTCCTGAAAGCCTCTTGTGGCTGATTTCTTTTTTTCTTTTCCTTAAGTTTATTTATATATTTTTGGTAATCTCTATACCCAATGTGGGGCTTGAACTCACAACCCCGTGATCATCAGTTGCCTGCTCTTCCAACCGAGCCAGCCAGGCACCCCTCTTGCTGCTGACTTCTGCTTGGGAACTGTCTAAGCCAAAGACTTGTACGCTCCATGGGCACAAACCAGCACCACTCGAGTAGTGCAGCTGGATGGGAGTCTAGGTGGTCCTGGTTGAATCTTTAAGACTCCGTCAGATTTGGGGCCGGGAAGGCCATCAGAAGTGCGTTTACTTCAGCCTGGGGAGGCCCAAACCTGCCAGCGATTGAGTTAGGTCTTTATAGGGATTGGGGAATCCCCAGGTATAACCTGGGCTACTGTATGCACCATTGGCCTCACTTGGGAGTCAGCCTTTTTGTGATGCTCTTGATCACATGCCCACTGATTCTAGATCTGCTGGTGACCAGTTTATGTGGTCATCCAGCGTTCTGTTCAGGGAGTGTGGGCTTCAGACCGGTCATCGCCCCCCTTGGATGTTGTGTGGTGACTTCCAGGTAGTTGTAACAACATTTAGGGTCTGTCTCCATGTCCTGCAGAGGAATGACCTGGAGATCCTTTTCTGTCTGGGTAATTCCTGCCCTCGATGTGGAATATTCTTGAATAATTTCACCTGTTTTGGAGTCAGGAGTACCCGGGTAGCCCTTTCCCTGGTTCCACTGGGAGTGCTTGTGGCCACTGGGATGTCCCCTGGATGGGTGAAGCCCAAGGCTGGCCCCAAGGAGCTGAAAGCGTGCAGGGGTCAGCTACTCATGAGGCCGTGGTACGTTGCCTCCAGGAGGAGCTAGCGGCTCTCATCTCTGACCTGAAGCAGGAGCAGAAGAAGGTGGATGAGCATATTGCCAAGCTGGTGAACAACAGGACCCGGATTGTCGTGAGTGCCCTTTCCCTCTGTCCCCTTAACCCTGGGGCTGGTCACCTTCCCTTTCCTGCAGAGCCCAGTTGTGATTTGTCCTTTACAGAAATCCATGCTTTCATATAAAGCCAGAATTCAAAGCATTGCAGGGTGGAGTGGGGAAAGGGCAAATCCCCTCAGGGGAATCAACTCAGTTGTCAGGACTCTGTCCAAATTGGCTGTGTCCCTCTTGTCCTTGGGACTGAGATAACACAGAACCTAAGTACCAGATGTAAACAGCTCAAAGTGTGGGCATGACTCTCTTGCCCCCACCCCCACCCCCCCCCCCAACGCCTGACTCGCTGTGTCTGCTTGACCTTGACAGTCTGTGGAGCCTGCCCAGTAGCTTGGAGCAGAGTGTAGAAACGCCTGAAGCCCTTGGTGGCTTTCTGCTTTTCCTGAATGACAGGCACATTGGGGCTGCAGGCATGTGGAGCCTAGGCCCTGCAGGCAGTTGTGAAACAGAAGCAGGAGACCCATGTCCCCTGAGGGTCCTCTTGGTTAACCTTCCTCAGCCTGACAGGGAGGCTGAACTCAGGGTTACACAGGGAATCTGGCTCTCTGAAGTCTGCCCTCCCAGGGCCTTTCAGACCTTTTCCAGTTGTGGAACCCTGTACTGAAGCAAAATCTTACTTGCACGTTTAATAGTTAGGACCGAAGAAAGCAGAGCCACTGTGTTTGAAATGGGTGCTGGGGCCCAGTCTGTCCCCTGCCTGTATTGCTGTCCCCCGTGGCCACACGGGGGGTGCCCAGGCACAGTGTGAACAGCGCACGAGTCAGCCTGCAACTCAAGTACTAGAACCAGCTCAGATTGGAAAAGCCCAGGAAGGCCTAAGCTGCCTGGGCCTGAGGACACGGGGGTCAGCCGGAAGCAGGCAGTTCTGGCTGAGGTTCTGGCCGTGACCAGCCCCTTCTCCTCCCAGAATGAATCTGACGTCTTCAGCTGGGTGATCCGTCGCGAGTTCCAGGAGCTGCACCACCTGGTGGATGAGGAGAAGGCCCGTTGCCTGGAGGGGTTGGAGGGTCATACCCGTGGCCTTGTGGCCTCCCTGGACATGCAGCTGGAGCAGGCCAAGGGCACTCAGGAGCGGCTGGGCCAGGCTGAACGTGTGCTCGAGCAGTTCAGTAATGAGAGTCACTATGAGTTCATCCGGGTGAGTGGACAAGGGAGTGTCACCCACGCCCAGGTCCCCAGGGTCCCAAGAGCCTCCCCCATGCCTTAACCCACCTGTCTTGTTTTCCAGAAGTATCACTCCACGGCCTCCAGGTAATAACCTTGGAGGGAGCTCTCAGCTTGGATCTGGTGGCTCCTCTACCCTACTTCCTGCCTGTAGCTGCACCAGTGCCTTGTCAGCAGCTGTCCATATCTGGCTGTGTACTGAGCCCAGGGAACAGGGAGATGAAGGTCATGTCCCTGCCTTTAAGGGTCTCAAAGACTGGTGGGAGGCAGATGGTGAACTCCGGTTACATCACTGATCACTGTGGGTACTTAAGACCAGAGAAGTTCACACGGGCTACAGAAATAACAGGAGGAGGTGACTGAGGTTGGGGGCGGGGCGGGGGGGGGGCGGGACTGGCGAAGATGGCAGGGGGTGAGCTTAGGGCAGAGGACAGGTGTTGGCCAGGTAAGCAGAGTGGGGAAGGGTCATCTGAAAGGCTCAAGTGTGCAGACTTGGGAGAAATGTGAACTCAGTACGAATGAGGTAAAATGTAGGCTACAGGGCAGAATGGGCGAGGAGTGGGAGAGGTGGGCAAGAGCCAGGATGAGGGGCCTCGAATCCTGCACCATGGGTTGTGGGAAGGGATTGGATCCATGTTCCAGCCCCAACAAATGAATAGCCATGCAGTTCTTAGCCTTCCTCAGATCCTGATTGTGGGAATCTCCTTGTCCGTTTTAAATTTCCTTTGGTCTTAGGGATAGTCAGGTTAGGAGCATTGGTTTAAAAGAATGGACAGTGTAGCTGATTGGGAGCAGGTGTCCGCTCCAGCTGTGGCCAGGGGCCAGGGTCGCCCAATATCGAGAAGCGATCCTCAAATGTTAGTGTGCATCAGAGCCACCTGGAGGGCTCCTTAAAACATCACTGAGCCCTAGTAATCGCTTTCAGCAGGTCTGGGGTGGCCCCGAGAAATTTGCATTTCTGACAAGCCTCCAGGTGATGCCCTTTGGGAACCACTGATGTAGTGTTTCTCCTTCCAGGAAGGGGCGGGGCCTCTGAGAGTGGGGTGGAGGGGAGGAAATGATGGGCCTCTTGAGTGCACAGTGTCCTGAGCCGTGACTGGCTGGTTGGACTTGCCCATGGGTGAAGGGCTGGGGTGCGCGGTGTGCATCCCCGCCATCACGTAGGTCTGTCGCCCTCAGAGCAGAGCTCCAGCAGGCCCGGCCTCTGGAAGGCGCCTTCAGCCCCATCTCCTTCAAGCCGGGCCTCCACCAGGCTGACATCAAGCTGACTGTGTGGAAAAGGCTCTTCCGAAAAGTTCTGCCGGGTAAGGCTCCAACCCGTTCTCTTCCCTGAGGGCTGCCATGCAGGGTGGGTAGCAGTTTGTCACTTGTGCCAGAGTTTAGGGTGCAGAAGACTGGAAGGGTGTTTGCATAGGTTAGTGTTGAGAGCATGGCTTTGGGGCTCCACCAGACAGCTCTGTCCCTTACTAGCTGAAGATCCAACCTGTAATCTGAGTCTGCTTCCTCATCTGCAAGGAGGGGGTATTAAAGTCCACCTTGCTGGGCTGTGTAGTTTATAAACATTCAAATGTGTGTGCATAGTTTCGTGTTTAATAAATGGTAGCTATCGCTCTGTCAAAAAATAACACGAAGACGTTTAATGAATTCCTTTGTTACTAGCACATAAGGGAGATCAATCGATAAGCTGATTTCATCTAAGACAAAAATAGGGTTTATTGTAAAATAAAAAGGGGAGGGGAGGAAAAAACCTGATGATCTCTGGTCCGTGAATGTTGTTTGTGTGGTTTTGGTGCAAATTGATTAGTTGGCAGGTAATCCAGAGGTCAGTTGGGAACAGTTTGTCCTTGAATAGGCTGGTAGGATATCAAAACAATTGCACTTGATAAGGATTCTCCTGGGGAGTTTAGCTGTGGTGCACAAGTGACGGGCCGTCTTCCAGGACCTTCCATCTGCACCGCCATCTTAGGCAGGCAGGTGCGTGCCCTTTCCCTTAACCAGAATGCCTCCCTCACAGCTGCCCCATTTTTCCCACCGTTCAGGCATTGTTTGTTCATTCAGCAGTCCTCAGGGTTGCCTCTTCTGTGCCCCTTCTCAGAAGGCCCCTCCGATTCTGGGATGAGGCCTTTGCAGTTCCTCTCCTGAGGAGCTCAGGGCCTCCCTCTGGGGTAGGGTCTGCTGCCTTCTGTGTAGCTGGAAAACACACTTCTTTGATCTTTCCTAGCCCCGGAGTCCCTCAAGCTGGACCCCGCCACCGCCCACCCACTCCTGGAACTCTCCAAGGGCAACACGGTGGTGCAGTGTGGGCTCCTGGCCCAGCGGCGAGCCAGCCAGCCAGAGCGCTTTGACTACAGTACTTGTGTCCTGGCCAGCCGGGGCTTCTCCTGCGGCCGTCACTACTGGGAGGTGGTGGTGGGCAGCAAGAGCGACTGGCGCCTGGGGGTCATCAAGGGCACAGCCAGTCGCAAGGGCAGGCTGAGCAAGTCCCCGGAGAATGGCGTGTGGCTCATTGGCCTGAAGGAGGGCCGGGTGTACGAGGCCTTCGGCTGCCCTCGGGTGCCCCTGCCTGTGGCCGGCCACCCCCACCGCATCGGCGTCTACTTGCACTACGAGCGTGGCGAGCTCACCTTCTTTGATGCTGACCGGCCCGATGACCTGCGGCCGCTCTACACGTTCCAGGCTGACTTCCAGGGCAAGCTCTACCCCATCCTGGACACATGCTGGCACGAGAAGGGTGGCAATGCGCTGCCTCTGGTGCTGCCCCCGCCCAGCGGGCCTGCCCACCTCACCCCCACGCAGCCCACCAAGCTGTAGGGCTGCCGGTCGGTCTGCCTGCCGGCGGGCTCTTCCCAGCTGGGGCTCTGCTGGGTCCAGTGTGCAGAGATGATGTTCTTTACCGTGTGGGAAGGTCTTCACGCCTGTGTGTTCCTAGAAACGTTTAATGATAGGAAGAAAAGGACCATAATCCCTTCCCCTACAGCCAGGGGCCTATTGATTCACCTTTTGCCGGGTTATTCACCTCCTCATAAACCAGCAGAACCAGGCCTGGGTGTCCACGGGTTAAGATAGGCTTCCCTTGGTCCCTCCTAAGCACACTTTCTGCTTCCTCTTTTAACTGAAGCTGGAAACATTCCCGCACGTGATTTCTCCATGTCATTGTGAACTTAAGGATAATAAATTTGATATCGTCTTTCTCTTTAGATGATTTGCAAATGTTAACAACTGTACATACGCCGCTTTACACTCAGGTCTTTAAAACTGCTCCAGCTTCCAGTCAGGTCAGATCTTGCCTCTGCGCCGTGCAGGCTGGGCTGTGGTTAGAGTTGCGCCGATCACTCTGTCTTCGCTGTCTTCAAAGGCCTCTCTCTCGACTTCCCTCACCGTTCGTTGGGATGGAAATAACACTGCTTCAGAGCAGAAGCAAGTAGGGTCTAGATGGGTGTGGCCTATCTCTGAAAGCTGCTGGGCACACAGGAGTGGCTCAGAGCCTCCCTCTCTCTGTCCGTGGTGAGTCTGCCCCTGGCCACAGCTGATGGTGTCCATTCCAGACCGAGGCTGGGACAGCTGAATTCTCTGCCAAGAATTTGAAAATTGGAAGAGAGAGTGGCTGTGGCCGAGGCATCTGAGACCTGGTGCTTTAGAGAGAAGCTCCCCAGCTTTGTGCCACTGAGGTCTGTGGAGCTGCCTGAGAGACCTCTGTGGGGAACAGCTGTGTCCTGGTCCCCTGGCACTTACTCACCTTGGCCACACAGGCGAAGGCTTGACCTGCAGGCTGTCTGGGAGATCCTCCAGGAACCAGAGAGGATGGGAGGCTTGTGAGGCACCGACCCAAGGCCATCTCCACTGACCTTATCCCATAGGAGAGTCAGGAACCATCACCTCCCAGGCTCTGATAGGTCTGAGACTTCCGGCCCCACCTCCTTCCGAATAGAGCTGTAGACGGTAAAACAGCCTGGCTGCATCTAGAACTGGCTTCTCAGCAACAGGAGATCCCCCAGCCCTCACTGCAGCCATCCTTCCGTTGTGCGCAACAAGGACCGTGAGGCACCTTCGGCCGATCTTCCTTCTGCCCATGTAAGTAATCGGCTGTCTGAACCAAAAGGTGCTTGTTGTATCTTTACCGGCTGAATCTGTGAGGCCTTGGCCCTGGCTCCTGCTTGTTTGACACCTTGCAGACCTGGTTTTTGGTTATGAAGCTCTTCCTTCAGTTCCATGATTGGGCTGAAGATTGTCACCCTCTGCATGCACTCCCCTCCACCTCTCCCCCTGTTCTGTGTCCTGGGAGGCTGGCCCTGGTGGAACACAAAACCCTCTAGCTTCCTGTTGGAGTCAGCAGATGGGAGGGACTGGTAGGAGGTCCAAGGGCAGGAGAAGGAGTTCAAGTACTTATTTTTTTGGTTTCCTGCCTGCCTGGCTGTGGGTTGGCAGCTTTCCTCATCCAGAGATCACTAATGGGGGGTCCCTTCCTCTGTTGCTCTCCTTTGTTCCTTCAGGCCGGGCGGCGAGCAGTTCTGTCACTAGCCCTGAGTCTGCACCATCTCTTATGACTTCCCTTAACTCTGACCATTCTTTTATAAATACTCCCTTCTCTAAGCTCATCTCAACTACCGTTGTGTGTTCACCTTTCGGCTCCCCCCCCACCCCCCCAGCCCCAGGTGCCAATAGACACCTTTGCGCTCACTTAGTAAATCCCTTCTTTTGTTTGGCCGGCCAGAGTTCGTGTTTCTGCTTGCACCCGAAAGATCCACCCAATATGGAGAAGGCAGAGGAAAGAGCAGTGAATTCTTTACGCGGAGTTGGCATTTTAGCTGAAAAAAAGTGGAATACAGGCAGAGGGGAAGAGCTTTTGGGGGTCAAGTCCACCGAGGGGTGCTGCGGCTGGAGCTGCACCTGGAGAGGGGGTGGAGGCCAGACCAGGGAGGGCCATTGATGCTACTTCAGTGCGTATTAACTTTGTTCTGTAGCAATGACGGTGTGGAAGGGAGGGAGTCTGCCTCAGGAGGAAATACTAGACTGGCAGAAAGGAGGTCAGAGGATGGAACACCAGAACTTAAAGGAGCTGCTTAGACAAGGTTGCCAAGGAAACGTAGAAATGGTCAGAGAACTGGGGGTGGGGGTGTGTGTACCAGCAGCAAAGGTCACAGAAGCCAAAGCTTTCCAGCAAAGAGGGTGTGCCAACAGTGCCGTGAAACCCCAGCCTCAGCAGGAAAGGCCTGAGGAATATTAGGAGATTCTTGGTGGCCTTGGAGGAAGCCATCTCAGTGGACTAGGGTGGAAGCCAGACTGCAGGGAATTAAACCGCACGTGAGGAAGAAGTAAAGGCAATGACTGCTGATTCTTGTTTTAAGCAGCTTGATGGGGAAGGGAAGAAGAGAACTGGGTCACGAATTTGAGAGAAGGTGGGATTAAGGGAAGGCTTTTTTAGGATAGAGGAGACTTAAAACAGTGTTGGCCTACAGAAATAGAAGAGCCACATGTGTAGATTTAAGCTTTCTAGTGGTCACATAGTAAACATTATAAGGCACAGGTCACCTGGCATCCAGATCTTGGCTCCTAATACCATTCTCCAGTGAAATGGAACCAGGGGTCCTTGGAGAAATGGCTGCTTTGAGGACTGGGAGAGGAAATACACAAGCTAAACCATGAGTCTCTAGTGCTAGGAATGCTCAAAACCAAACAACCGTGGGAAAAACCTCTGCAATAGAGGACTGTCGCAGGGACATGGGAGCCAACTGAAAGCTCTCCCAGTGGCCAAAATGGGAAGAATTTGAGCAACAAAATCAAGTAGTACAGGTTTCCCTGCTATCAAAAAGTAGAGTGGGGGCACCTGGGTGGCTCAATCAGTTCAGTGGCTGACTTCAGCTCAGGCCATGATCTCATGGTTTGTGAGTTCCAGCTCACTGTGCTGACAGGCGGAGCCTGCTTGGGTTTCTCTCTCTGCCTCTCCCCTACTCTCTTGCACTCTCTCAAAATAAATAACTTAAAAAAGTAGAGTGTTTCTATGAAATCTCTCACTAACTGAAATGCAATAAAGTGAAGAAGCAATTACCATTAATTTACATGGAAACATTTTTTTAGTGTTTCCAGACCTAAAAAATTAACTGCTCTTAACCTTTTCTTACCTTAGGATACATTTTTTTTTTTTTTTGAGAGAGAGAGAGAGAGAGAGAGAGAGAGAGAGAGAGTGAGTACGTAGGGGGAGGGGCGGAGGCAGAGGGGGGAGAGAATCTCAAGCAGGCTCCACACCCAGCACAGAGCCTGATGCGGTCCAGATGCGGGTCTTGATTGACCTGAGCTGAAATCAAGAGTCGGACACTTAACCGACTGAGCCACCCAGGTGCCCCTATCTTAGGATACATCTTGCAAACACAGTCAATCAAGGCAAAGCACAGGTGCTCACAGACACAGTTCCAAGCTATGGAAGGTTGATGCTGAGATGTGTGGAGATATTGGGGAAGGAACTTGGTGGCATCACTCTCACTGCTTGGGGTACTCACTGCCTCTACCAGAGCTCGCAGCAAAACGAACCCCTGATGCTATTTTTACTTCTCCCCTTTTTCCATAAAAGTGAAAATCCTCTTAGGATTTCTTTCAACTAACGAAAACAGGTACTGATGTAGGTCTTTTGTAAAAGTGAAGCAGTGTAATTCATGTAAACTTTCAAAACGGGGGTTATCTGTACTGGGTTACAACTCAAAGTATAATATCCATGAGTTCATGCTGATAAGTGGTTAACTAAATAAATCCGGAAGAAGAGACCGTTCTGCAGAAGAATTCCAAACAATTTCTGTAGTTATTCTGCCCTCAAGGACAGTATAACCCCCTACTGCTTAAGGGCAGGCTGTGCATAGTGACTTCTTTTTCAGAGGGAACAAGATAGAGAGGTTTACAGTGGAGAAACTTGAAAAACACAACATAACCAGATGATCAAGGTTAACATCGGTGAATAAGGTCATGTTGATACTATATGCCCTTGATGAGATCTGATGAAGATGGCACTGGGAGTCTTCCTCCCCAGAACCCAGAACCCCAGTCTGATCATGAGAAAGAAAACCTCAGATAAATCCCAGTTGAGGGACATTCTACAAAACACCAGGGCTCCTCAAAACTATCAAGGTCATCAAAAACCAGGAAAGTCTGAGAAACTCACAGCCAAGAGTTGCCTTAAGGAGACATGATGACTGAATGTAATGTGGTGTCCTGGTATTTAAGCACAGAAAATGTACATTAGGTAAAAATTAAGGAAATCTGAGTCAACTATGGACTTTATCAATATTGTTGCACTTTTAACCACTCACCTGAAGGAGTGGGGTTGGGATTTAGGACGGGTCAACTCTGGCATAGCTGTCCACGTGTCCTCATCAATTTGTGCTCAATTCATTCACTCTTTCACTTATTCAACAGATATATTAGGTCCTTATTGTGAGAAAAACACCGGTTTAGGAGGTAGGGATTGATAAGTCAAACGGGATTTGCCCTCGTGGAGCCAGCTAGAGGATAAATCATAGCTACATATGGAACAGATGCTATGAAGAAAATAAAATAGATTATGTGATTTGATCGGGTTGGGGGAGTCCACTAAAAGATCACTTATTAACCAACCTAGAGGCACAGGACTGAGTTGAACTTTAAACAACTCAGCAATTTTAATGTAGAGTCAACCTTCTTGCAAAATGCTTGCCGACATGCTGCTGACAATACAGAGACTATACAGGCAGGAATATTCTGGTCCATGGAGGCCTACTTGAATGCTTGAGATACACACGCACTGGATCTGTTCACTCCATATGTACCACATGGGGGCTTGGGACAGAGGCAAATACTGCAAAATCCTTGTTCTCCTAGAGTTCAGGCTGGGGACACTTTCCCGTAAATGAATGATTACAATGCCTGAAAAGCTAGCCATTTGGAAACAGAGCTCTTCCTCGCATCATGTGCAAACTGAATTATAAATGGGTTAAAGATTTAAGTGTGAAGAAATGAAGCCACGATTTCTATATTATAAAGGTGTGAAGGGATTTCCAAGCATGACACCAAAGGCAGACACCATAAAAGTTTGTAAAAAGTGAAGACGTTTTTTATAGTTTTATAAATGTTGTCATAAACATTTACAGTTGTCCAAAACAACTATAAGCCACATTAAAGGCAAAAACAAACTGGAAAAAATAACACCTAAGACGAGCTATATATGGTCAATATACAAAGGACACTAAGGGATGCTGTAAGAGTGACCAAAAGACATTAGCATGTTACCATAACAGATTACGAAGGACCAATAAGCATAGGAAAATAGTCAACCTCAGGGAAGTTAAAACAGCAGCAAAATTCCATTGTCTATGAGATTGGCAAAGATTTGTTAGAAAAAAAGCGAAGAGCTACGAAACAGGGAAACGCGCTCCCAGGGTTCGGCGGCAAACACGCCCGAGAGCCTCGGAAGAGCTCTGGGGCTTCCGGGTCGGAACCTCCGTGCCCTTTGACTCCGGAAGTGCAGACAGACAGGGCGGTGCAGAGGCGGGCACGCTTCGCGACACAGCCGTAAAGGCGCGGGAGCAGAGCATGGCGCTCTACGCGACGGCAGCGTCCGTGCTGGCGGGCGTGGAGAGCCGGCGGGGTTCCATCAAGGGGCTGGTGTATGCCAGCAGCTTCCAGGTAGCGGGGTTCGGGGTTCGGGCCGGCGAGGGGCGGGAGGGGAGCCCGGGCGGCGGGCCCCTGCCTCAGCCGGTGTCCTCTCGGCCACGAGCAGAACGTGAAGCAGCTGTACGCGCTGGTGTGCGAGACCCAGCGCTACTCCTCCGTGCTGGACGCCGTGATCACCAGCGCCGGCCTCCTCCGCGCCGAGAAGAAGCTGCGGCCGCACCTGGCCAAGGTAGCGGGGCCGGGGGGCGGGGCGGGGCTGGCTGTGAGCCCCCTCCGGACCTGGTCGCCGCGCGGTACCGTCCACGGTGTGACTTCGGCAAGTCGCCCCTCTGAAATGAGGATGAGCACTCTTTAGCCGGGTTATTTGAGGTGGGATGACAGTGCTTTAACTTCGAGCCGAGTGGAAGATGAAATAAGGACGAAAGTGCAAAGTAGCCGTGGCAGGGACACTGGCCGAAACAAATGGATGATGCTGACAAGGAGGAAGGTTGGGATCCAGAGCCCTGGGCTGAGCAGCCCTGGGGACAGGTTTCGGGACAGGGCTCAGCCGTAAATCCGTTGTGATCCTGGGCGGGACACCTCACTTTCATCTGTTGCTGTCTGGATAGGTGATTGGTTCAGCGCTTGCGGTTCCAACACTATGGAGTTCCAAGACATTCACGTTTAAGGTTTTTTCTCTTTCTTTCCTCATCCCCAGGTACTAGTGTATGAGTTGTTGCTGGGAAAGGGCTTTAAAGGTGGCAGTGGGGGCCGATGGAAACCTTTACTGGACCGGCACCAGGCAAGGCTGAAGGCTGAGTTGGCCCGGCTCAAGGTTCATCGAGGTGTGAGCAAGAACGAGGACCTGTTGCAGGTGGAATCCAAGCCTGGCCCAGGTGAGCTTTCTCCCAGGAAGGAGTTGTGTGGAGGAGGGTAGCTCGCAGGCCTTGGGAAGAGAGGCCTCGATCCTGCCCACTCACTGCTGATTGCTTCCCAGCCTCTCAGGTGCCTCGGTTTGTGCGGGTGAACACTCTGAAGACCTGTTGTGATGATGCGGTTGATTACTTCAAGAGACAAGGTTTCTCCTACCAGGGCCGGGCTTCCAGGTGAGCTGAGAACCCCGCCTGGCTGCCCTCCTCCAGGGGAGGTGCCTGGGGGGCACTGGGAAACAGGGATCCGTTTCTTGGACTTTTCCGGCAGTTGCTTCCTCTCCTTCCAAGGCCTGTCTTCCTCTGTCCCTTAAACATGGATTCTTGTGGTTCCCTCCTATGTTCTTCTAATGCATCCCTCAATTTCTCGAACTCTTAATTCCTGCTTCTCGCCTGATGATTTGTGTCTCGCAGTCTAGACTTCTCTCAATATTGCTACCCTCGGGGTCATATGAGTGGTAAACAGACCCCACAGTCACAGTGTGTGTCATACTAAATTCATCTCCCCTCTGAACTTTGCACCTTCTTCGTTTTAAATTGCTAAATCCTGTTTATTCAAAATTCAAGATTTAAGAGAAATCCTTCCAAAGCAACATGCTTAAACACACGGCTGTTGGTTTATTTTGCAGTGTCCCCGCCCCCTTATAATTGACATAACATTAGTTTCAGATAGACGGCTAATGACTTTGTATGTATGTACACTGCGAAAGAATTGCTACAAGAAATCTAGTTAACATTTGTTACCGCACATAGTTACAGAAAGTTTTTCTTGTGATGAGAACTTTTAAGATCTCTTAGCATCTTTTAAATATGCAAGAGTGTATTTTTATTAGTCACCATGCTGTATATTAGATCGCCAAGACTTCAAGTAGAAACTTGTACCTTTTGACTGTCTCTACCCCTTTTGCACACATGCCCCCCCACCCGTCTGCAGTCACAAATCTGTTCTCTGTATTTATGAGTCGGTTGGTTGGTTTTGGTTTTGTTTTTGTTTTTAAAAAGAGAGTTCACCCAATAGAACATACAGTGTTTGTCTTTCTGTTTGATTTGTTTCACTTAGCATAATACTTTCAAGGTCCATCCGTGTGGTCACAAATAGCAAGATTTTATTCTTTTAGAGGGAACTGAATAATATTCCTATGTGTGTGTGTACACAGGTGTAGGTACACACATACACGTATATATAGTTGCATATTTTTTTTGCTCATCTCTTAGTTGACACGTCGACCACATCTTGGCTGTTATAGATAGTACTGCAGTAAACAGGGTCCAGATACCTTTCTGAAGTAGTGTTTCCATTTTCTTTGGACAAATACCTAGAAATGGGATTGCTGGATCATATGGTAGTTCTATTTTTAATTTTTTGATGAGCCTCCATAGTGTTTTTCCACAGCAGCTGCACCAGTTAACATTTCCTCCAACAGTGCATGAGGACTCCCCTCTCTCCACATCCTCACCAACCCTCGTTATTTCTTTTTGGGAATAGCCATTCTCACAGGTGTGAGGTGATGTTTCATTGCGGCTTTCATTTCCATTTCCCCCGATGACTAGTGATGTTCATCACCTTTTCGTGTACTTTTTGGCCATCTGTTTGTCTTTGGACAACTGTTTAGATTCCTTACGTGTGTTTTAATCCCACCTCCCCCTTTTTTTCGTTAACTGTTGAGTTAGTGTTCTTTACATATTTTAGATATTAACTCCTTATCCAGATATGTGATTTGCAGATATTTTCTTCCACGCGGTAGGTTGCTTTTTCATTTTGTTGATGGTTTCCTGTGCCCTACAGAACTTTTTAGTTTGGCATAGTTCACCTGTTTATTTTTGCTTTTGCTTTTTGTTAGGAGTTGGATCCAAAAAATCAAAAAAACCCAAGACAGATGTCAGGGAGCTTACCACCCATGTTTTCTTCCAGGGGTGTTCTGCTTCCAGGGCTCACATTTAGGTCTTTCATCCATTTTGAGTTAGTTTCTGTGTCTGCTGTAAAGTAGGGGTCCCGTTTCGTTCTTTTGTGTGTGGCTTCAGTCTTCCCAACACCATTATTGAAGAGACTGTTTTTTTTTTTTTCCCCTGCCGTATATACTTGGCTTCTCCGTCATAAATTGATCATTTAAGTATGGGTTTATTTCTAGGCTCTCTGTTTTGTCCCATTGATCTGTGTGTCTGATTTTATGCCAATGCCATACTGTCTTGATTTCTATACCTTTGTAATATAGTTTGAAATCAGGGAGTGTGGTATCTCCAGCTTTGTTCTTCTTTCTCAAGATTGCTTTGGCTCTTCAGGGTCTTTTGTGGTTCTACATTTTAGGATTGTTCTCTCTGTAAACAATTCTATCAGAATTGATAGAGATCACATTGAACTTGTAGATTGCTTTGGGTAGTATGGACATTTTAGCATTATTCTTCCAGTCCATGAGAATGGACTATCTTTTCATTTGTTTGTATCATCTTTAGTTTCTTTCATCAGTATCTTACAGGTTTTTTGTTTGTTTGTTTCTTTGTTTTTTCAAGAATAGGTAATTTTGTTTTATTATTACTATTACAATTATTATTATTTTTTAGTGTTTATTTTTGAGAGAGAGAGAGACAGCATGAGCAGGGAGGGGCAGACAGAGAGAGAGAGAGGGAGACACAGAATCTGAAGCAGGCTCCAGACCCTGAGCTGTCAGCACAGAGCCTGATGTAGGGCTCTAACTCATGAACCATGAGAACCTGAACCAAAGTCAGATGCTTAACTAACTGAGACACCCAGGCACCCCACTATCTTATAGTTTTAAGAATACAGGACTTTCACCTCTTTGAATTTTTTTGGATACAAGTGTAAATGGGATTGTTAATTTCTTTTTCTTTTTATTAAAAATTTTTTTTTTTTAACGTTTATTTATTTTGGGGACAGAGAGAGAGCATGAATGGGGGAGGGGCAGAGAGAGAGGGAGACACAGAATCGGAAACAGGCTCCAGGCTCTGAGCCATCAGCCCAGAGCCCGACGCGGGGCTCGAACTCACGGACCACAAGATCGTGACCTGAGCTGAAGTCGGACGCCCAACCGACTGAGCCACCCAGGTGCCCCGTTAATTTCTTTTTCAAGATAATGTTGGTTTGCAACCTCCTTGGGAGCTTCCCAGATATAATCTGAAACCAGCCCCCAAACACAGAAGGCAGGGTCAGAGAGGCAATGAAAAAAGAGGCAGGCTGCTCCAGGTTGATAGGTGGCAGGTTTAATAAGCAAGGGAACTTCTATACGAGGCTTGTCTTGGGTAACTGGAAGGCAAGTACATCTTTGCCCCCACCTGCCAGAATCTTGAAAGTTTATTGAGAGGCCTTAATTGGGTTCAGTCACATACAGGCCCCACGTTGGAGATATTGTAGGTTCAGTTCCAGAACACTGCAATAAAGCAAGTGGAATGAATTTTTTGGTTTCCCACTGCCTATGAAAGTTATGTTTCTACTATACTGTGATCTCGTAAGTGTATAGAGCATCATGTCTAAAAAAAAAAAACAACTGTATTTTAAAAGTACTTTATTGCTAAAAAAATGCTGAGCATCACTTGAGTTTTTGGTGAGTCAGAATCACTAATCAGAGATGACCATAATTAATAATGAAGAAGTTTAAAATATTGTGACAATTCCAAAAACATGACCCAGAGACAAGAAGTGAGCAGATAGCGTTGGAAAAATGGCGCCTTCAGTTTGTAAAAAATGCACTTATCTGTGAGGCACAAAATGCAATGAAATGAGGTATGCCCGTATACCGTCCATGTGGTCTCAACACCATGACCCTGTCTCAAGGCTTTGTCCTTGGAGCATCCTCTGGTGGAGAAGGCGAGTGGGAATGCCCATCCCAAGGATAGGGAAAGAGGGGAGGAGCCTCTGATTGCCGGGGTCCAGCTCACAGGTCAACTGGTAGTCATGTCCTTTCAGTGACCTCCCTCCACACTAACCCCTGTGACAAGCTCTTAAAATCCCACGTGACTGTTTTCCTCAGTGTGCCCTGAGCGGTCAGCAAGGGTCTCACGAGCACGGAGATAGCTCCTTTGGTAGCTGGCTGGCTGCCCTGGAGGCAGAAGCCACAGCAATGGTACAGGCACGTGCAGAAGAAAACAGATGAAGGCAGACATTCCCCAAATCAGTGATAACTTCTTCCTCCAAGAACCCCAGGATCCAAACCATTGATTTCTTAAAATCCTCTAGGCTGGAGGTCAGATCACTCAGGGCATTTACTTGTGTCCTTAGATGATTTTAGTAAAGATGGTACTTTAGTGGATTCATCAGATACAAACATAGAACATTCTGTTTGGATAATGGCACAGGTGCTTCCTTGTGAGGCAGTAATAATTTCCAAGGCCATCCTGTTTTGGAGGGCAGCTTTTGTTATTAGAGACATTTCAGTGTTCTGTAAGGACCGGCTTTACTGGCTGCCATTCACAGTGGGCTGGGTGAATTTCATAAGGGCTTCTGTATGGGCTAGAATGTCCTCCAGTTTCACGGAAGGAACAGAGGCACCATCCAAATGATCATATCCTCATAGACGACAGACTGTGCCCATCTGGCCTTGAGGAGAGGGAGGCTGGCAGCTTTAGTTTCTTGACCAGGTTGACCGCAGCATGAGTGTTGGCGGGGGGAGGCGGCGCTGTCCGCCATGAGGAGATGGGACGGGGGGGTGCATGTGCCAGACCGGGACCCCCACCTCCTCCCCTCTTCCAGGAACGCGTGTGCCATTCCAGGTGGGGTGCCTTTCTGCAGGTGCAGCTTGCCGCAGGGCAGCGGGATCCCGGGGGAGACGGGTAGCTCCCCACCTTGGTGTGGGACATCCCAGCGTGCGTGTCAGTGGGTGACTCCTTTCCCAGGCGTGGTGGAGCCTGGCATGCTCAGTGGCTGCACGTTGCTCCACGGTAAGGGGGCGGCAGCTGTTTGCTTTATGGTGTTGGGTGTCTTGGCAGGGTCCCTGGTCTGGCATATGGGGCAGCAGGCCCTACCGGTGGATTGTCCGGACGTACTAACGGCAGGGACGGTGCCTAGTCCACCCAGCCAAGGTGGTTTTCTGTTAGTGACGTAATCTGCTTGTTACAACATCCCTTTTTCCGGGGCGCCTGGCTGGCTCAGTCGGTTAAGCGTCGGACTTCGGCTCAGGTCATGATCTCACAGCGTGTGAGTTCAAGCCCTGTGTCGGGCTCTGTGCTGACAGCTCGGAGCCTGGAGCCTGCTTCAGATTCTGTGTCTCCCTCTCTCTCTGCCCCTCCCCTGCTCATGCTCTGTCTCTGTCTCAGAAATAAATAAAAACGTTAAAAAAAAAAAAGTTAAACATCTCTTTTTCCCGACTGCCGGTCCTGCTGCTTGCAGGGTGTGTGGGTGAAGGATCCTCCATTCAGTATCATGTTCTTCTGCCCGGTCTTGCACGTCACGGCCTTTCAAACGTGACCCCCAGTCACTGGTCGATGAGGATGTCTCTCCACGGGTCTTTTTCAGTCTCCCAACGGTGGTGGCCCAGTTGGTGCGGCGGCCAGGAAAGCTCAGGTTGGGCCAGATGTGATAACCACGCAAACCGAGTCGCAGTTAGAACCCTCGCTTGGAGGGAGGGGCTGGTCCAGTCAGTTTGCCAATTCCTTACTGGTTGGGAGCTCAGGAGGATGGCCGCAGGCACCTTTGGCAGTTGCCTCGGGCGTTATTTAGAACACACAGGTCGTGTTACTGAGTGAACCGGGTGAACCAAGTCAAGTCACCGCGTCTGCGGGGCAATCTGGCTTCCTCGGCAGCAGGCCGCCCCGCCAGGGGGTGACGGTGGGTCGGCTTCCTCCGCGCCTAGTCCGCACTGCCTGCCAAAGGTCAGTTGCTAGGGCTCGTACCTGAGCGAGGGCATCAGTTTCTTGACCGCCAGGGGGCGTCAGTGCCTTCGGAGCCGGGGTGTGGAGACCGGTGAGGCCTGCCTTGGGCTCCTGCAGGGGAACCACGGGTCTTGTCATATGCCCTGACCGCACAGGGGCTTATTCAACATCCTCTGTCCGAGCCGCGGGGCCAGTGCCCTTGGCGCAGCCCGCTGCCTGTGCGGAGGGTTAAGGGCCAGGGCTCTGAGAGATCACCAGTCAGAACGCTCTCTGTGCTGTTTCTTCCTGAGAGGCTCTGCCTGGAGGAGCGTGGGGCACACAGCTAGAAGCTGTTGCCCCCCTGCCCAGGGGGATGGGGAGGAATGAGTGGCTTCCGTCTCCTTCCGGAGCCGAGACCCAAATCCCAGGGGCACCCTTCCCGTCTGTTGTCTCTGCCACAGCACCCGCCCCACACCTTCCAGAGTCACAGACACCTTGAACTCCAGTGGCAGCCCTGCTTGGGGGACGCCCAGGGCTTTCATCTGTCCCACTGGTATTTTTGCCTTTTCATAGGCGGCCCGCTCTCTGATCCCCGCTCGCACACGTGCACTTTCTTTACCGGGCGGTATAGAGGACCCGGCACTGTGCCAGATAGAGAATAAGAGGCCTCCAGACTCCAAAAACCCCTGCAGAGGCTCACACACATCTTCCACGTTCTTAGGGGCTGGATAAGTGTGCCTTCTGGCAATCACGGTGTCTGTGACAAGGCGGGTCTTACCCGACCAAACGATTCCCAAAACCTTGGGGCAGTGTCTGGGCCTGGAATGTTCCGTGGGTTCACTGCCCAGCCTCTCTCAGATCTCCAGCAAAGCCTGCAGGATATCCTGCGAGAGAGGCAGTTCTGCACGTGACCACTATCGCATTAATGTGGCGGGCCCATCTTATAGGTCTCTGGCCGCCATGCCATGACATGGTGGGGTTGTGCCGGTGACCTTGGGGGAGCACTTGAAAGGTCCAACATTGGGGCACCTGGATGGCTCAGTCAGTTAAGTGTCCAACTCTTGATATTGGCTCAGGTCGTGATCTCACACTTTGTGAGGTCCTGGCTGTCACCCACCAGGAGCCTTCTGGCTCTTCTGTCTGCCCTGCTAGGCTGTTGGAAGGACTATGTGCAGGGCGCACAGTGCCCACTCGGCGCAGATCTTAGGTAGTTCCTCCGATCTCCCTGTGCGGCTTGTGTTGTCGGACAGTCACTCTTCGTGGGGGTAACAGGTTTACAGGTTCCCAGCTGTGTTTCCCCTCAGCACCGGCGTGAATTCACCGTAAGGGGCTTGCGGAGTTCAGCCCTGTGGGATGTCTGTGCCCGGTGTGTTCCCTCATACTGGAGAGAGAGAGAAACCCCATATTCGCGGGCAGGGGCAGAACACCCAGCTTGCAGTGTCAAGGGACTTTCTTGACCGAAATTGTTGTTCGGGTTTTAAGGCTTTCCACGGGCTGACTTCTCTGTTCAGGTGGGGTCCCTGCAGTGATGCGGTCAGATCACATTTGCTTCCAGGTTACTTTCTCCAGACCCTTCGTGGCCCATTGGGATAGCCTTTTTGGCTTTCTGAGCTCCCTCTCAGGCCCGGCTCTTCCCCACGACCCACACCCATCCCCGGGACCGCTCCGCTTCCCCTAGATCAGCAGCACGTTGCCCAGCATTCATTCTAAGCGTTTTGTGGCACAAGTGGGCTCAGCGTGGACACCAGCATCCCGTCCCGGGGCTGGGGGTGGACTGGAGATCGTGTCGACTTTCTTCCCTGCCATCATGTGGCCTGATCAGAGCCTTCAAAGACGGGTGCAGATGGCCCATCTCGCTCCCAGCCCCCCTGAGAATTTGTTATATCTCCTCTCTAGATTCCCAGGGTCCCACAAGCCCGGGGAGGTCCCTCTCACAGGGCCAAGCCTCCCCGCAGGCTAGAGTAATCCGGTGTCTAAGGAAGGAAGTAGCGCCAGGCAGCCCCGACTGGAGGGCATCTCCGCCTTGTGCGTGGTCAGGGAAAAGCCACTGCCCCGTGGCTGCACCAGCTGCGCCTGGCTGCTTTCCCTGGCTTTTTGCTGGAGCTTGGCAGCTACGTCGGTGAGCTCGGCAGGAGCAGACTCTCATCAGGAGTGTCTCCTGAACCCGGGACTGCCCTGCTGGCTGGGGTTGCCGTGGCTGTTCTTGCTTTCCCTTGTACCAGGGGTCCGCCAGCCCCGGTGCTTCGTCTGTTTTGCTGTCCACTGCCACAGTGCCCTCCACGTCCTCACTTTCCCAGCCGTGCGATCCGTGTGGTTAAAGCGGCCCGCCCGCTTTAACCGGGCGGCCCTGTGCTCGTACAGCGATCCACAGGCCGATGTATGGGCCACGCCTCCCCACACAGAGGTCGCCGGCCAACTGCGGACTTCCCCTGTGGACGCCTTTCCCAAGGCCCGTGTCTTTGGTCTCCAGGCTTGTTCATCCGTTGTTGGTTTGCAGCCTTTGATCTGAAACTGGCCCCTGTATGCAGAGGGCAAGGAGAGACCAAAGGGTGGGTAGGTGGCAGGTTTTTTGTTTTTTTTTTTTTTAATGTTTTAGTTTTTGAGAGCATAAACAGGGGAGGGGTGGAGAGAGAGGGGAGACAGAGGATCCAAAGTGTGCTGACAGCATTGGGCCCGGTCCGGGGCTCGGACTCACGAACTGTGAGATCATGACCTGACCCAAAGTCAGACGCTCAACTGACTGAGCCACCCAGGCGCCCCTAGGTGGCAGGTTTCATAAGCGAGGGAACACACACCTGCCTGCCAGAATCTTCAGTTTATACAGAGGCCTTAATGGGTTGTCTCATACCTTCCAGATGGTCTCAACACCGTATTACTCTCTCAAGGCTGTGTCCTCAGGCAGCCTCTGGGAGGGGCGAAGGCAAGCAGGATGCTCATCCCGGGGCAGGGGTGAGGAGCCTCTGACTGCCCGGGTCCTGCTCCCAACAGGTGGTCACATCTTCTCTGTGACCTCCCCCAACAGATAGGTTGTCAGTGTGTAGAAACACAACAGATTTTTGCGTATGAATTTTGTATCCTGCAACTTGACTGAACTCATTTATAAGTTCTAACAGTTTGGGGGCGCCTGGGTGGCTCAGTTAAGCATCTGGCTCTTGATTTTGGCTCCGGTCATGATCTCACGGTTTTGTGGGTTTGAGCCCCCAGTCAGGCTCTGCACACTGACCTCGAGGAGCCTGCTTGGGATTCTCCTTCCCCTCTCTCTGCCCCTCCCCTGCTTATGCTCTGTCTCTCTCAAATACACTTAAAAAAAAAAAAAAAATTCTGACAAGTTTTTTTGGTTGGGAGTTTTTAGGGTTTTCTGTATATATCATCTGCAGATAGTGACCGTGTTACTTCTTCCTTTCCAACGTGGGCGCCTTTTTCTTCTTGATCTCGCCCAAATGCTCACCAGGCTTTGTTGAGTAACAGGGGTGAGAGTGGGCATCTCTGATCTTGATCTTAGAGGAAGGGCTTTCAGCTTTTCCCCACCGAGGATGTCAGCTGTGGGCTTTTCACATACGGCCTTTATTGTGGCGAGGCGTGTGCCTTCTGCACCTGCTTTGTGGAGAGTGTTTTTATCCTCAGTGCATGTTGAGTTTTGTCAGATGAGCCGATCAGGATTTTTATCCCTCCTGTTGTGAGTGCAGCGCAGCACGGGGATTGCTTTGTGGACCCTGAACCCGTCCTTGCATCCCTGACCTTTGCCCCTTCTGCATTCCCTCTTAACCTGGCAGCTGACATCACCATCACGCAACCATTTGGTCAGGCCATGAACCCAGTCACCGGAAATGCTTCTCTTCTCACCCTCGTCACTTACGCCCTTGCCTGTGGCATCTTTCTGCCCCCTCCCCCCACTCTGCCCGTGGTTTTCCGTCTTCTTTGGCAGAAGCAGCCCCTGACCTGTCACCTCCAGACGTGTCTGTCGCCTCCAGACGTGTCATGTGGTCGGCCACAGAAAGATCTCCCCTGCCTAAACCGTCCTTGGCTCTCTTGTGCTGTGCCCACTGCTTCCGTTGCCCGCCACCGTTCCCGTGCACTCCCCGCTGCTCCCCTGCGTCCCCATCCCCCTCATCCTGGGAAGTCGCCCCTGCGTCCGCCTTCCTCTTCTGTGGTAGACGGTCCTTCTGTCCTTCTGCCCGCAGCACGTGGTTGGGAGGCCGGGCGGTGCGCCAGGCAGTGGCTATTTGGGTTTGGCTTCCAGCTCTGCCCCTGTGGATGGCTTTCCGAACTGAGCATTGTTGTCGGCCCGCTTCGCCAGGGTTTGGAACATGACGCTTCCGTCTCCGCTCCTCACGTTAGGAGACCCCTGCCCCTGAGCAGTCAGCTCGGTGCCCGCCTCCCCAGGAGTGACCTCTGTCCAAGTTAGGTGGTTTTTTTGTTTGTTTGAGAGAGAGAGCGAGCCCGTGCGCACATACACAGGGCAGGGGCAGAGAGAGACAGAGAGAATTCTAAGCATGCTCAGCGCTGGCAGCCTGACATGGGGCTTGAGCCCAGGAACCTCAAGATCCTGACCTGGGCCGAAGTCGAGTTGGACACTTAACTGACTGAGCCACCCAGGCGCCCCTCTGCTGCCCATTCGTATCAAATCGATCCTGTCCCTCGCTTCCTGGCGGTCTGGAGCATCTGTCGCGTGAATGAACAGTTCAAGTGAGGAAACGTGTGAAATGGCCAGCCTGGCGCATAGCCCGGAGGAACTCAGACGTGCCGATGCTTCCTGTTCCCTGGCAGCCTCGAGGACCTCCGGGCCCTCAAAGGGAAGTGCTTTCTTCTGGATCCCTTGTTGCCAGAGCTGCTGGTGTTTCCAGCCCAGACGGATCTGCACGACCACCCGCTGTACCAGGCCGGCCACCTCATTCTACAAGACAAGGTAGGGCAGGTGGGTGGGAAGGGGAGGACCGAGAGGGAGCCGGGCCTCTGTGTGCCAGCCCAGGGCCTGCTCTGCCTGCCAGGCCAGCTGTCTGCCGGCCATGCTGCTGGCCCCGCCCCCCGGCTCCCACGTCATCGATGCCTGCGCTGCCCCAGGCAACAAGACCAGTCACTTGGCTGCTCTTCTCAAGAACCAGGGGTGAGTGCCATGGTCAGCCTGAGGGAGCTGGGGTCTGACCTTGTACTTGGAGGACGAGATGAGGAAAACTGTGACCCAGTGGGGGCTTGAAGGCCGAAAGGAGGATCTCCCCTTAAATATTCGCTTCTGGACCCAGAGCAGTTGGTGGCGGAGCCCGAAGCTCAGCTGCCCTCTGGGTGGCCGGTGCGAAGATAGGAATCCCTCAGCCCTTGGGGCAGAGTCTCCAGGTCAGGTCCCTCTAACCACTGTCCCTTCTCTTCTGTGTCCCTGTGAAGGGACATGTTCTCGTGTCAGAACTGTGGGCCCTGAGGTTCCCCGTGGATTCTCAGTTCGCCCCGTCTCTCCCCTCTTCTCCAGCAAGATCTTTGCCTTTGACCTGGACGCTGGGCGGCTGGCGTCCATGGCTACCCTGCTGGCCCGGGCCGGAGTCTCGTGCTGCGAGCTGGCCGAGGAGGACTTCCTGGCGGTATCGCCCTCCGACCAGCGCTACCGTCAGGTCCAGTACATCTTGCTGGATCCTTCTTGTAGCGGCTCTGGTGAGATGGGGACAGAGCCTGGCCGCGGGATCTGCAGACGCAGGGCAACCTTGCGACGGAAGGGGCAGCGGTTCGCTTTGGCCTCGGTCTAATACTGGTGACCCTGGGCAGACGTTGTCCCCTGCAGTGCAGGGATCTCGGTGCGAAACGAGGCCCGTCTGCAGCTGACAGGCTTTGTCTCTAGGTATGGCGACCAGACGGCTGGAGGAGCCCGGGGCGGGCACACCTAGCAAGGCGCGCTTGCAGGCCCTGGCTGGGTTCCAGCGGCGAGCACTGTGCCACGCGCTCACTTTCCCCTCCCTGCAGCGTCTGGTCTACTCCACGTGCTCCCTCTGCCAAGAGGAGAATGAAGACGTGGTGCGGGACGCCCTGCAGCAGAACTCGGGGACCTTCAGGTAGTGGGGACCCGCCGGGATCCTGGGGAAGGGGGCTGCTGTCTTTTACCCAGAAGTCTGTTCACCTCCACAGGCTAGTCCTCGTCCTCCCCTCCTGGCCCCACCGTGGCCTCGGCACTTTTCCGGGGGCTGAACGCTGCCTCCGGGCCTCCCCTGAAACCACGCTCACCAGCGGCTTCTTTGTTGCCGTACTTGAACGGGTGGAGGTGCCGAGGTGAGTGGGGGGGCGGGGCGGGGGGGGGGGTTGCTGCTTGGAAGACGCCGGAAGACCCGGGCACCTCTAACTTAGGTACTTTCCTTCCAGCTCAGTCTCCCGGGCCGAAGCACCGGCACCTCCACCCGAGGCCGCCCCGCGGAGGAAGAGACGGCGCAGAGTGGCGGCCCCTGGGGTGCCGCCCCGCACCGAGCAGGTCTGCAGAGCTGTGCCTTGGGCGGGGGGACCCCGCCGTCCCGCAGCTCAGCCGGCGGGTTTTAAGGTTCTTTTCTTTTTATTGCTTTAGGAAGGAAAGCGGTAGCTGGAGGGAGAGTGTGGACTTGCCTGTCCCCTGGGCCCCTCCCTGGGCCGTGTTCTTGCTTGTGACAGCTCTGCCCACGGAAATAAAAAGCAGGACATGGTCTATGATAGATCACAGTTTTTTTTTTTATTCTTAATGACATAAGCAAGGAGAAAAATCTCACATTCATACTAAAAATTCCAACTAGCCTCACAGGAATTAAGTCTTTATTTGTAATGGAAAGTCCCAGCCTCCCGTTCCTGTCCAGTGCACGTACGTGTACACACACCCACACACACACCCACACACACACACACTCAGGCCGCGCCGGGACACCCTCTTTGGGGGCTCCCGGGCCAAGTGTCCTGCCTGTGGACCTGAGGTAAACTAGCTCGGAACACTAACACTAACGAGGCTCTACCTTCCGGAAGGTATCGCTAGAAGCTTGGTTTCTAGACCCGTGCCCACCCCCCCCCCCCCCCCCGCACCCCCAATCCTAACAGGGACTCAGGACTCGAGGTCCAGGCCTCTGGGCGCCACACACAGGTAAATACTGTCTGCTCTTCCTGGGGGGTGGGAAGGAGCAGTCCCCTGCGTCACACTCAACCTCAGTCACGAGGGGGGAGGGGGGACAAGTCACATCTATGTCACATTATTTATAAAATAAGAATTATGGTTTATAGAATGTGTCCCGAAGGGGCTCTAGTCCCTCAGGAAAGCTGCCTGGGACAGTCTGAGCCTCTTGTCCACACAGGCATAACTTAACTATACAGCTAATTCCTAGTCAATAGCATTTATACTTAACCACCTCAGTGAACCAAGCTTGAAGGAATTTAAAAGGCAATTTAGCTTAAATACAAAAATAAATTTTTATTTCGTTAAAAAATGTTTAAATATTTTTTTCTTTTAATTTAGACACACGCATTCATACTTCTCCCAAAGAGGATGGGCATTGGCAGCAAGGCTCTTGGGCCTGGGGTATGTGATCTGGGAACAGGGGAAGAACGGGACGGAGGGGAGGCTCTGCTGAAGGGGGGGGTGGGGGGGATGAATTTTGAAGCGTGGTTGGTTAATTTTGGTTTTCTAACATTCTGGGGAGGATCCAGCCCACGGTGGGGTCAGGTAGGCGGGAAGGAAACAGCAGAGGGAAGAGGACTTGGCTTCCCCCTCGGCCCCATCCTCTTGGGCTGCCAGCCCTTAAAGTCAAAACACCATTTGAAAATCCAGGAGTCAGCACGTGTAGCCATAAAGCGGTGCTACTTTCCACATTCAATTAGCGAGGCCCCAGAAACTTGAAACAGTTAAGTCCGGCACTACCAACATGCCGCCACTCATACAATTCAATTCTTCCTCCAAACTCGATTCAAAGAGCAATAGACGTGCGCGTCAGACAGTAACACAGGACAAGGCTTTAAACATACAACCCCGGGGAGGAGGCGGACGAGCCCCACGGAGGCCAGCGGGGAAGGCGGGCAAGGAGGCAGCGGGGGACCTCCTGCCCGCTCCCGGCCCTCCCCCCACTCCCCCGGAGCGAGGTAGCGCCCCTGCAGCTGCCAGGCTAACAGTCTTGAGCCACCGAGCTTTTAGGGGCCGAACTGGCAGAGGGTTGAGGACAAACACGGACTCAGACTTGGCAGGAGGAAGTGGACCAGCAGGAGCAGCCCCACTGGGGTCTCCAAGGCAAAGTTAGACTCAAGGTCCTTTGGAAAGGAGTAGAGCCTGCGGGGAACCAGGGAGGGACGAAGCAGCAAGAACTGGGGAAGCAGAGGCCCCTGACGGGACCGAGGAGAACCGCTTTTTATGGGCAAAGCCAAGCAAGGTAAAGCCGCACGGCTGACCCACTTCCCCGACTCCCGTCATCCACTGCCCGGCGGCGGCACGTGTGGGTAGGGCCGTGCCTACGACCTGCCAGGCGAGAGGAGATGGCTCTGGGGGCAAGGCGGGAAGGGAGGCCGCCTGACCAAGCTCAGACACCAGAGAAGAGTCAGGGGAGGACGAGGACAGTATGTACAGATGTTTCTTCAGTTTTCTCCAGCCTCACCACGGAGCCATTCAAGTAAAGGGATCAGGCTCCTGCCCTGCGCACCCCAACCCCCCTCCCTCAAGAGGCCAGGGGCTTCTTCCTCAAGGAGCAGGAACCGGCCACCGGGGCTGCCACCGCCTCCCTGGTGGCAGAAGCCAGAGATCTGGGGTAGGTTGCTTTATGGAACTAGAAGGGTCAGAGGCTCTTCCTAGCAGGTGCTGAGGTCCAGATGTGGGCAAGAAGGGGGGTTGGGGGGGGGTATGGGACGGGGACAAAGGCTATTTCTTGCGGGTGTGCTGCCTGCGGGCCTGTAGTCGCTGCCGAGCCCCCGGGGTCTTGGATCCTGCACCAATGGAAAACGAAGGGGCCGCCGATCCTGGAAAGATTCAACAAGGTCTCATCAGGGCAGCTGCTATCCGGGACACCTCCCTGGGTACCCTAATCTCTGGAAGGTTAGGCCGACAGAATCCGGTACTTAAACCGGGCTTCCCCAACAGTGGCAGCGGTGTGTGTGGGGGGGTGGTGGCTACTGAAAAGTACAGAATCCCAGAACACCTGAGAGCGAGCAACAAGGCATTGGCCCTTGGCTTTCCAGTGGTCTGAAACATTCCATCCTCAACTCCATACCTGGGCTTTGCCAATCTCGTAGCCAGGCCACATCTTTCTCATGCCTGTGAGCCTGACCTTTTCCAGGGAGCCCCAGAGCCAGGAACCTGGCAAGACCCACCCCCCTCCTCCACCTCCCCCCCCGCCCCCCACCGCCCTCCTTCTTTGCAGAAAGAAGCAGGGTCACGCTGGCTGCTTACCGAAAGGTCCGACTCCAACAAAGCCTTGGGTGGGTGTTGAGGACGCCCCAAAGGAGAGACCACTGCCTGATGCGCCCACCCCGGGGGCAGGGGTGTTCTGACCAAAAGTGGGTGTGGAAGTGCCTAGAACGAAGAGACCGTAGGAAACAAGCGACTAGGCAGTGGGCAGAGGGCATAACAGCCGGGATGACGAATTGGGGGGTGTCCCCACAGGGCACCTCAGCCCTGGACCACCAAAGCTGGCTCCCTCGGTGGTAGGAAGTGCCTCTCTGCCTGCTAACCACCGTGCTGCCTTTTGGCCACCTGAGGAACAGAGTCTCTGCATTCCTGGGGACACTAAACGCCCTCACCCCCCTCGCCTCCACCTGTACCAGGTTACTTCCCTCTGTCATGACTAATTGAGTTCTGCCTCTGCCCCCTGTTTATCTGTCCCTTGGCATCAGAAACTGGAACCTTCCAAACACCCCACCAGTGTGGGTGCTCTCGCCTTCCCATGGCCGCATTCAAAGTCCAGTCCTGACCTCGCACCCCACTCCCACCCCGTCACCCCCACCGCTGCCCGGGACTGCCCAGCACCCCGATGGCCACCGCGAGCACTTCAAGTATCACCCCCACCTTGCCGAGCCCTGCCCCTCGCGGCACCAGCTGGAGCTGTGACAGGCACGCCTGCACCCGTCCTCCGCCTCAGTCTGGATGTCGCCGATTGACAACGTGTGACCGCACGGGCCGGCCTCGCTTTAAATTCAGAACCGTGACTCTCCAACATTCTCGTTACATTCCTTTTCCCACTCTCCAAACGACCATTTCAAGATGCCCTCCTCTGCACACGGACCTCCCCAAGACCTCTCCCGTTGCCTAAAGAAAGCACGCTATCAGGATCAGAGCTCCTTGGGAGTCTTTCCACGTGGCAAATCAGATCATTCTTCTGCTTGAAATTCTACCAGGATTTCCCTCCATACTTAAATCCAGACTTAACCCTGGCCACGTGTGACCGTCAACTCTGCCTCCCCACATCATTCTGGAGCACTTCTGTTCTTCGATCCTCTGGCCACACCTCACTTCCCGCTGTTTGTGACCAGAGCTTGCTTCCGCCCCTGGGCCTCTGCGCCAGCTCTCCTGCGCCCGAAGAGTGGGCTCTGGCTCACGCCTACCCACCCATGCTCCCAACCCCTGCATCACAGACGGGGAGTCTTGGCTCAAACTGCCTCAGAAAGGCCCACCTCCTCGACCACCAGACCGTCTTCCCCCAGGATGCACAGCTCCCTGACCCTGTCTCTAATGTCAGTCACCGCCACACCATAAAGCTCCGAGGGCGGCCGGGGCCAGCACTCAGAGCAGCACCCGAGTCCGTTCCTCATCTTACCTCCGAACACAGGCTTGCCCTCGGGCGCGCTCGCCGCACTGAAGGCAAAGGGTGTGCTCTGGCTGGGTGCGCCCAACGTGCTCTGACTCAAGCCTCCTCCGAAAGGCGTCGTGCCGCCAGCGGTCCCGCTCTGTCCTGTGCCGAAGCTGAACGCTCCAGAAGCAGAGCTGGTGCCGGGGGTGGCCGCGTTGATCCCGAAGCCCCCGCCGCCGGCCGGGCCGGCCGAGCCCCCGAACGTGAAAGGCGCCAGCGTCGTGCTGCCGAACACGGAGCTACCGGTCCCGCCGCTGGTGGTCTGGGTCGTAGCTCCGAAGCCGGAGGCGGCGGCCGCCCCAAAGGAGAACACGGACGTGCCGCTGCCGAAGGCCGGCTGGGTGCTGGCGGGGGCGCCGAAGGCGGACGCCGTGGGCTTCAAACCGCCGAAGCCGGACGGCGTGGCGCCGCCGAAGGCGGGCTGGGCCGGGCCGGGCGCTGGGGTCGCGGCCGTGGCCGCGGCCGCAGAGTTCCCGAAAGTGAAAGAGCTACCGAAGCTCGGGGCGAGGGCCGGCTTGGCGGCGCCCTGCTGCTGCCCGTCGGCGGCCCCGAACGTGGGCTGGGGGTTGGCTCCCGGGTACGAAGAGAGGGGGGGCTTGGTGCTCGAGCCGAAGGGAATGTGGAACGCCGGGGTGGCGGCGCTAGTGAAGGTCGGCGCCGGCTGGCTGCTGGTGACCGGGACGGGGGTGCTGAGGCCGCCGCCGAAACCGCCGAAGCCGGTGGTGCCGCTGCCGCTGGCGGTCGTTGGCGCGGCCCCGGGGAGGGACTGGACAAAGGTCGTGACCGTCGTCGAGGCGGGTGCGGCAGGAGGCTTGCCGAACTGGAATATGGAGCCCACGGCCGGGGTGAAGCTGGCACCGGAGGCAGGGGGAGCCCCGAAGAGGAAAGGCTGGGCAGCGGAAGTGGTGGTGCTGGTCACGCTGCTCACACCAAAGCTGAACGTGGGCTTCGAAGCAGAGTCTGTGGACGTGCTGGCTGTACTCGTGGGAGCCACGGCTGAGGTGGCACCGGCCTGGCCGGTGAAAAGAGGGGTGCTCGTGGCAGTGGCTGGAACGGCCGTCTGACTGAAGAAGGGGACTGACGAGGGCACAGACGTAGGGGGCCCGATGCTGCCGAAGATCGGCTCGAAAGTGAGCTTGGGGCTGCTGGCAGGCGCAGGGAGGGCAGAGCCAGAAGGGGTCGCAGTGGTGACCTTGGATGGGCTGGATGGCAAAGGGCCCTCATTCTCGCTTTTTGGGGGGGCCAGAAAGATGGGCTTGAACATGGGAGATGCCGAGGACACGGCGGGGGCTGTGGAGGTAGGGGGGTCGGCAGGTGGGGTGCTCAGCATTCCCAAAAGAAGACTTTGCTTCGGGGTGGGAGACGGGGCCGATGTCTCAGCCTGAGGAGCTGGAAGGGACTTGGTGGGGTCAGTGGCTGGGATCGGGGAAGCAGCAGGGGTCAGCCCTAAGAAAGCGGCTGTGGATTTGGAGTCAGAGGAGGTGCCCGGAAGGGGTCCCGACTGTGAAGACCCAAGAGGGGCCGGAAGGCTGGGTGTCTTCGGAGGTGTGTGGGCCCCAGTGGTTGCCACTCCAGCAGATTCTGGAAGAACAGAGAGAGTAAATTCTGAATACCTCAAACGTGATGGCATTCAATGCTTCTCTCCCTAGCACCGTGCTGGGGATTCAGAGTCCGTCAACAAATTGTGACGACATCCACACCACAGACCCTTAAAGTATCCACCCCTTAAAATCAAGGAAACATTATTTCCACCCTTCCCCGATCGTAGGGTACGAGGGGATATGATGTGGCCTCATTGGGGGGTAATGTGTAGAAACTAAGGAAAGCCCAATCACCCAAACTCCAGTCCCGTTAATTTCCCAGATGCACCTTACTTACTACTCGTCCAACAAAGACTGCCTGTTTGCCTACTGTGCTGAGTGCAGGGCACATAACCACGAATGTTAGAGTCTCTGCCCTTGAGCCCTGGGACGGGCTGATGCCGGATAGACTACTCTATGTTAAAGGGCAACAAGAGGAGTGTGGGCACATGCAGTACCATGAAGGACCCTTGGAAACCTAGAGGGAAAAATGACATCCTCTTGTGCCTGTGGTCATGTGACAAGACTTGGTAACCATGGGATCACATTTACATCTCAGAGCCACCTCAAAGGTAAACGTGTGCATTTTACAGAGGACAACAGCAAGGCTCTGAGTGGCTCTGGCCTCCAGAGCCTCTGACTGCTAAGACTAAGCCGTGGACCCCCTTCCCTAGAACCTCCTGATGAGAGAATTCTGAAGCTCGGAAGCGTGCGCCAGCTCAGGACTGCTGAGCCACAGCCAAGTTCAAGCTCCTGAAGACCTTCAGGGACTGGCAGGCATGACGCCTTTACTCCACGTGACCCATGGACGGATGCCATTCGACGCCACAGATGGAGCTCGCCCACTCACCCGAGGAAGGGGGTGGGCCTGCAGAACTCTGCTTCTTCTTCAAGCTCTCCAGCAGCGGGTTGGGGCTTGGGGCTGGGAGGGCGGCTGGGGAGGCGGCGGTCCCAGTAGTTGGCAGGGTAAACGTCAAAGAAGGTTGAGTAGTAAGGGGCTTCTCGGTGCCAGAGTCAGAAGCCGTATCTAAGGAGAAAGAAAGGTGCTGGGAAATTCTTTCCAGGGGCACATACGTAGCACGAGACGCTCACGGACTCGGTATCTGCTTATTTAGAAATGCTTCCCCTGGGGCACCTGGGAGGCTCCAGGTGAGCGACTGACTTCAGCTCAGGTCATGATTCACGGTTTGTGAGTTCAAGCCCTGAACGGTCAGTATGGAGCCTGCTTGGGATTCTCTCTCTCTCCTCTCGCTCTCTGCCCCTCCCCCATTTGGCATTCTCTAAATAACTTAAAAAAAAAAAAAGCAAGAAAGAAATGCTTCTCCTTGATTCCAATGCTCATTGTTCTCCAGATTCCACTGAGGCCTCAAAAGGATTTGTCAGATGAGAAAGATCCAAATAAAACCAGAGGAAACTCCTCTTTGCAGCCTGAAGCTGGTCAGTCTTCCTTACCAGTCCCATCCTCCAAGGCCTTGTTAAACCACCGCAGCGAAGCTCTTTTTTCCAAATCTAGATCTTCGGCAGTGATGGAGTAGCCAAGCTGGGGAGGTGGGGGCTGCCAGAGAGAAAGACGAGAGGCCCATCAGGGAAGCTGGAAGAAACCTGTATGGAGCTACCCTAGAACTTGGGGATGCCGAGCTGGGGTGGGCGGGTGTGGACAGACAAAGCCATACCAGGGTCAGCCGAGCCCCTCGCCGGGAGGGTAGGAGCTGAATCTTTCGCTTCCGCTGCCCAGAGCTGCCAGGTGTGGGAGGGGAGCTCCACGAGTTCTGCCTCTTCCATGTGGTTGTATCTGCAGCTAAAGAAACAACATGGACTTGTTTTCTTCCTCCTCTTCCAGAAATGGCCAAGTTTGTCTATCCACTTGGTTTTTAACACTGAATTCTCACTGGTTATGTCTGAAAGATTTGGTCTTCCGTGGATGGGGTCTTGGAGAGTTTGCAAGACGGTTTCTGCCAGGAGGGTATCAAGATAACTGCTCCAAACACAGGCATACAAGTGCTTACTGACAGTAGTCACCCAGGCTGCTCAGAGGCCCCCACCAGCGCTCATCGCCAGCCCACAGGTCCACTGCCCGGTGCCGTAGCTGCCTGTGCCACAGACCACAGACCTCTGCACCTACCAGGTCCTGCACACAGCGATGCTCAGCGCATGCTTCCGGATGAGCAGGGGTCTCACATGCTCCATAAACACTCCCACCACCAGAAGCCACTCCTGCGCGCTTCACAACCTACCCTTTTCTCCCTGGGCCTCCTTGTCTGTTGCCAAAGGAGTTGAAGAACTGGAGCGGTGAGAAAGCTCGTCCTCTCTGAGGGCAGAAGAGGCAGAAGTGCATTTAGAAAGACTTCCTGATACAGAGTATCGGGTAACTACTTACAGCCTCGTAACTACCAACCCTGCCAAAGTCTAGAACAACTGTGATTTAAGATCATAGGCCAGGACAAAAAATAAGAGAAATCAAAAGGAAATTCCTACAAAACGAAGGGAGAAGTTCATGGAAGCCACGGAGAAACCTCTGTCTCACAACAAGCACGAAACGAGAACCTTCACAACCTTACTTACACCTCGCCCAGTTCCCGAGAGCTGTAGCCACAGAGCTGACCCCTAAGAGCAGCAGTCTAGTCGCCTGTTGGTGCCTGGAGATCAGCTGGGGTCCAGAACATGAACTCTCCTGCCCCTGCCATGATTCTCTGTGCCCCCTCTACCCTGTGGCCTTTGCGTTCACACCCCAGTCGCTTGTGCTGCAGGATGAGGAAGAGAGCCAGAGCCTCCAGGGTCAGCACAGAAGACATTTAAGAGGCGAGAGCAGTTTGGGCAGGTACTTCACTGTCCTTCTGGATGGCAATCTTGGATCCTCCGGATCGGAGCCGCAGGAGGCCTAAGAGCCAAGTACGTGTGCTTCCTTTCCTGCCCTCTCATTAGTCTGCAGTGCAAACAAGGACCCGTTACCTTATTTTCTTTGCTGGCCTCTCTGGTGTCTGCGAGCGGGATGAGGCTGGGCTGGAGAACGGTGACAAGCTGGGCCCGCTTCTCTTCCAAAGCTAAAAGGCAAAAAGCAGTGACATGATTACCCTACTGGACAGCGTGACATCCACCTTCAATACAACTTTGTATTCTGTTCATCGCCACACACAGGGTCTCCTCCTCAGTGACAAACATCTTTTGTGGAGCACCTGGCTGACGTAGTGGAGCATGAGACTCAATCTCCGTGTTGTGGGTTCGAGCCCCACGTTGGGTGTAGAGATTACTTAAAAATACGATCTTTTAAAACAAAAAAGGAGCACCTGGATGGCTCAGTCGGTTAAGCATCTGACTCTTGATTTTGGTTCAGGTCATGATCTCACGGTTCGTGGGTTCAAACCCCACACTGGGCTCCTTGCTGGCAGCGTGGAGCCTACTTGGGATTCTCTCTCTCTTCCGTTCTCTTTGCCCCTCCCTGGTGCATGAGCTTCCTCTCAAAAATAAATTTAGAAAAATAAAAATAAAGAAAAACATTTCTCTGTGAAGGAAGGCCCCTGAAGGAAAGTCAGTTGCCAGTATTAACTACGGGGAAAAAATCTGAACAAGTAAGGAAATGCTAATAAAGTACAAGGAACAATGTACTTTTTGCATATATTAAAAAGTAGAAGGTTACATTCAGTCATGGTTTAGAGCCTATGATGCATCCAGCTTTACTTTATGTTGGCTGCAGAAATTATACAATTAAGAAGCTTTCCCAACCCCCCTCCCCGCCTCAAAAAACCTATTACGGCAAAGGTAAGCCAGTAAACTAATAGTCTTGCTTTTATTAATTTTTGTTTTACTTCGACTTTATTTTTTTTTAGGTATATTTTGAGAGAGAGCAAGTGGAGAGGGGCAGAGAGAGGGAGAAAGAATCCCAAGCAGGCTCTGCACTGCCAGCACAGAGCCTGATGTGGGGCTAGAACTCACAAACTATGAGATCATGACGTGATCCAAAGTCGGATGCTTAAGCGACCGAGCCACCCAGGTGCCCCCTGCTTCAACTTTATTTTTTTAAGATGTACTATCATGACATTTATGACTTATGCAGTATCTATGGTATGTGCTGTTACATGATTATTATCCAGACACCTGTCTCCTCCAACAAACAGGCAATCGGTTCCTTGGTAGCAAAGGTCTGTTCTCACCTTCCCCTCATGCAAAGCAGCCTCGATAACTGACCAAGAGCAAGCACCATGAAGTTTCGTGAAGTCTTTAGCTTAATTACAAAAATACTAATAACCTATCACTGCAGACATTCTTCCAGAAGTTTCTAGTGATTTCTTACTCAGTAACAGTTATATAAGCACAAACAAGCAGACAGCAATCTTTAATAAAAGTCTGAAGAGGTAAAGAAGAATTTAAACTCAGAGACAGGTGGCGAAAGTGGTGAAACAGGGCAACTCCGTGAGACCAGTATCAGGACACCCGAGGCTGAGAACGGGTGTGAGAGGAATGCTGGTGCACTCAGGGAAAGAAACACAGAACAAAAACTAAACGCTTGGACCTCACACCTTACATTTTTAATAAAGTACAAAAGATGATTCCAATTTTAGCCAGGGTTAAGGACAACCTGGTTCAACACTTAAGGGGAAATACTGTACCCCCACTATGTCTGTCACAGGTGACACACACACACACACACACACACACACAATCCACATGTGACCAAGGTTTACATGTAAGAAGTGTCACAAAAGGACTAAAAAAACCCAGATTAGCTGTTCCATACTATGGGCCAGGGAGAAGTCTGTGCCAGAGACAGAAGACAGAAAACTGACAGACTGTCACATAAAATCGCTACGTAAAGAACCTCTCTGTGGAAAAGTATCACGCGCAGCAGGGAGACTCTATGTGCCATCTGTCTTTTCCACCAAGCTCACATTTCCATAAAATCGAAATAAAATCCTTGTAGGCTGGAAATAAACACACCCCGAAACAAACAAAAACTAAAAACAAAATTAAAAGGCAAATATTTTCAGGAAGAGTTATTATCCTTAACATGAAAAATGCAAGTCCTGCAACTCCACAAAAATATAATGAACGTATCAAATGAAAGACAGGCAAAAGATGTAACAAGGAGAGTCATTAAAAAAAATAGTCAATCTATAACTTCTAACAGTCAATTTAGTTCTGCGCTATAACTCAACTTTGATTTGCAGAGTCCCCACTTCACAAGAGGCTCTAGACCTTTCTACTTTACAAAGAATGCCAAGATGAGCAAGACGGTTCCATCAAGAAATTTACAGTGTGAAAAAGAGGAAAGAGCACAAATCGACTGTAACAGCCAAAAGACAAGACAGCCTTTCATGACTTAACAGAAAGCACCTGAAGAGTGCCTGCAGTGGGATGGACGTGTTATTCCAGAGGGAGACCAGAACAAAGCAAGGGAAGGCAGCAGGTAGGAAGTGCTCTTGGTCGATAATAAATGTCACGGTCTGGCTGCGACGTAGAACATAGTTACGGGGCACAAGGGCGAGAGGCAGATTAGGCCTGGAAGTGCTGAAGGCAAGGGTAAATACGTACGCCTACTCTGGAAAATGAGAAATCTGGTAAGACACAGGGAGATATCAACGCCGCGCACAAAAGGTCAGAGGACAGTTTACTTTTTCTATAACTGGTACCAGTATAACATCTGTGATGATTTTGTATCAATGCTAGGACTTCCAGTGTAGACAGTTGTAGATGTGGATATTTACTAGTGTTCCCCTGGAAAAATATAGTTAAAATAAATACCTCTACTACCACCTGCACCAAATGTAAGGACTGACACTGAAATTGATTACTGGAGATGATCACTACCTCAGTACATTTTTTTCCAAAGAAACATAAAGAACGTTCTTATTGGGGCACCTGGGTGGCTCAGTCGGTTAAGCATCCAACTATGGCTCAGGTCATAATCTCCCCGTTTGCTTCAGATTCTGTGTCTCCCTCTCTCTCTCTGCCCCTCCCCAGCTCATACTGTCTCTCTCTCTAAATATAAATAAACAAAAAAAGAACTTTAATATTACTTTATTTATTTAGAGAGACAGAGAGAGATAGTGCATGCATGTGAGCAGGGGACAAGCAGAGAGGGGACCAGTAACTACCTAAAACAGAATACCAAACAGTTATTAGTGTCAGGGAGTGTATTTCCTGCAACAGGTCAAAGGCTCCACCACAAATGAGGCTGCTTAAAATCTGACCCACTTCCAGGCAAAGGCTGACCGTGTTGTTTTACACTAACACTCCCGCCAGAGACAAGAAGCAAATGCTGAAGGTCTGACCTACGTGTGTTTGAAGTTATGGCAGTATGGAAGAGCCAGCGGGGCAGTAGACATCGTGGAGCCAAGGGAAGAGGAGCCAAGGGTTAGCCCCCATATTTAAGTCTACTTTTTCTCTCATGGTGAATGCCAATTCCAAAAGCAAAAGCTGTAGTTGAGAGGCACGGAAAAGCTTTTGGCAGTGTCATATGGCTGGAAAGACAAAAATGAATTCAGGGTCTTCCAAAGTAGAGGGTCTTTAATAAGACCTAAAGCTTTCTGGTTGGGATCCCAAAGACTACATACGAGGATATAGGGCAAATCAGAAATAAAGCAGCCCTCACGAGAACTGACAACCAACTCAAAACCATGTCAATTCTACCTGGACAGAAGTAACCTGCCACTATCCTAACTACTGCCCAAGGTAAAGTAAAAAAGTAAAACCTCCCTGGAGAAGACACCATCATTCAGAGCTTTAAGTCACCATTACTTTTTTTTTGTCTGACACAGAAATAAAGCAACAACAAAAATATATAAGAAAGTAATAGTTATCCAATACCCCAGAGGAAAAAATCAGACATCAAAAACAGACCAGAAGACTCAATGCTGGAATTATTGAATAAAACCTTAGAAGAATTGTTATACAAGAATTTAAATGACAATATGGAGAATCCTGGCACACCAACAACAACCGTAAGAAAGAGAATCAAAACCACTTAAGATGGATGGCAGTGGATGACAGAAAGCTAAAGTAAATCAGTAAACTAGACGAAGGAAGACTAGAGGTGGAGACAAAATGACGGGAGACACAGACAGACAGACACGGACAAAAGGAAAAGGTCTACCATGTGCCCTAGAACACTGAGGAGGGGAGAAAATAGGGCAGAACAGTATCTGAAGAGATAATATTAGGTTGAGAGTTTTTCAAAACATATCAAGCCACAAGACAAACTCCAAGGAATATAAACTGTGAACGAGCACTTCATAAAATTTCTTTTCAAGTGAAGTTGGAACACTTACCAAAACTAAACATGTACTGAGGCACAGAGCAAATCTCAAAACAAGAATGGATAGAGGAGTACATCCTGTGAGCTAATGGAATTTAGCTAAAAACCAGTAACAAAGAGGACAAGGAATTAATGGTTTTGAAATTAAGCAATGAATTTCTAAGTAACCCATGAATCGAAGAATGAATATGAAAAATTCTTCTATTACAAAGCTGTGGAAATGCAGCTACGGTTAAGTTTGTAGGAACTGTGTAACCTTAAATACATATATTAGAAAAGGGAAAACAATGGAAAAACCCCAGTGATCTAAGAATCTGGATTAAAAAGCCAGAAAGAAATCCCAACAAATCAAACATGAAAAAAGAAAAAAAAAGGAAAAAGAAAAAAAAAGAAGTAATATCTATAAGGGCAGCAATTAAAGAAAAAGGAAAGCATAAAATAGAGTAACTTCTAAAATTCATTGATACATAACCTTGAAAAAGGAACTTCCTTAATCCAATAAGGAGTACCTATCTACAAAATACCTGTATTAAACAGCATATGTAACAGGAAATGTGGAAAGCGCTCCCTTTGAGATCAGGAAAGACAAGGATGTTTGCTATCACTTCTATTCAACGTTGTACTTCAGGTCTTAACCAAATGCACTAAGGCATAAGCAACAACATAAGGACTGCAAAGGGAGAAAAAAAGCTGTCATTATCGTAGGCAACGTGATGCACACACAAAAGTCCTAAAGAATATATAGATGCTTATGGGATTTAGCAAATTTCCTGAATGCAATAATCAGTTGTATTTCTATACATCAGCAACAGATTTTAATACACCATTATAGTAGTATCAAAAACATGTATCTAGGAATAAGTTTAATATGTAAAACGACTACATGGGGAAGTTAAAGATGATGTAAATGAAGGATATACCATGTTCATGGACTGGAAGATTCAACACTGTAAAAAGGTCATTTCTCTCCAAAATAACTGGCAGATTAAAGGCAATCTTAACATCTCAGCAAGTGGTCTTTATTTAGGTGGAAATCAACAAGCTAATTCTAAACTTACAGAAAAATGCAAAGGGTCAAGATCGAAGACAATTCTGAAGAGGAATGAAAAAAATGAGAAAGTTGGATGACTTATTCTACTACACACCAAAACTAAAAGACTGTGTGGCATAGCGTAGAAAAGAAGACAGGTACAGGGCAGAAAAATAGACCAACAGAACAGAATCTAGATACGGATCCACATATACATATGGACACTTAAATTATAACAAAGGCAGTGCCACAGCGCAAGAGGGAAAGGGTGATCCATCCTTTCAATAAATGTTGCTAAGTCGAATGGATATTTATGTGGAAAGACACTAATTTTGATCCGTACCTCGCATCATACACAAAAATCAACTTCAGGTGGATTATGGATCCCAATGTGAGAAGAAAAATAATAACGCTTCTAGAAGGTAGCATAACACCACCATGACTTCAGGTAGACAAAAAGTTCCTAAACAGTGCACACAATACATTAACCATAAGAGTAAATCTGAAGAAAACCAAGTGGTGAGACACAGAATAGGACAGTGATTTGTTGCAATACATAGAATTCAGAGAGCTTGCATCTAGAATATATGAAGAATGTATATAAATCAGTAAAAAAAAAAAAAAAAGACAACTAAATAGAAGAAAGCCAAGAAACCTGAATAGGTACTTCATAAAATGAATGTGGCCAATGAACAGTTCATACCTCTATTTCATTAGCAATCAGCAATTACAATTATAACCACAAATTACAATTAGGAAATTACAACCACAATGAAATACTATTTCACATCCACTGGAATGGGTAATTAAAGACTGGTAACACCAAATGTCAGTGAGGCTGTGTAACCACAGGAACAAAATCTCATACTGCACTGGTAAGGGTAAGAGTATCAACAGAAACATAACGTCCTTCCTTCTTCCCTTCATCTATTTATTTATTTATATATATATATATATTTTTTTTTTTCAACGTTTATTTATTTTTGGGACAGAGAGAGACAGAGCATGAACGGGGGAGGGGCAGAGAGAGAGGGAGACACAGAATCGGAAACAGGCTCCAGGCTCTGAGCCATCAGCCCAGAGCCTGACGCGGGGCTCAAACTCCCGGACTGTGAGATCGTGACCTGGCTGAAGTCGGACGCTTAACCGACTGCGCCACCCAGGCGCCCCTATATATATATTTTTTTAAAAGTTTATTGCCCAATGCAGGGCTTGAACTCATTAACTGTGAGATCATGATCTGAGCCAAAGTCAGACGTTTAATTGACTGAGCCAGCCAGGCACCCTTAAAACAAAACTTAATTTTTATTTATTTATTTAAAAAATTTTTGTTTTAACATTTATTCATTTTTGAGAGAGAGAGAGAGAGAGAGAGAGAGGCGGAGCTCAAGCGGGGGTGGGCAGACAGAGAGGGAGAGAGAATCCAAAGCAGGCTCCAGGCTCTGAGCTGTCAGCACAGAGCCCAATGCGGGGCTCTAACCCACGAACCGTGAGATCATGACCTGAGCCGAAGTCAGACACTTAACCGACTGAGCCACCCAGGCACCCTGAAACATAACTTTAAAACAGTTCAATACAATCTACTAAAACTGAGAATTACACATACTTATATACGTGCACCAAAAGATTTAATACAAGAATGTCCATGGTAGCATTATGCATAACAGCTCCAAACTGGAAACCCAATGTCCCAACAGGAGGAAAAAATTGTGGTATATTCATATAACAAAAATGAACACAGCAAGAAAATGAAAGACTTGTTGCTACATGCAACAACATGGATGCATCTCACAAAGAAAATGGTGAGTGAAAGAAGCCAAATACCAAAGAAAACATATTCTGGTCTCCATTTATATATCAAGTTTTAAAACAGGGAAAATTATATGGTGCTAATATTCAAGAAGGAAGGAATGAGTATGAGAGGGCCTTCTGGGCATTGAAAATTTATTGGGGCACCTGGGTGGCTCAGGTGGCTAAGCGTCTGACTCTTGATCTCTGCTCAGGATATGATCTCATGGTTCTGGAGTTCGAGCCTGGTGTCAGGCTCTGCACTGATGGCAAAGAGCCTGCTTGGGATTCTGTCTCTCCCTCTCACTGCCCCTCCCCAACTTGTGCTCTCACTCTTTCAAAATAACAAAGTTAAAAAAATAAAAAGACAATGATTTATTACTTGACCTGGGTGGTGGTTACATGGAGCTAAACACTCACAATACTTGTTTTTCTACATTAGACTCTGATTTAAAAAAATATTTTCAACATGGATCATATGACACAGAATGCTATGCAATATATGATAAAAAAGGATGTTTTTCAAAAAAGCACACGTGATGACCCCATTTGTGTAACACAGACCAATAATTCTGTGTATTATCTGTGTTTGCATATAGCACGAATGTTAACAGGTACTACGGGACAGAGACTGGGACACCCAGGTCAGGGGAATTTTATTTTACTGAACACCTTTTTGAAACCAGGAAATGCACTACTTGCAGCAGGTATTACAAATTCCAACAAAAAGAGTACACAGTAAAAAGTTCCCCTCCTACAGCAATAGTTATTCCCAGTTTTTAATAAAATCTGTCATAATTATTCTATGCACTTTAAAAGATTAAAGAAACCAGCAGCACAAACAACAGAGGATACCATAGACACAGTTCTGCACCTTGCTTTTGTCATGTATCTTTTAGATCATTCACATCAGCGCCTATTAAGGTATCTTATTCTTTTGGATAGTTACATAGTATTTCAACTTAGGGAAATACTGTCATTCAACTCCCCCCCCCCCCCCAGGCACATTTACATTGTTTCCAAGATTCTGCTATTAAAATGCTACAATCAACATCCTTGTATATGTTTTCCAGTGTATATGTAGAATTAACTCCGAAAAGCAAGGCTGCTGGACCAAGGGCACCTGCATCTCTAATACTGGTAATTACCTGCCACACTGCCCTCTAGAGAACTGTATGAACTGACACTCCCACCAGCACTGCACAAGAAGACCGTTTTCACAAATACTTTCATGACTTTTATTTTACATTTAAATCCTGTTTCTCCAATATAGGAAAATCCGCCCAAACTCACTCATAACAGACACAAATACTACTCCTCACCTAACTGGTAAAAATCCAAAGCTATGACAACCTTCATCTATTGATTACTATGGAAAAATGGTGACTCATACGATGCTGATGGGAATGCTAAACGGTACATACTCTAAGAAGGGGAAGTTAACAATATCTAGCAAAACTACACATGCATTTAACCTTTGGCCTGGAAATCTATATTCTGGGGAAGCTATCCTAGAAGTGTAAAGGCCAAAGTGTGAAATGACACATGAACTAGAGCATTACCTGCAGCGCCATCTGTCCCAGCATTAGATGGAAACAACCCAATGTTTGTCACCAAAGGGAAAGAGTAACTATGCAGGTGTAGAGGGAAAGATGAAGCAAGGCTCAAACTTGCACCTATCACTGCCTCAAAGGTTAGAAGGTGGGGTTTACAGATAGACATGGATTTGCATATGGTTTTGAGGGGAAACAAAAAAAACAGTGGAAGGACGATCAGAAAGTAATAAAACAGGAAGGGAACAACATGGAGTAGAAAGAGGTGGCAATTGGACTTCTGAGTGTATTTTGCTTTATCATACGTTCTTCGGACGATTTAAGTATTTTATTTTACATAATTAAAAGCAAACTATATTCAAAAATAAAAGAAATCCCTAAAACATTAAAATACACTGAATAAACCTTACCGTATATCAAATTGGTGCTGTAAATGAGAACACTGAATTCACATTACTTTATAACACGTATTTGATTGTATATTCCCCAGTACCCATACAAGAATATACACTAACAACAAAATGAGTCACAAGTAATTCTTAAGCTGGTTTGTCTTATTGTTTGTAATGGCACTGATATCATTATTTTGAAATCGTGTGTACTAGGGACCAATCAAATAAGTAATCATGAAGCAACATTTTTTGTATAAGAATACATAAAAATATAAAATCAAAGAAATTATGTAAAAAGTTCTGTAATCCTAAATCTGAATTTGAAATATCAGTACAAACTAACGATTGAGCGTCCTCTTTCTAAAGGGTATGCATACCTTAATGGTCCTAGAGACTGTACCTACAAATATCATTTCCAACTCAAAGAAACCAAGGCTGTCTGAACAAAGAGACTTCAGTTTGAGTTGGAAATGTACACAAAGGATTTTTTTTTAAGTTAAAAAGCACTGAAGTTATTTATCAAAAACTACTGGGTTAAGAGCACCTGTGTGGAGTCTGCTTGGGAGTTTCTCTCTCTGCCCCTCCCCCTCTCACGCTGTCTCACTCTCAAAATAAATAAACTTAAAAAAAATACTGTTTTTCACAAACTTGAAGGTTTGTGGCAACTCTTGCTTTTAGCAAGTCTATTGCTGCCATTTCCCCAACAGCATGTGCTCACTTCATGTCTCTGTCTCACATTTTGTAAGTCTTACAATATTTCCAACTCTTTATTATTATTCTATGTGTTATAATGACCTGTGATCAGTGATCCTCAATATTCTTACTGTAACTGTCTTAGAACATCACAACCCATACCTGTGTAAGGTGGCAAACTGAACTGGTAAATGCATGTGTCCTGTTCCACCAACTGGCACTTCCCCCACACTCTCTCTCCCTTTCCTCGGGCCTCCCTATTTGCCGAGATACAAAAGTATGGAAATCACACCAAGAACAAGCCTACAATGGCCTCTAAGTGTCCAAGTGAAAGGAAGAGTCGCATGTCTGACTTTCAAGCAAAAGCTACAAATGACCAAGCTGAGTGAGAAAGACAGGTCAAGAGCCGAGACACTTAAAGCTAGGCTTCTCGTACCCAATAACCAAGGTGTGAACGCAAAGGAAAAGGTATTGAAGAAATCAGAAGTGCTACCCTAAGGAACACACAAATGATAAAGTGAGGAGGCCTTCTTGCTGAGATGGAGGAAGTCTCAGTGGGCTGGACAGAAGACCAAAGCAGCCACAACATTCCCTTAAGCCAAAACCTCATCCAGAGCAAGACCCAGCTCCTCAATTCAACGAAGGCTTAGAGGTGAGGAAGCTGAAGCAAAGTCTGAAGGCAGCAAAGGCCAACTCAATGAGGTTTAAGGGAAGAAGCTGTCTGCACAACAAGGCAAAGCAGCAAGGGCTGATGGAGAAGCTGCAGCAAAGTTACCCAGAAGATCCAGCTACGGTCATTAATGAAGGCGGCTCCACCAATCAACAGATTTTCAGTACAGAGAGCCTTACGTTGGAAGAGGCCATCCAGGACTTCTGTAACTATAGAGTCGGTGCCTGGCTTCAAAGCTTCAAAGGACAGGCCGACTCTCTTGTCACGGGCGAATGCAGCTGGTGACTTCAAGTTGAAGCCAGTGCTCACTGACCGTTCTGAAAATCCTAGGGCCCTTAAGAATTATCCTAAATCTGTGCGTTGTGATGATTACGTGAGGAAAGTTACGTAAAGTGCTCAGCACAGGGCCTATCACAGAGTAAGTGCTCCAAGTAAAGGTTATTATTTAATATTCTTTGTATTCCCACAGCTGCTCTGGCTTAGGCCTTCATCTTCCATTTGTATTACCCTAAGAACCTTCTGGATTATCTTATCTCAAAAACGGTCTCCTCTCAAAAATCTTTCACACATGCCTTATTTTTTTTCTAGCTACTATATATAGGGTGTCCACTACTGACAGGCACTGTGATGGGCATTTTCCAAGCATTGCCCTCAATCTTTGTAATAATCTTTTGGAGATGAAAAGGTTTAAGTGACTTACCCGCCCAAGGCCCTATAGGTAGTAAGAGTCAAGAGTCAAGATTTGAACGCAAGTCTGTCTGGTAGCAAAGGTTGCTCTGTTCCCTAGGCCACACTACTTCCTCTTACTAAGAAAGAATCGCAAAGTTTTCTAAAAAAGAAATTTTTTTAATGACAATATTTTAAAAACTTTCACTAAATTCTCAATGACAATAGGGTGAATCTCTTTTCTAAGACCCAGTGCAATCGGGACTGAATCTACCTTTTCAATTAAATTAGTATCATTTATGGAATTCTTCATCCTTTTGTCTATTTATCTGCGATACTGGCTGCTTTGTGCCACATGCCCTGGTTTGCTTTCTGGGCTTTCTAGTCCATCCCTGGGTCTACCGTTACCGTCCAAGGGTTTGTATCTTCTGTTTAGCTTAGAGGTAACCCCAATATCTGACAAACAGAAGGTACCTAGTAAACACTGGCTAATCAACTAATCAATGCTTGGAACGCATTTCTCCCATAGCGCAGGATGAACGTACCTGAGAGAAACCTCGAGAAGAACTGTAAGAACTGGTAATGGCATTGCGGCTGGAGCTAGGGATGCCACCTGTGTACGTGCTTGTCAAGGAGCTCATGGAAGAGGTGCGGGATCTCTTATTCAAGTGGTCATCTGAGCTCTGGGAATTGAGACCTCTTTTCAGAGAGCCAGGCCTAATACAAGAGAAAAGGACAGTGAGGTGCGCAAGGCCACGTTCTTTGAAGGCTTTCATCCGTGGCCATAAAATGTTTCTTAAATAAACTTAATAAAAAAGGATAAAGCTCTTAATATTACTGTTACCACTTCAGCTAAATATCTCTGACAAAGGCAGGAAGGGAAAGCCAAATATTTAAAAAGTGAAATGTAGGATTCCACTTAAATATTTTAGAAAAAAAAGTATTTTAGAAAATGCACCCTAATCTACAGTGACAAAAAGCAGATCAGTGGATGCCTGGGGATAGAGGCAGGACTGGAGGGAGGTGCTACTAAGGGGCACGGGGAAACTTGTGAAGGTGACGGTTATGTTTATTACCTCGATTGTGGCAATGGTTTAGCAGGTGTATACATGTCAGAACTTATCAAACTGTACACTTTAGACAGGCACAGTTTATTATAAATGTCAATTATACTTCAACAAAACTATTAAAAAAAAAAATCAGAGTTAAGAGGAACCAACCAATTTTTCTAAGCTTCCAACCGAAACAAAAGTTCTCTAAACATCTTTCTTGTAGAACAGTCATCCAACCTTTGTTACAATGTAGACAACTCACGATCTCCTAGAGTGATGACTGTTAGCCACTCTTACACGGGATGGAGGAAATGTATTTCCCCTAAGGTCCACCTATTTCACCAGGGGAATCCCATCTGGAGCCAAACCAAGCGACTGTTTTCCTTCTTTTTTTCCATGCGACTGTCCCTGAGGTTCTTGAAGACCATTAGCCTCCCCTCCCTCATTTCCTTATTCTCCTTGAGATTTTTCTCCTTTGGGTTAGTACTTTGTACCTTTAAAACCCATTCATGCACCACCACCCCCCCTTAACATCTTATAATTGCTTCACGTGGAATGAATGTCAGGTTGTGCTTATCTTCTCTTACCGTGTAGGGCACCGAAGCAAGCACAGCACTGCATGGATGATCTGAACAGAATTAAGGGAAGCAGGACTGCCTCTCACCTGCTCCATGCTAGTCTTTGTTCTTTTATCAGTACAGACTAGGAGCACATCCGCTCTTCTGACAGCCTTATCATACTACTAACTCAATAAGCATGTAAGTCACCCCAAGTACCTCACCAATTTCTAAGCCACTTTCCCTCCTATCCAATTCTTCCTTAAATATACTTCAACTCACACGTACAAACTTAACATTTATCTTAAATTCCACACTGTTGCATTTTATCCATTGCACAAACCTGTTTACATATGTGGTTAAATACATTTACAAACTCTTAGCCTTACCATATTTTATCCATAGTAATGAAAAAATATTAGAAGAAATTAGATGATACTGTGGCACATTACTCAAAATGTTCCTCTCCAATTTCAAAGATTTGAACCTGAATTAATAAAGCATCACAAAAAAGCACAGAGTAAAATCTACAGGAAAACAGCTCTGAGGGTTCCCTTTCCCCAACAGTCTATCTCATTCAGATAAGAGTCTCACTTACTTAGGCACAAAAGCAGCAGGAACTCCATTAGCCACCAGGGGCTCAAATGCTGAATGTCCACTTCCACTGCTATCATGGCGCCTGTGACAAATCAAAAAACCCTCAATTAAATGAAATGACTGTTTTTTTTTTTTTTCTTAGAGTATCTTCTCATATTCCTGGAACCTTATACTATTTCCATGGCATATAAGTTCCACGCTAGATAAGGAAAAGTTGCTTCAAATCCTAAAGATTCTGAAAGGTAAATTTATTCTAAGATTGTCCTCATAGCAAGGAAGTATAAACATGCTTCAAGACCTTTTGACCTTATTAAGGTGTATCAATTAATTGCTAACTTCTCTCCAAAGTTTTACAATCACAAATTTGATACTCTACCATCCACAGATTAAAAACAAAAAACCAATGAACACTTTAGGGACCAACCCACACATCGCATAGTGTTCTAAAGGTTAATATGGCAAATCCGTTAGGGAAAAATGTCATATAACACACATAAGAAGGACCTATGCAGGGTGCCCATAATCACCGCTTACTCCAAGTGTGAGAAAGATAACAGGGTCTTCAGTTATATAGGCTCATGGGGTGAAGAAAAATTATAACTGGAGAACAAGGGAGACCTACTGGGAATATAAAAAAAAGAGTCCTTCTCCTGCCTCCAACCCCCACTCGCCACCCCTGCTTAGCTAGCTAACATTAGTTCAAAGTGCTCACTTGTAAATCATCTCTCCATCATCAGATCTTCCCACATCACATAAAACACTTCCACTTATTAATATTTCTCTACCTATTTTCCACTGGCAGTATCAAAGATGGCCATCTTTGAACTTGTAGGAGATGAAAAATCTACTCTAGGTAATAGAAACAATATATTTAACAAGTATGGGGTCCACTGTCTCCTCAGAGTGCTTCCTTGTCTAATATAAAGAACCCCCCCCTTCTAATTAGTCTGTTAGATCCACCCTGTTGTTTCTTTTTTTTTTTTTTTTAACCTCTAGACACAATCTAGAATTCCTCATCTTCTTATCCAAGTCCCATGGGAACTCCATCTTGCTCACTGCCCTATCCACAGTACCTGGAGTAAGCCCTGGCAAAAAGAAGGTGCTCAATCTGTTGAATTAAAAGACTGGAATCCTGAACTGATTCTTGGAAAGCCATAAGCAGTTCTGCATCCTAACTAGTGACTTCAGCCTCTACTCTTTCCACACTCAGGAGATAAACTGTTTATTCCATTTTCATTAAGATATCAGAAATCAAACAATGAAATTGGTTTTACTCTCATTACTGATAAATCTACCATATTCCAGTCTTCATCTTTCTTTGCTAAATGTTTCTTCAGCACAAGTGACATTTGAAATGGGGGTTACCCAAATAACTGAACAACACAAGCTGGTGAGGGAAAGATTGTTAGCATTCTCTCTAAAAAATAAGATTCAGCACATTTGTATCAAAAGTATGAGGCTAACATGGCTAACAGCTGTCAGCTTATCTCTGGCACTTATGGAAAAGGTAAATTATAAAGTTTAACTTGTATCTTAGAAAACTAAGAACATTAAAGCCCTTGTTACCAAGCTCTTCCACGGAAGCCAAAGAAGCCTACTATAAATACAAAGCTCACAAACTGGAGTTGGCCTTTGTATCTTTTTGGCAATGATCTGTATTTCAACAAATCACAGGAGTCCGTGTGGGAGGCCTGTTTAATACTCTGCTGGGCTGGTTACCTTCTTTTATTTTCCTGGCTATCAAAAAATATTTGGTCTTCTTCCTCCACCGTCCTTTTCTTTCTCTCCTTGAGGGCACTCAGTACAGTTTCCTTTGCACATGGGTCTGGGGCATTATTTGATGGTGAGGACAGTGTGGAGTTGATTATCTGCTCTGGTCTGTAAGGAAAGATAATATTCTAGCATCAACACATTTTAATAACCATGTCAGGGACAGTAGAGTGGCTCAGTTGGTTACGCTTCTGTCTTGGCTCAGGGCATGATCTCACGGTTCATGGACTTGAGCCCTACACATCGAGCTCTCTGCTGTCAGCACATAGCCTGCTTCAGATCCTCTGTCCCTGTCTCTCTCTGCCCGCCACCCCCCCATTCACTCTCTTTAAAAAATAAATGAACGTTAAAAAAATAAATAATCATGCCATACAGCACAGACTTCAGCTGCTGGAAATCAGAAGCTAACCGATAAGCAAACGTATACACTGATAGAAACTGCCCCTAGCAATTAAAGCTACAGCCTAAGGCCAAAACAAAACGAACATAAAAAACTGTTCAAGGACCAGATTTCAGGATTTCTCATTCAAATAAGCAGTTTCTTCTCTTTTATGCTTTACATTTGTTTTATCAGAGGAGTAGCTATAGAAGAATAAGTGGAAATAAATCGGAGTTCATTCTGCCAGCAGTAATACTCACATTGGCGAACGAGCCAATTTACTATCCGGAGGAGCAATCCTCACTGTCACTGGGCTGCACACCATTTTGGAATTACGAGCAGATAGCACAGTCTTCTTGTGATAACCATTCCAGCACACTGTAGGAAGTACCCCCAGAAGGGAATATTGGGCCTGCTGGATTGGGTATCGTCTTCGAGGTGTTATGACAAACCGGTTTGATAAAGTCCCACAATCCCTATGGAGAATGGGAGACACACTACAGAATCAAAGAAGCTTAAAAGAATGGCAGAAAACGTAGACTCCTAAAGCATCACGTGGGTTCGGTTATTTTCCAGAGAGCTCAGACCGCTTTTTGAGCCACACACAACAGCATTTTTATGGCAACGTTCCCCCATTCCATCTAAGGGTGGCAAGTGGCAGCTGTTGAACAGCTGTCCCTACAATGGACTTCAACAATTTTGAGAGGGAAATTGAAAACCCTGCCCACACAAGGAAAACTACAGTGGAAGGAAAGTGCATGTTAGGGCATGCCAGGCGGCACTTTTCAAGAATTCTCAAAGCATTTCAGTTTTTTATGCTGAGTCATAAGTAATATACACCCAAAGTCAAACATTTTTACCACCTAAAGTTGATCTTTCAACTACATGTGTTTATCCATAATCTAATATTTTCACCAAAGTTTTGGATTTCCTTGTGTCACTCAGCTATTGGGACTAAACGGAAATGCCTCTTTGATATTTATCATCAAATTTTATCAAAGAGGGGTCTCCTGGGAACACCGCTTTGATGTACTTCTCTTACTGGTCCAAAGGAAAAAATGTAACAAAATATACGATCTAAACTATTCTTGAAAGAACAAGATATTTTCACCAGAAGTGGGATATTTTAGTAGCTTATTAAGTATCCTGCTAAATCCATGCCGTATTAAAATTAAGTTTTAAAAACTGTAAGGAAGGAAACATCTCTGCCATCACATCTCATCCCAAAGGTTCAAGGAGGGCAGGAGGCGGCTGACACACACCAAGGTGTTTAAAGAGGACAAAGCGACACAGAATCCACTTTAACTTAACGAAAAAGAAAATCGGATTCAAAAGTTAAGCCCTCAATTCAAAGCTGGTCGACAAAGAGGAGGGTCTGGGGAAGGTGAGCGTATCTTACCGGTGGGAAGGCCTCCTCGAGGGTCGGAGAAGGGGAGTGGGGAGAGAAGGGTGAATGTGGTGAGCGCGATGCGCCGAGTGCGCTGGCGACGCGGCGCGCGCGGACGCGCAGCGGCGGCCAGGCCTCTCCAGCAGGTCCCTGGCCTCCGGGGCGGGGACAGGCTGCGGGGGGCCGGGCTTGCCCAGGTAACTGCCCATGAGGAGCAGTTCGGCCGGGTCGGGTCCTTCGAGCGGGCTCCGCGGCTCTAGGAGACTTCCGTTCACCGCCGACTTGGCCGGAGGCGAAGCGTGCAGTGCTGGCTGACGCCGCGCGCTCCGAACGAGCGAGGAGAGGGCGCGCGAACCTCGGGGCTCGCGGCTCAGTCCCCACCAGGCCGCGGTGGCCCCCACGGCCAGCCAGGCCAGCGCCGCCGCCGCCGGCACCAGGTACAGCACGAGGCCGAACAGCGACAAGCCAAGGAGCGCCGCCCCGGCAGACCCACCGCAGCCCCCGCTCCGGCCCCGGCCGTCCCTGGCGCTCGCTATCGGCCGCCGCCGCTCGCCTCCGCCAGCCGCCGCAGCCGCCGGAGACATCGCGGCTCCGCGCCGCGGAGAAGACTTAAATATCCCAGCGTGCACCGCGCCGCGCGCCGCGTCATCGCGCGCCGGCTGCGTCACTGCGCGCGCGACCCGGACGCGCGACCGCCGCGGGCAACGCCGCTGCTGCCCGGCAACGCGCTAGACCCGACCCAGCTCGGCAAAGGCGGTCTCGCAGAAACGCGGTGCGGTGCTCGTCTTCTTGCGGGTTCCGCGCGTCCACCGCACCGCACCGCACCCCACCCATACCGAGGTGAGCCTGTGGAAGAGTCGCGTTAAGAATAAAAGCTCCGGAAAGCGACGTGATGTTTGATCCATGTTATTTTCTAGGGGACTAACGTCCCCGGAACAGTGTTACCAGAGGTAGTGAGTTTTTTCAGTTGCCCTGTTTACTGCCAAAGGGGGTTTATTTCTACAGCCACACTGAAATGCAAGACCAACCCAAACCAACCACCCTTGTTAAATGTGCATCTAATTCTAATAAATTCCCGCTCGAGCACTCTAACAAAGAGTCTAACAGATTGCGGATCAAACCTTAAGCTGCGACCGGAGTCGGAGTTGCTGCGGTACAAATTGTTTCAGTGGTACAGTTATCTACCAAATTTCACATCGGGTCCAGAATCGGGGAGATTTTGAGGATTTGTGATCAATTTACCTATGTTAAACGTGGTGGTCTTAGAAAGTGGGCTCGTGGTTGTCGAGGGCTGGGAGTGTGTTGGGGGTCGGAAAATGGAGACTGCTAAAAAGTAGAGTTTTCTTTTTGAAGGGCAACAAAGCTTTTAAAATTAGATTATGGTGATTGTTGCACAATCCTGTGAATTGTATGGCATGTGAATTGTATCTTAATAAAACCGCTGAAAACAAAACAAAGAAACCTTTAGTGGTCTGCCAATTCAGATTTTGAACTAGCTGAGCTTCCTGGACCATTCATTCACTCCACTGCTAATCTGCACTGAAGAGATGAAAGGGGAAAAGCCAGGGTCTCTGATCTCTACAAGCCTTCTCTTTAGTAGAGAAGAAATAGGTGTAAGTAGAAAGCTACAATTCAGTGTGGCCAGTGTGATAACAGACGCACAAAAGAGAGAGGGGATGATAAAGAAGTAGGTAGGCTGGGAGGTGTTACTAGAGGGGAGAGAACTGGCTAAAGCAAGTTCAAGGCAAATACGGGAGCACTGTGCAGAGGCACAGAGATGGAAAGGAGTATGCTACAAGAGTCTCCGAACAGTTCAATGTGGCTGGAGACTGGGAAGTTTGAGGGAATGAAGAGGTTGGAAAGATAGGCAGGACGCGGTAAAGATGCCTCTGGAGCAATTTGAAGGGATGAGAAAGGCACGCAGTTCTCCCCAACCCACTGCAAGGGCAATTCGGCTCCTGTTTGATTTCACATAAGACTTCATTTGACAAGCAAAGGGATGGGCTGTTATTTAGGAACAAATGTCAATAGCAGCAGCGGAATGGTGGGACAAAAGCCAAGCTTCAGTGAGTTAAGCAATGAAATGGAAGACGAGGAAATGGAGGCAGTGACTGCAGACTTCCCATTCAAGAATTGGGATACTAAGGAAAAAGAAAGTATCTAGCTCAGCAAGGGTCCTTTAAATTATCATATATTACTGGAATTCAGAGGAAGAGCCAGACATAAAAGCCATCAGTGTATACATGTTGGGAGACTAAGATTACTTTGGAATTAATGTAGATCGAGAGAGGTCTGAGACCTGAGCCCTAGGGCACCCCAGTGTTTGCAAGTCGAAGAAATGGACACACAAACCCTGCAAATCATTTAGTAAAATACAGATAAGTATGACTACATTAAAATGTTAACACTCCTGTATGGGAAAAGACAACACAGGTGCTAAAAGAGAAGCTAATTAAGACTGAGGAAAAAAACCACTCTCATATAAGCAAATAAACCTCATATAAAAAAACACATAAATGAAATTTATAAGGAATCAGTAACAAAAAGACTCAAATGTAAAAAAGTACAAGTGATATAAAAATTAATTCATTGAATAGGAAACCCAAATAGGTAGTAATAAGTAAATATATATGTACATGTATACATATGCGTAGATGTATGTATACATACATGTTTAACCTCACTAGTAATCTAGGAAGGCTTTACGGTAGTAAAAATTTTGCATTCCTTTGCTCAAGGAGAAAAATTTAATGGTTCAACAAGATCAAATTGTGGCAAGAATATGGAACAAATGGAATTTACATACTGTTTGTGGATTTGTAAAACTATGATTTGGAGAGCAATTTGGCAATATCTAGTAAGAGTGAAGAAACAGATACCTCCTAACTGTGCAGCTCCACTTCTGGGTACAAAGACAGCCATTGCAGCATCATTTGCGTTACTGGCAATCTGAACAACCCCAAATGTCTACTGCCTACCAACCCAAGAACAGATGGACAGTGTATAATTCATATCATAAAATACTATAAAGGCCGCTGAAAAATTAACCACCTTTCTAGCCATAATTAAGTGATTCCAGGCCAGTCCTTCCACCATAAACAACTATAAAAATGGACAAAATTTATGAGGCAACTACTGTCAGACAGAGAACAACAGAAAGCTCAAGAGTGATCCCTGAGAGGACGCTCCTGAGTGAGCCTTGAAAATCACCTAGTTCCTCTACTTGGGGACAATTTCCCAAGTTCAGTGCAGACAGCTAGAGTAGGGCTGAGGAGGCAAAAATCAGACTTCAGGATTGCTCAAATTGCTGGAAACCACTGGGCAGAGCAAGAGAAAGGAGGATGTCATGCAGACAGGGAGTTCCAGAAGTCTATGTGTGAGTTCCCCAAAAATCTGTGGCTGGAGGCTGGAGTGATGGTTAATTTTATGTCTCAACTTGACTGGGGCTCAGTGTGCCCAGATATTTGGCTAAGATTATTTTTGGGATGCCTGTGAGAGTATTTCTGGATGAGATTAACATTTGAATTGGTATACTAAGTAAAGAAGATTCCCCTTCCACAGGGGAATTGGTTGGTAAGCCTCAACCAATCTGTTGAAGGCCTGAATAGAACAAAAGGCCTGGGTAGGAATTCTTTCTGCCTGGCTTTGAGCTGGAACATCTGTCTTCTCTCCCCTACTTTCAGACTTGAACTTGGAACTCGCTATCAGTTCTTCTGCTTAGGCCTTTGGCCTTGGACTGAAACTATGCCCTTGGCTCTCCTGGGTCCCCCCAGCTTGTTGACTATAGATCTTGGGACTTTTCAGCCAATTCCTAATAATACTGTGTGTGTGTGTGTGTGTGTGTGTGTGTGTGTGTGTGCGCGCGTGTATCCATCCTATTGGCTCTGTTTCTCTGGAGAACCCTGAATAATATAGTTGGGCTGTATATGCACAGAGAGACCACCTGAGGATTACCAGAAAGCAAAGCACTAAATGGGTTAAGATTATAACAGAAATACTAGAGTTAGAGCAATCCTGGGGTAAGAGCATTGCCAGGGGAGTTCTGGCCCTACCAAAATGGAGAGATCTCATAAATGCATTTTTAACATCCTTGGCATCCAGCTGAAACAACAGAAAGGCTACAACTTGAGGTAAGGACCACAGTCTAGAGTAAGACCTACTCTAGGTCTGCCTTAATAAATTCTAAAATCAAACCATGACAAGATCCACAAGCAATGAGTTTGGAGGTTGAGTCTCACCAAGTCAGTGGGGCCGTATCTGTAAAAACAAAACAAAAACCAAGTGTAAACAAATATAAGGTCATTAGCCAGTAATTACACTACCTGCCAAAACAAGAATCCATATATCTCATGGAGAGATAAGAGACTCCAGAGTATTGTTGACAGCATACAATATTCAATGAAAAGCCATTGAGACACACAAAGAAACAAAACAATGAGATCCATAGTCAAGAAAGAAAAAAAGCAGTATATAGAAATGAACCCAAGATGGTCTAAATGTTAGATTTAGCCAACCAAGATCTTAAAGTAACTATTATAAATACATCCAAAGAATTAAAGGAAAGTATGGTCTTAATGAGTAAACAGATAAGGAATCTGCAGAGAAATGGAAATTATAAGGAAGAAACTAACAGAAATACTAAAACTAAGCAATAATTGAAATTTTTTACCAGATAAGCTTAACATCAGATTGGAGACAGCAAAATGAAGTCAGTGGACTTAAAGACAGATCAGTAGAACTGATCTCATAATGAAGAGACCTTCCAGGACCTATGAAACAATATCAAATAGTCTACATATGTTGTGTAACTGGACTGTAACAAGGAAAAGTGAGACTGGGGCAGGAGGAAATATTTAAAAGATAATGTCTGAATTTCCCAAATGTGATGAAAATTGTAACATAAAGATCCATGAAGTTGAACAAACTACAAAGCAACTAAGAGAATAACACAGCTTCCCATCAGAAACAAGGTAGGCTAGAAGATGACTAAGTTTCTTTTAAATGCTAGGGGTGTATTAGGAAGGTGCTGCCTCAGTGATGGGAAATAATCAGCCTTATACTGAGTACTGCTCTGGACCTACCTTATAAATCATTAAAGCAAAACCTAAAAGGATCAAACTTTTCAAGGATCTTAACTGCATCCCAAAATGAAGTTTAAGAAATGTACAGGGATAAAAAAATGACCAGTACTCAACATGATAAAATTCACAGTGTCTAACATCCAAACAAAGATTATCAGGAATATAAACAAGCAGGAAAACACGACTCACCAAAAGAAGAGTCATCAATCAGAACTAACCCAGAACTGACACACATGTTAAAATTATCAGAGGACAATGAAAGTTGTTTTAACTGTATTCCATATGTTCAAAAAGATAACTACAGATATGGAAAAATATAAGAAATAATGGCCTCAAACTTCCCAGACATAATGAAATATATACACCCACATATCTGAAGCTCAACCTCAAGTACAAGAAACAAAGAGAACTATAACAAGTCACATGGTAATGTCACATCATAACCAAATTGTTCAAAACCAGTGACACAGGTAAGACCCTAAAGACAGCTAGAGATAGAACACATGTTACTTACAGAGGAACAAAGATAAAGATAATAGCCAAATTTCTTGTTGGAAACAATGCAAGAGAGAAGACAGGAGAGTAACAACATCAAAGTACTAAGAGAAAAAACTAAATCTAGAGTGATATATATACCTGGTGAAAATATCTTTTTTTAAAAGAGGTCTTCAGACATACAAAACTAACAGTATAATTTAGTGTCAGTGTCAAACTAACAGGATAAGAAATGTTATAAACAGTAAAACAATATAAACAAGTGAAAACAGTATAAGAGATGTGCTTCAGGGAGAAGGAAAATAATTCCAGATGGAAACCTGGATCTACACAAAGGAATGAAGAGCACTGGAATGGTAACTACATAGGTAGATATTTATGACTCCCCCCCCCATTATTTAAATCTCTTTAAGACATAATTGAGTGACATAAGCAAAATGGCAGAGTAGACAGCTTCAAGCTCCCAGCCTCCAACAGAAACATCAAAAGCAAACAAATGAAAACAAAACAGAACACAAAACTAGCAGTAACTGTTAGAACCAACTTTATCAGCACTCTGGAAAACAATCAAAGGTTTACATCAATGAAACAAATGCTGAATCAAAAAAACTGCAATTTTAAAGTGGTGGAAATCTTTGTAATGTTTTTACTTGTCCTTCTCCCACCTACTCCCCATCTTGGCAGTAATCTTCAAGACAGAAACCTGCATTCCTAGTGTGGGGACCTGGTTCCTGGTTCCACAAAGCACAGCAGACCTTATTTGCAAATTACTATGTATATCTGCTCTATATGGGGGCTACCTGAGGGAATGCTGCAGGAACTCATCTCTATTTTGCCAAACTTGGAACTCATTCAGGCTGGAAAAACAGCGGGCACTGCTTGAAAACATTGCAAAGGAAACAAGCAACCACAGATGCATGGGGCAAAAGGTTACAGTTGAGACACACAATGAACCACTGTTATGGACTGAATTTTGTTCCCCCCAAATTTATATGCTGTACCCCAATCCTCAATGTGACTCTATTTGGAGACAGGTTCCTTAAAGAGGTAATTAAATTTCATTGAGGTCATATGGGTGGAGCCCTAATCCAGCATGACCAGTGTCCTTATAAGAAGAGGTAGAGACCCCAGGGATGTCTGTGTACAAAGACCATGTAAGAACAGAGCCAGAAGACAGACAACTGCAACCAAGAGGATTCAGGAGAAGCCAGCCCTACCAACACATTGATCTTGGACTTTCAGCATCCAAGAATTGTGTAAAAATTAATTTCTATTGTTTAAGCCATCCAGTCTGTGGTATTTTGTTATGGCAATCCCCTAACAGACTAATACAGACTGACTAAAGTTTGGGAGGGAAATTGTGGGAGTTTCTATGGGAAATCAGGGCATTCATAATCACCCATGTATAACAGAGGATTTAGAAGGCCACATGCATGCCCAGGGCAAGATGCATGCTCAGAATGTATCTGACAAGACCGAAGTTTTCACTTTGGCCTGATCCTAGATCAGTGTAGGCCTGGACAAGTGTTGAAGAAAAGCTGTAGCATGGAGGCAATCCACAAAGACTAGAAGTGGGTTTTTTTTCCCGTCCATATTTAGCTCCTGGTATTCAAGGAAATCTCTGTCAAAACATTAGCTGGATACAAGTCAACATGACAGACTTCAGCAATCACACATGACAATGATACAGTTTGCAAAAATAGTTTGGAAAAGACACTAAATAAGAGGACTATTACAACCTTCAGTGATTTAATTTTTACAAACCCCAGCAAACAGCAAGGCAGGGGGAGATCAGATTTCCAGAGTTACTATATCATTTTATACAAATGTCCAGGTTTCGATGACAATCACAAGTCATGCAAAGGAACAGGACAGTGTGGTCCACTCAAGGTAACAAAAATAAACTGGCACAAATTGGCCCTGAGAATTTCCAGACCTTGGACTTAACAAAGACTTTAAAAGAACAGTGTTAAATCTGCTCAAGAACTACAGGAAACTATGGGCAAAGAGCTAAAGGAAATCAGGGAAATGCTGTTTAAGCAAAATGAGAATACTAATAAAGAGATAACTTACAAAACGGAACCAAAAAAATTCTGGAGCTAAAAGTACATTAACTGAAATAAAACATTCATTAGATGGTTTCAAGAGCAGATGTGAGCAGGCAGAAGAATCACCAAACTTGACTGAAATTATCCAGTTCGAGAAGCAGAAAGAAAAAAGATTGAGAAAAAAATAAACAGAGACTAAGAGACCTGTGGGACAAAAACAAGAAGACGAACACATGCATTATGGGAGTCTCAAAGAAGAGAGAGAGAAAGGCAGAAAGAATATTTGAAGAAGTAATAGTGAAAACCTTCCAAATTTGGTGAAAGATACTACTCAGCAGATCCAAGAAGTCAACAAACTCCAAATAAAGTGAGCTCAAAAAGATGCACGCCAATATACATTATAATCAAACTGTATAAAGACAAAGAGTCTTCAAGTGGTCGTGATCGGGTTGGCAGACAAGAAAGAGGGCTTCCCCCTTCTATGGAAAGGGGGTACCCTCCTCCACGTGATTCCTACAGCAGTTCAAGCCACGGAGCACCAAGAAGTGGTGGCCGTGGAGGAAGCCGATCTGATAGAGGGGGAGGCAGAAGCAGGTATTAAAAGCAAACAAAACTTTGGACCAAAATCCCCGTTCAAAGAAACAAACAAAACAGTGGAACCTTTTCTGTCATAACTACCCAAGGACTACTAAAAGGAAAAATTGTGTTACCTTTTTTAAATTTCCTGTTAAGTTCCCCTTCCATAATTTTTATGTTCTTGTGAGGGAAAAAAGTAAAATCTGTGAATCTTATTTGACTTTATGACATTGCTTTCAGTAAGCAAATGTTAAATGTGTTTAAGACTTGACTTGTGTACTAGTGTTGTAATTTCCCAAGTAAAAGTGTCCCTAAAGGTCACTTCCTATATCTTGATTTTTCCCAGTAAACGAGGCAAGCAACTCTAGGACCTTCCACAAACATCTAGCCATCTAAAATGGAGAGGTGGAATTCTTCTGCCTATACAAACAAGCTAGCTATTAGAGGGTGGTCGGGATATGCTACTCTTAGGATTTCAGAGTGTCTTCAAACTGAAATCTCCATGTTCTCAGTATGTAAAACCTGAGATCAAATGTTTTTATGTAAGGAAAAGTGCTATTCACCCAGTAAATCCAAAAAAGCAAATGGATAATGCTGGCCATATTTTGCCTTTCTGACATTTCCTTGGGAATCTACAAGAACCTCCCCTTTCCCCTCCCCCAATAAGACCATTTAAGTGTGTGTTAAGCAACTACAGAATACTAAGTAAAAAGTTTGGCCAAAACCAACCATGAAGCTGCAAAAAAAAAAAAAAAAAAAAAAAAGAGTCTTGAAAGCAGCAAGACAGAAGTGACTTGTCAAGTACAAGAGATCTCAGTAAGATTACCAGCTGACTTATCACCTGAAACCAGAAGGCAGCGAGATGATACATTGAAAGACATCTGCACTCCCATGTTTACTACAGCATTATTTACAACAACCAAGATGTAGAAACAACCTAAGTGCCCATCAGTGGAAGGATGGATAAAAGAGATGTGGTATATGCATGCAAGGGGATACTATTTACCATCAGAAAAGGAAATCCTGCCACTTGAGACAATATGGATGCACCCTTAGGACATTATGCTAAGTGAGATAAGTCAGAGAAAGACAAATACTATATGATATTACTTATATGTGGAATCCAAAAAATCCAAACTCCTAGAAACAGAGTAGAATGGTGATTACTAGACGCTGGAGGGTGGAGGAATCAAGGAGATGTTATTTTAAGTGTACAAACTTGCAACCAAGAGAAAAATGACTTCTGGAGATCTAACACACAACACAGTGGTTATAGTCGACAATACTGTATTATAAACTTCAAAGACTAGTACTTAATTGTTCTCAACCCAAAAGTGTTAATTATGTGACATGACAGTAGTCTTAGCTAAAGCTATGGTGGTAATCTTATTGCAATATACAAATACATCAAATCAACACACTGTACACCTTAAACTTACACAGTGTTCTATGTTTACACCTCAATTTTTTTTTAAGTGGTAACAAATGCACTTGTCAACCAAGAATTTTATATCCAGGAAAAATTTCCTTCAAAAATTAAAAAGAAATTAACTTATTCATAGTTACAAAAACTGTGGAAATTTGATAACACTAAAACCCCCATTTAACAAAAAATGCTAAAGTAAGTCCTTTTGATGGAAATGAAAGGATATGAGTAACTTAAAGCTGTATGAAAAAACAAAGATCTCTAAATGGGCATATACAAAAACCTTATTGTATTTTGGTTTGTAGTTCCATGTTTTATTTCTTACATGAAAGACAAATGCATAAAAAGTAATTGTAAATCTGTGTTATTGGCCACACCATATATAGTGATGTAATTTGTGACAACAATAATGGGTGGCAGAGCTGTATAGAAGCAGAATTTTTGTGTGCTTAAGTTGTTATCAATTCAAACTAGACTGTTATACATTTAAGATGATGAATGTAATTCCATGGTGACCACAAAGAAAATATTTTTTAAATACCTGCAAAAAGAAATGAGAGGGAATCAAAGTGGTTCACTATAAAAAAAAGTAACTAAATACAAAAGAAGGCAGTAATGGGAAAAAATGAAGAACAAAAAAAAAAGTATAACACATACAGGAAACAAATAGGAAAAAGGAAAAGAAAGCCTTCCTTATGAGTCACTGCTTTAAATATAAATAAAAAATCTCAGTCAAAAGGCAGTTTGGCAGAATGGAGAAAAAACATGATCCAACTAGGTGCTGTCTTCAAAAGACTCACATTAGATGCAAAGATACAAATAGGTTGAGAATCAAAGATTGGAAAGGAAAGATATTTCATGCTAACAGTAACCAAGAGAGACCTGGGAGTTGCAACCACACTAATTCCACACAAAAAAGACTAAGAAACTATTATAAGACAAAGAGACCTTATCTACTGATAAAAGGACCAATTTTATCAAGAAGATACAACAATTATAAACATACATGCAACAAAAACATAGTGCCTTGAATTATATGATGCAAAAAATTGAAGGAATTGAAGGAAGAAATAGACCGTTCTGCAGTAACAGTCAATGTACTATTTTCAATGGATAGACTATCTACACAGAAGCTCAACAGGGAAATAGAGCACCTGAACAATACTATAAAACAACTACAGTGTACCCAACAACAACAGAATACATATCCTTCTTAAATACACATGGAATATTTTCCAGGATATGGCATAAGTTAGACTACAAACTAAGTCTCCATAAATTTTAAAAGATTTTAATACAATGTATCTTCTCTGACCACAAAGGAACACAGGTAGAAATCAATAACAGAAGGAAAATTGAAAAAATGCACAAGTTGGTGGAAATTAAACTCTTAAACAATTAACACTCTTGAACAATGGGTCAAAGAAGAAATCACAAGGGAAATTTAAAAAGACAAATTCAAATGAAAAGATAACATAATTAAATCTTTGGGATGCTGTGAGGGCAGTGTTCATAAGGAAATGTATAGTTGTAAATGCCTACATTTTAAAATCAGGAAAGATTTCAAATCAATAACCTTACTTTATACTATGGGGAACTAGAAAAAAAAAGCAAACTATGCGCAAAGCTATCAGAAGGAAATAATGATGATTAGAATGGAGATTAATGTACAGAATAGAAAACAACAATCAATAAAAACCAAAAAGTTGGTTCTTTGGAAATATCAACAAAATGTGCAAACCTATAGACAGGCTGACAAAAAAAGAAGACACAAATAACTAAAATCGGAAATGAAAGTGGGAACACTACCAACCTTATGGAAATGAAAAAGGATTATAAGAGAATACTATGAATAACTGTACACCAACAAATGAGATAGTCTAAATGAAATGGACAAATTCCTAGTAATATGCAAATTATCTAAACTGACTAAAGATGCAGCAGAAATCTCAATAGACCTAAAATAAGGAAAAAGACTGAATCAATAACCAAAAACCTCCTAACAAATAAAGACAAGAACCAGATGGCTTCACTGGTGAATTCTACCAGATACTTAAAGAACTACCGATGGGGTGCCTAGGTGGCTCAGTCGGTTAGGCGTCCTACTCTTGATTTTACCTCAGGTCATGATCTCATGGTTCATGAGCTTGAGCCCTTCATTGGGCTCCACGCTGACAGTGTGGAGACTGCTTCGGATTTTCTTTCTACCTCTCTCTGTGCCCTTCTCCTGCGTGCATTCTGTCTCTCAAAATACAATAAACTTTTTTAAAAAATTACCACCAACTATTCTCAAATTCTTCCAAAAAACAGAAGACGAGGAACACTTTGCGAGTCATTCTAGAGGGCAGATACCAAAACCAGATAAAGACATCACAGGAAAACTATAGACAAATATCTTTTATGAAGACAGATGCTACCATATGTGTTAACTAACTAGGATTTAAATAAAAACTTGGAAAAAAAAAAAGAGATGCAAAACTCCTGAACAAAATACCAGCAAACCAAATCTGGCATATAAAAAGTATTATATATCATGACCAAGTAGGATTTATCCTAAGGATGTATGGCTGGTTCAATATATGAAAATCAGTGTAATACACCACATTCATAGAATAAAGGAAAAACACATACTCATCTCCATTAATGTAGAAAAGGCATTTGACAAAATCCAACATCTTGTCATGATAAAGCAGAAATAGAAAATTCTTCAAGGTGACAAAAGGTATTTATGAAAACTTTACATTTAATAGCATATTCAGTAGTGAAAGACTGAAAGCATCCATAAAATAAAGAACAAGGATGCAGCCTTTAGCCACTGCTATTCAACAATGAACTGGAAGTTCTAACCAGAGATACTAGACTAGAAAAAGAAATAAGACACCCACATTCCAAAGGAAGAAATAACACCATCTCTATTTGTAGATGACACAATCCTATACAGAAAATCCCAAAGAATTCACAAAAGAGTCACTAGAGCTAATAAAATCAACAAAGTTGTAGAATATAAGATCTCACAAAAATCAATTGTGTTAAATTTTGTTTGTATACATCAGCAATAAATAATAAAAAAAAAAACTGGGGAAATAATTCCATTTACAGTAAAATCTAAGATGCTAAAATACCTAGGAATAAATTTTACCAAAGATTTGCATACTGAAAACTAAAAAATATTGCTGAAAGAAATTAAAGAAGACCTAAACTAATAGAAAGACACCCCTATTGATTGGAACACTTATTGTTAAGATGGCAATCCTACCCAAAGCAATCTACAGATTCAATGCAATCCCTATCCGAATTTCAGTAGCTTTTTTTTTTTTTTTTTGCAGAAATAGAGTCAATCCTCAAATTCCTAATGAACTGCAAGGGTTCCAAATATGCAAAACAATACTGAAAAGAAATCAATTCTAAATATGAAAGCTAAAACTATAAAATTTCTAAAAGAAAACAAAGGGGTAAATTCTTCATGACACTGGCTTTCATACCAAAAGCATTACAACAAAAGAAGAACTAAACTGGGCTTCAACAAGATAAACAAACAAACAAACAAAAAACCCTGTGCATCAAAGAGGATTATCAAGAATGTGCAAAGCCGGTCCACAGAATGGGAGAAAATATTTGCAGATCAGGTACTTGATCAGAGTTTAACATCCAGAATATACAGCAAATCTCTGCAAGTCAACAACAACAAAAGGAAGAGTGCAATTAAAAAATAAGCAAAGGACTCATACAGATATTTCTCCAAAGATACACAAATGGCCAACAAGGACATGAAATCAGTACCATTAGTCATAAGGGAAATGTAAATGAAAATACAATGAGATACCATTTCATACCTACTAAGATGACTATAATAAATAATAATAATAATAATAATAATAATAATAAAAGGAAAGTAAGTGTTGGTGAGGATATAAAGAAATTAGAACCCTCAAATACTGCTGTGGAAGACAGTTTGGCAGTTCCTCAAAAACATACAAAACAGAACTGCCATATATCCCAGTAATCTCACTTCTGGGTGTATGTCCAAAGGAAATGAAATCATGACCTTGAAGAGAGCTGTTTCTGCATGTTCATTCCCTGCAGCATTCTTTAGAATAACCAAGCCATGGAAATAACCCAAGTGTCCATCTACAGGTGACTGCATAAAGACAATGTGGTATGGACATGGAAGGAAATATTATTCAGCCATGAAAAGAAAGAAATCCTGCTTTTAGTGACAACATGGCTAGATCTTGAGGGAATTATGCTAAGTGAAATAAGTCAGAGACAGTTATATGTGGAATCTAAAAAAATCAAACTCATAGAGAGACACCTGGGTGGCTCAGTTGGTTGAGCGTCTGACTCTTGATTTTCAGCTCAGGTCAAGAGCTCATACTTCATGGGCTCGAGCCCCGCACTGGGCTCTGTGATGACAATACAGAGCTTGCTTGAGATTCTTTCCCTGCCTCTCCCCTGCCTGCACTCTCTCTCTCAAAATAAATAAATAAACATAGAAAAATAAATATTAAAAAATCAAACTCCCAGAGAACAGAATGGTCATTGCCAGGGCCCGGAAGGTGAGGAAAATGGGGAGATGTTGGTCAGACCTTTCAGCCGTAAGATGAACAAGTTCTGGTGATCTAGTGTATATTATGATGACTATAATTAACAATACTGTATTGTATACTTGAAATTTGTTAAGACATATTATCACCACACATACACACAAATGGTAATTATGTGAGGGAATGGAGGTATTAACTAACTTTATCGTAATCATTTTACAATATATACATGTTTCAAATCATCAATTTGTACACCTTGAACTTTGTCAATATGTCAATGATATCTCAATAAATCTTGGAAAAACAATAACAATGTATTGAGGGGCTTGTATCATGTGTAATAGTAAAATACATAATAACAATAGCACAAGGGGCCATAAAGGTAGGGATGAAAGTATAATATTAAAAAGTTTTTAAGATGGGGAGACAGGGGAAAAAAGGTTTTTAAGCCATATATATGATGTGTCCACCTATTACTTGTAGGCTCTGATGAGTTAAAGATGAATACTAAAACCTTTAAAGTATTACTAAAGTAGCAAAACAAAGAGTTAAGCTAACAAGTCAACAAAGGAGACAATGGAATAACAAAAAGTACTGGATTAATCCAAAAGAATGCAGAACTGAGAGGGAAACAGGAACAAAGAGCAAATCCCAGACAGCAAGAGGATAAAAGCAAACCTAAAATGTCAATAATTACATTAAAGTTAACGGTAGAAGCACTCCAATTAAAAGGCAGAGGATCCAGTCAGTAAAAAGCAATGGACAAAATTCAACACCCATTTATGATGAAGTAAAAATATTTCCCAGTGAGCTAGGGAAAAAAAGGAACTTCCTCAACCTAATAAAGGACATGTTAGAAAGGCTACAGCGAATGAGCTGTACACTTAATTAAGCCTACACTTAACGAGGAAAGACTGGGACAAGTTAAGGATGTCCACTCTCATCAGTTCTATTCAACATTACCAGGGCAATCAAGGCAAGAAAAAGAACGCAATGACATGCAAATTGGACAGGAAGAAGCAAAGGTGTTCCTTATTTGCAGAGAAAATGATTTGTGTTCAAAGAAAATCCTACCCAATCTACAAAAGACCTGCTAGAGCTAATGAGTGAACTGAGCAAAAGTACATGAAAACAGTGTCAATATATAAAAATCAATTTTAGCAATAATTAAAATTTTATACTTAAAAATACAATACCAATTATAATAGCATAGAAACTTGAAAAACAGCAATAAATTTAACAAAATATGTACAAGACCTCTATACTAAAACATCACACAAATCTGCAAAGTGTTTTTGAGAGAAATTTAAGAAGATCTAAATAAATGGAGAGATATATGTTCATGTGTTAGAAGATTCAATATTGCTAAGATAGCCACTATCTTCATGTTGAACTATCGATTTGGTGCAATACCAATGAAAATCCCAGTAGGTTTTTTTTCTTGTAAAAATGGACTGATTATTTATTTTTGAGAAAGCGAGAGGCAGAGTGCAAGCGGGGGAGGTGCAGAGAGAGAGGGAGACACAGAATCCGAAGCAGGCTCCAGGCTCTGAGCTGTCAGCACAGAGCCCAAGGCGGGGCTCAAACTCACGAAACATGAGATCATGACCTCAGCCAAAGACGCTTAACTGAGCCACCCAGGCGCCCCATGGACTAACTGATTTAAAATATATATGGAGGGGCCCCTTGGTGGCTTGGTCGGTTAAGCGTCCGACTTCGGCTCAGATCATGATCTCACGGTTCGTGGGTTCGGGCTCCATGTCGGGCTCTGTGCTGACAGCTCAGAGCCTGGAGGCTGCTTTGGATTCAGTGTCACCCTCTCTCTGCCCCTTCCCCTCTCACACTCTGTCTCTCTCTCTCTCTCAAAAAATGAATGAATAAAAATTAAAAAAATAAATAGAATAAAATATATATGGATATGCAAAAGAACCCAGGATAGCCAAATCAATTTTGACAAAAGAAATAACAATAACAAAGTTGGAGGACTTGCACTACCTGACTTCAAGACTATAGTAAAAGTCATAGCAATCAAGGCAGTATGTTATTGGCATAAACACAGACATATTGATTACTGGAACAGAATAGGGAATACAGGAAAAAGACTAATATATATGTAGTCAACTGATGTTCAATATAGGCACCATTGTAATTCAAAGGGGAAGATGCTAGGACATTGGACCTATTAGTTACGTATTACTGCATAGCTTCCCACCATTTACTGGCTTAAATCAACAAACATTTCTTATCTTACAATTTCTGTGAGTCAGGAATTTGAGAGTGGCTTAGCTAGGTGGTTCTGGCTCAGAATCTTCCAGGAGGTGGGCGTCAAGACATCAGTGAGGGCTGCAGTCATATGGAGGCTCAACTAGTGCTGTAGAATTTGCTTTCAAGACAGCTCACTCACTTAGCATTTAGAGAAGGCCTCAGTTCCTTGCCAGCCATTGGCAGAAGGCCTAGTTCTTCACCATGTGGACCTCTCCATAATGACATCTGGCTTCCCACAGGGTGAATCATCAAGGAGAGAGAGCAAGGGGGAAGCCAAAATGCCTTTTATGCCTTAATCTTGGGTCACATAACATCATTTCTATCACATTCTACTCATTAAGATCAAGTCATTAAGTACAGTCCACACCTAAGAGAAGAGAATTGGGTTCTATCTTTTGAAGACAGGAGTATCATAGAATTTGTAAACATATTATAAAATGCCCACACAAGATACCCATATGGGAAAAATTAATCTCAACCCCTACCTCACACCATACACAAAAATTAATTGAAAATGGATCAGAGAGGGGCACCTGGATGCCTCAGTTGGTAGAGCATATGACTCTTGATCTTGGGGTCATGAGTTCGAGCCCCACATGGATGTAGAAATTAGTTAAAAATGGATCAGAAAATTTAACAAAGGGTAAAACTATAAAACTTATAGAAGGAAACATAGGAGATAATCTTTGTGACCTTGGGACAGGCCAAGATTTCTTAGTGTGCAAAAAGCACTTCCCATTAAAAATAATTCAGTGTTGTACACATAGTATATGGATAAATGTCAAAAACAATGGTAAGTGGAAAAGCAAAGTGGCATAACGATGCATGCAAAGTTAAAGGATGCTAAACAATAATATACCTAATATGAATACCTACATATATATTAAGAACGTAACTGCATGCATGGAAAGAAAACACAAAACTTCAACATTATGTTCACTTCCGGACAGGAAGAGAAAGAAGAGAATGGCATCCAGTTGGCCTACGCAAAGGAATTTCGATTGTACCTATAATGTATTGTTATTTTTCAAGATTTGAAACATGGCAAAATATGAACATTTGGTACATCTGGGTGATAGATGAATGAGGTATTCATTATATTGTCCTCTGTACATTTCTGAGATTTGAAATACTTCATACTAAAAAAAACATTTTTAAAGGATCTAGGGGATTTGGCAATGGGAGTTACTGGTGAACCCAACTAGAAACATCCCCATTTTTATTATTTATACTATTATTTATATTGGGATCAGCAAACTATGGCCTGCAAGCAGGCCACCTGTTTCTGTGAATAAAATTTCACTAAAACAGAGACACGCTCATTAGGTTATGTATTGTCTATGGCTGCTTTCCTACCACAACAGCAGAGTTGAGTAGGACAGAGACCATATGGCCTCTACGCCCAAAATATTAACTACCTGGCCCTGATTTCTATCATCTACAGTGCTTGGTTTAATGTCTTAAACACAGGAGGCTCTTGAGAAATGTGCTGGCATTCATAAACAGTGCACGTTGTTTAGTCTGTTCAGGAAATCTTAGTGGAGCTCCTACTAAATGCCAGATAATGTCGTAGGCCCCGATTATCGTCAGCAAGACAGAACTGGCCCCTACACTCTAATTTCTTTGTTCCGAGATCCAGGTTGCCTGGGAGTGGAATATAGTAGGATTTTACTACTTCCCTACTTACAGTAGGATTGCGCTACTTCCCACTAGAGGGCAGGCTGAAGCTTTTTCATAATGGCTGTTAACCCCACAGTCTATACTACCTGTGACCAGCCCTGAAGGACAAAATACCACATAACCTAAGGTTCGTATTTATTCTCTCAAGACTGTCACTGACAAAATTATGAAATGGGTCAAGTTTGTCTCTGGAACTCCTAGCCTCCTATCTCTTCACGTTTTCTCCCCTTGTCCCTGCAGTGGTGATGTGAACCTTTACAGGCACCACCTGTCAAGTAAAAAAAAACCAGGTGGCAGAAACAATCAAGTACGTCTCACACCAATAGATCAGTCAGGGTGGGGAGGGAGAGGAGATGCCTGGGGAGGGAGGGACTAACACGTTAAGCACAGAACCACAGGCCAGAAGCTACCCTGGAAGCAGAAACACATGTGTGCCTGCTTGCACATACAGACACCAACGTGTCTACCCACATCAAAAGAAGAAACACATAGCTCCTATTCATTAATTATTTATTGTGCACCCGCCACCTTCTTTGTGCCACACAAGATACAGCAATGACCACTACAGACACAGTACCGGCCCTCAAGGAGCATACATTAAACCAAAAGAAATGCACCGAAAAGTACAGAAGTAGAAAAGAAAAGGATTGCTTCAGTTACTAATAGCGTAAGAAACCAACAGAATATGTAGTGGTTATAAAACACTCATTTTATGATCCTCAGGGATTCTGTGATTCCAGGGGACTGGCTTGTTTCTGCTCTACCATGTCTGGGAACTCAGCTAGGAAGACTCAAAGGCTAGGGGTGGCTGACGGTAGGGGGCTGGAATCATCTAGAGGTATCGCAGCTCACATACTAGAGGCTGGTGCCGGCCATCAGCCGGGACCTCTGCTGAACCGTGGGCCGTTACAGCTACATGCTTCTTCTGCCTGTTGTCTCTCCCTATTGGTTAGTTTGAGCTTCCTCAGAGTGCGGCAGCTTGGCCGTACTCCTGGTGAGCACTCCTGGCGAGAAAGGCAGACGTGCATGGCATTTTGATGATCTAGCCTGAGAAGTACCACGCATCACTTCTGTCCTCCTGTATTTGGTCAAGGCAATCTCAAAGATGTGCACAGGTTCTAGGGGAAGAGACGTACTGCCACCATCATGTGACGGGAACAGCAGTAAGGTTATATGGTAAGAAGAGCACACGGGGTGGGAGATCTGGTAAGAAGAGCAGGCGGGGTGCTGTATCTTGTGTGGCACAAAGTAATATCTGTATTCTGGGGCAGAATACAATCTGCCCCAGGCTGTCGTGACAGCATAGGATGGGCAGTGGGGGCACAACTTAGCCGAAGAGGTCAGCCGGCAAAGGCCTCAGTGAGGAAGTCTTGTCCTAGGCAGAGGGGGTCAGGGGCTAAGAGGAGCCTGGGGAAGAGTTTCAGGTGGAGGAATGTGAGAGGCTGCAGTCCAAAGAGAGGCTGTGATGAAAGCAGAGGCAGGAAAAAGTGGTGCAGAAGGAAGATACACAGGGGAGATTCCAAGGCCTCTGGGCCAGGCCCTCTGTGCTGCCCCCGATATTAGCAGCAGCCTCCAGGCAGCAGTGTCCTAGGAAAAGAGAAGCTCGAGAGGACAGCAGCAGACCGGTGACAGTGTGGGGAAAGCTGCCCGGTTTAGCTGCCATCCCACCCCAGAGGCCCCCACATGGAAGATAAAATGGAATCTGGCCAAGTTGTATCCAGACAAAGCAATGGAAATCTGGAGAAACGGCTCTGCCTCTAACAGATGCTCGAGGCAGCTAAAAATGGAGACCGCACAGGTGTATCAGCAGCCCAGTGGCTACGGGGAGATCCAGCACGTCTGCAGTAAAATCTCAAGTTGCTATCACTTAGGCATCTGCTACCCCGTACTCCTTGCCTTCATCCTCCATTCAGATCAGTGACTCAGTGGGTCTTTTTCTCACCTTCTACTTGGGACTGAATGCGTGTACGGCTGCTGGTCTTGTCTGCAGAGTCAGATCCATGAAGTTTGTCTTTCAAATGGTTACTGTGTATCACTGTGCAAGTATTAATACTTTCCATCAGGCAAAATTATAAATATCTGTATGCAAATGATAAGAGATAAAACCAGAATCATAACCTCGTAAATTAGGTTAGAGTCTGTCTCGTGTGCCTCTCTAAGTGTACAATTTCAATCCACCTGAAGACATGACACAGATTATGTGGACACTAAACTACCTGCCACAATGATGTATGCTTCTGCATGAAATGCCTTTACTCACATGGGGAAAACCTACTTATGTTCTAAGATTCCACCTGAGCATCACCACCTCTGTGAACCCTTCCTCAACCTGAAACATATGGCCACGCTTGCCCTGGGGTCCCCGTTCTATCTAGTACAGACTAATTTCATTGCATTTATTTTTTTAACGTTTAGTTTTGAGAGACACAGAGAGACGGGGTGTGAGCAGGGGAGGGGCAGAGAGAGAGGGAGACACAGAAACTGAAGCCGGCTCCGGGCTCCAGGTCAGGCTCTGAGCTATCAGCACAGAGCCTGACACAGGGCTCAAACTCATGAACCGTGAGATCGTGACCGGAGTGCAAGTCGGATGCTTAATCAACTGAACCACCCAGGCACCCCTCACTGCATTTACTTTATTGTGCACATTCACATATATACTATTTGTCTGTCTTTGGCTGCACAACATCGTGAGCGCTCAATAAATGTCTGCAGATGGTTGGAGGAGTGAAAATTTCATCTTCAAACTGAAGCTAACAAGAATCCGACTCCCCTACTTCAGTGGGAGAGCACAGACACTTTGGGTTGTCTTTTACTTGAAGCGGAGACTATGCCAAAATTGAAGGGTGTAACAGCCACCGACCACCATGTAATGACTGCTTCCCCCAGGCCAGCTGCTGTTCCAAGTGCTTGACACGTATTATCCACCTATTCCTCCAGCCAGTCCTACTACTGCGAGTCCAGCAAAGGGTGACAAGGCTGAGGCTGGCCACCTGGAGAACAGGGCCCAAATGGATGGACGAAATGAGGGGAGAGATCTGGAGAGGTCCCATGGGCCAGGGTCCAAAGGCAGAGGGGCTGGAGAGTGGAGTTCTGCACACTGTGGACTGGGGTCGGGTTTTCACTGCCTGCCACAGCATGGGGCCACGAGACGTCACCCCCACACAACATGGATAGGAATTTTCATCACATGGCAGCAAATGTATCACTGCTAAAATGAGGAGTAACACTCTAAAACTTATGAAGAAAACAATTAAAAACGCCTGATGTTGTTCCTGGCCCCACAGAAGAAGGAGTAAGGACATTCCATCACATTCCTTTTGCTAATTACAACCGAAACTCCTGTTTAAAATACATGAGGCAACTATCAAAAAACCTCTTGAAAGGTGGAAAAAAGAAGGCCAACTGGCTAGGGACTTGAGAGGAGACCCAGTGGTGAGTTCCCTGGGTGGGTGGTCTGTCTCTTTTGCCTTCTCTCTATCTTGGCTCTGGTGACGGAGCAGTCTGCAACCAGAATACGCCAACAGGCCCTGGCCCCACCCCCGCAACCCCAAACACAAAAGTGCCAAGAAAAGCCCACTCTCTCCAGCCAAATGACCAGGAAGAGGGTAGTTCTGCAGGATGGTACCCTTTTGACTACAGCCACCCTACTCCAGGCAAACACTGGGAAAGAATCCATACCTTTCCCCTCCCATCAGGTACTGCAGAGACTGTGGGAAGAAGCCCTGTAGACCAGGCCCACTTTGCACCAACAAAGCAGAGGTAGAGCCTCTCCCCTCCCCACCAGGCACTGAGGAGACTGGGGAGGAGCCCCATCATCCACCACCTGCACTAACTGAATAATACTAAGAAAGCTGGCACCCCCTCCCCTCTCAAGTAGACAGTGAGGATCTAGAAAAAGGGATTCTTCAAATATGGGTATGAAGTAATGGGCATGCCTCCCTAAGCAGCCCATGTGTGAAACCCACCAGCATCAACACAGCAAAAGCTCTGAAGCTCTGAGAACTGAACTACAATGTGGAATACTCTGAGGGTTCAAACCGGCCTCTGGGTAGCACACTAGTGGGGCAGGCCAAAACAGCTCTGCAAAGGTTCTGAAAAACAAAGTTACCTTCAAACCAGAGGCTACATAGAGGGACCAGAATGTGCATTTTGAATATAAACATACCGACTAACTGCTAACATAGAAGATTTACCTAGGAACTAGAGCCTCAAAACAGAAGATTCAAAACGCCCAGGATAAAATACAAAATTACCTACTCCTCATACTAAGAACCAGGAAAAACAACTCAAATGAGAAAAGAAAACCAACAGATGCCAACATTAAGGTGACAAGATGTTGGATTTATTAAATAAGGATTTTAGAGCAGCTATCACAAAAATGTTCCCAGAAGTAATTATGAACACTCTTGAAAGATACCAGAAAATAGCAAGCCTCATCAAAGTAAAATATCTTAAGGCCCAAATAGAAATTTCAGAATGAAAAATTACAGTAAGTGAAAAATTCACAGGATGTGCTTAATACAAAATGAAGATTTAACAGAGGAAAGAATCAGTGAACCTGAAGATACATCAGTAGAAATGATCCAATCTGAACAACAGAGACAAAACAGAAAAAAATGAACAAGTGTCTACAGGAAAATAACAAAAGATCTTACTCATTTTACTGGAGTTCTAGAAAGAGAGGAAAGAGTGAAGGACACAAAAATACTTGAAGAGAGGCATGTGGGTGGCTCAGTTGGTTAAGCATCTGACTCTTGATTTTGGCTCAAGTCATGATATAATGGTCATGAGATCAAGCCTCTGTGCTAGGTTTAGAGCCTGCTTGGGATTCTCTCTCCCCCTCTTCCTCTGCCCCTCCTCGGCTTGTGCATGTGCATGCATGCTCTCTCACTCTCTCTCGTAAATAAACAAACAAACAAATAAATAAAACTTGAGGGGTGTCTGGGTGGCTCGGTCAATTAAGCATTGGACTTAAGCTCAGATCATGATCTCACGGCTCATGGGTTTGAGCCCTGTGTCGGGCTCTGTGCTGATAGCTCAGAGCCTGGAGCCTGCTTCAGATTCTGTCTCTCCCTCTCTCTCTGCCCCTCCCCTGTGCACGCTCTGTCTCTCTCTCAAAAAAATAAACATTAAAAAAAGTTAAAAAAAATATATGCTAACTAATTTGGATGGAAATTTAAAAAAATTAAAAGAAAAGAAAAAAAGTTAAAAAAATACTTGAAATAATGGCTGGAAATATCCCAAATTTGGCAAAGGAAATAAACCTATCAATTCAAGAATCTGAGCAAACCGTAAAAGGATAAACCCAAATAAATCAACACCCAGACACATCATAATCAAATGTCTGAAAATTAAAGATAAAGAAAAAAACCTTGACAGGGGAAAATACTACCTACAGGGGAAGAACAATGCAAAGGAATAACAATTTCTCATCAGAAATCATGAGGAGAGAAGGAAGTGGCAAATATTTTTAAAGTGCTGAAAGAAAAGAACTGAAAAGCCATTATTCTATATCCAGTGAGAATATCTTCCAGGAACAAAGGGGAAATAAAGACATTATGAAATAAAGGAAAATGAAATGATCTGCCACCATCAGATTGGCTCCAAAACAAGTGATCAAGGGGGGTGGATGGCAAGCTCCATCAGAAGAGTGTGCAACTCTTGGGGCGCCTGGGTGACTCAGTTGGTTAAGCGACCGACTTCGGTTCAGGTCATGATCTTACAGTTTGTGAGTTCGAGCCCAGCATCGGGCTCTGTGCTGACAGCTCAGAGCCTGGAGCCTACTTCAGATTCTATGTCTCCCCCTGTCTCTACCCCTCCCTTGCTCACGCTCTGTGTCTGTCTCTCAATAATAAATAAACGTTAAAAATAATTTTTTTTAAATAAAAAAAAGAAGAGCGTGCGACTCTTGATCCCAGGGTTGTTAGTTCGAGCCTCACGTTGGGTGTAGAGGTTACTTAAAAATAAAATCTTTTTTTTTTTTTAAAAAGTCATCAAGGGAAACTTCTTCAAATGAAAAAGAAATAACAGAAACTTGAAACATCAGACAGAAATGAAGAAAAAAGCATTTTTTGGTGTAAATATCTGGGTGAATATAATCTCTTGAATTTCTAGTTATGTTTGATGGCTGAAAGCAAAATTATAACATCATCTCATGAGGTTCTCAATGTGTGTGGAGGTAATATTTAAGACTAAAGCCTCATATAAAGGAAGGCAAAGAGACCTAAAGGTGGTAAAATTTCTACATTCCACGTGAACTGGTAAAATGACTGATACTAGTAAATTATCCTAAGTATGTATAATACAACCTCTAAAGCAACCACTAAAACCTATAAAATGAGAGCTACATTAAAAACCTCTAGACAGGGGCGCCTGGGTGGCTCAGGCGGTTAAGCGTCCGACTTAGGCTCAGGTCATGATCTCATGGTTCTTGAGTTTGGGCCCCGCATGGCACTCTGTGCTGACAGCTCAGAGCCTGGAGCCTGCTTCGTATTTTGTGTCTCCCTCTCCCTCTGCCCCTCCCCTGCTTCCTCCCTCCCTCTCTCTCAAAAATGAATAAACGTTAAAAAAAATTAAAAAAACCTCCAGACATATTAAAATGGCATACTAAAAAAATGTTCAAATATCACACAACAGGGAAGGAAAAAGGCAAGAGAGTACAGAAAAAACCAGAGGGAACAAATAGAAAAAAGTAAAATTGCAGACTTAAATCCTAACCAACCAAAATTTATATTAAGTGTAAATTATCTAAACAGACCAATTTAAAACACAGACTGTCATATTAAAAAAAACAAAACAAGGGATGCCTAGGTGTTTCAGTCAGTTAAGTGTCCCACTTCGGCTTAGGTCATGATCTTGTGCTTCATGAGTTCGAGCCTCGTGTCAGGCTCTGTGCTAATGGCTCAGAGCCTGGAGGCTGCTTCAGATCCTGCGTCTCCCTCTCTGTCTGCCCCCTCCCAGCTCACACTCTCTCTCAAAAATAAATAAACATTAAAAAAAAAACAAACAAACTACCCAGCGTGACAGCACACAAAATGGAGGAGTAGGAAGCTCTAAAGGTTGGTCCCTTCACCAAAGCAACCACTGAACTGGGAAAAATGATTAGAGTCAACTATTTTGGAATTCTGGAACATGACCAGAGACTTTTAACAACCAGAGGAGTCCTTCCAAAATGAACGGAGAGGTTGCTGATTCTTCGCAAGTGAGCAGCATGTGGAAACCAGCCAATATCCCCCCGTTCCTCAGACAGACATGCTGCAGCTGTATGGGTAGCAGCCTGCATTCCTGAAGAATCTGCTGGCCCCAGGGCAGGCTGTGGAAACCTCGTCCTCCATAAATTTGGGGTTATACGTTTTGGACAGTCTGACAGATCCCTGACGACCAGCACAGATACTTGCTGTGCATTTGACCTTCTTGGCGACAACGGCTTCCCGGGGGAGCATCTATCAGACCTGAAGAGATAGCATTCCCTTCCCCTGCTTCCCAACTTAGAGTCAAGCATTTAAGGAAATCTATGGCAGGTTACTTACTGACTGCTGAGAAAACGGAACAGAAACTTCAGTGATGATACAAAAACAAAGCATACACATTTTGCAAAATTAGTTTGGAAAGGTAACACACAGTCCCGGCTCTCAGCAAACAAAAATTAGCAATCCCCGATGACTAAGAAAATCACATTTTGAAAGTCACCACGTTATAACATTTGAATGTACAGTTGTCACCAAAAAAAATTATGAAACACACATAGAAACAGGAAAGTACAGACCACTCCCAGGGAAAAAAAAGAAAAAAAAAAAAAAGAATTTGGCTGAAACCATCCCCAAGGAAGCCCAGGCATTGCACTTACTAAACACAAACTTTAAACCAACCATCTTAAATGTGCTCAGTGAGCTCAGGAAATTACGGCCAAAGAACTAAAGGAAATCAGGAAAACAAGAGATGAACAAAAGGAGAATATCTATGAAAAGAAACAATTACGGAGACGAACCAGCCAGAAATTCTGGACTGAAGAGTACATTAAATGAACAGCTCACTAGAGGGGTTCAGCAGCAGATCTGAGAAGTAAAAGAAAAGATCAGCAAACTTGAAGACCGGCCCTTTGAAATTATCCGGTTTGAAGAAAACTAAACGAAGAAATGGAACAGGGCCTGAAAAGACCCGTGGGAACCGAAGGATGGGGACGGCTTTAGAGGATCCGCCACCTCACGGAATGATGGCGCTGAAGAGCTGGTCACGAGTCAAATCTGACGGTTTCATGCCTTAGTGACTGTTGTGAACTGAGTCAGCCAACACACCGGAGGAGGGAGACTGGGAGACAAGAGAAAATCACGAGGCCAGATTCAGGCGGAGTCTGCGATATGGGAAAAAGGCACAAAGCTGCCCTACAAAGACATGAAATGCAGCCCTAAAACTTACAGGAGAAGTCCTGTCTGACGACGACAGCATTTAGGAGCCATGTAAACAACCTTGGTGATCAGGGAGACGGGAGGGCTGGCCAACATCTCTTAAAAGAGCGCCAAGAACTGAATCCTGAACAGAGACGTAATGCTCAGGAGCAGAAACCAAGGAAGGGGCAGCAGGCAGAGGAGACCCAATGTCATCGAAGGAGCGGCATCGTGGAACCCACGGGGGCCCAGGAATCGGCGAAAAAGGCGCAGGATTGACCGCTGGAGTGACTGCTAAGCAGCAAACGCTGCGCACCTACTATGCGCCAAACTGCCTTTCCATTATGACGTACCCGACACACCCAGGCGCACAGCGTCCTGCAGCCCCCACCTCGCGGAAATCGCAAGCGCTGGTGGCCGGCCCAAAAGCGAGCCTCAAGGACGGGGACGCGCGAGGTCCCGCGGCCAGAGCGCGCGGAAGGAGCTTACCCCACGGCGCACCTCCAGGCGGTGGCCCATCCACGGCCCCGGCAAGCGGCCAGCCCAGGAGGCTGCGGCCCGGGAGGCCACGTCGTACTCCAGCCTGGGCCGTGAGGACGCGTCTCCAACCTCCGTAGCCAGCCAGCCGCCAGCAGGAGAACGCCGCGTGGTCCCGTCGTGCACCACGCGCGTCTCGCGTCACTGTGGGCGACTCCCGCGAGAGCAGGCGAGGGAGCCTGTTGCCGGGCAACCGCTCTAGGCTGCTCCCTGCCCGCAGTGGGCTTCGGGAGTCTCGGGTCAGGAAGGGAAGAGCGCCTGCTGGCCGTCGTTCCCGCCTTCCGTCCTCGCCTTGTAGACTTGCGGGATCCCATTCGGTGACTCTTTCCCAAGGGAGGAGGGAATCCGCTCACGTCCAGTGACCCGCGTCCCTTAGGGTGGTGTGTGCCTCCCAGGCTGTGTGGCTCTTTGAGAACCCAAATCCCCCTGCGGCTCTGCCCTTGGTTTGTGCAGGGTTTCTCTGGGACCCCCAGGAACAGAGCACCCGCAAGTAGCTGGAGATCGGGTTTTTGTTTTGTTCCCTTGTAAATTACTCAGACCATTGTAAAGACTGCCCGGAAGATGGCACAATTAGACTGAAGGCAGACCCAAAGGGCACCTTTCTTTTTTTTTTTTTCTTTACAATAGCTGAGGGGTATTACCCCCTCACAATCATTCTGTCCCAAGGAGGAAACTGAGTAGCTAACACCTGTTCTACCAGTCTCAGCATTAAAGAAAAGCCATCCGGGGGAAGGGGAGGGGGTCAAACTCTGCAATCTCTCATTCCTCCCGTAAAATGATTCTGTTACCTCTCTTGATCCTTCATTTTAATGCATAATTCACATTTCTCCAGTTCTTCTATGAATAGACTTTTCACCCTCATGGCAGCCAGGTCTCTTTGGCTGTAACCAGCGGCCCCCTCTGGGCTTCTCTTCCTTTCCCAAATGGCTTGGATATCCTGACCGATCCAGTTCTCACCTCAGTGAGTTTCCACTCTGCCCTTTTGGCCAATGTCCATCCCTTGCAAAACCAGACTGTGTCGTCTCTCCAGTCTGGCTGCAGAGATTCTAAACATTGCTGGTGAAAACCAAAGAATCATGCCATCACTCCTCTGTAGATGCATGCTTTCTTTCTTTCTTTTCTTTTTTTTTTTTTTTAAGTTTATTTTGAGAGAGACTCTCAAGCAGGCTCTGTGCACTGTTAGCTTAGAGCCTGACATGGGGCTCGATCTCACCAACCATGAGATCATAACCTGAGACGAAATCAAGAGTTGGGATGTTCAACTGACTGAGCCACCCAGTGCCCCAGTGCATGCTTTCTTTTTTTTTTTTTTTTTAATGTTTATTTATTTTTGAGACAGAGACAGAGCATGAACGGGGGAGGGTCAGAGAGAGAGGGAGACACAGAATCTGAAACAGGCTCCAGGCTCTGAGCTGTCAGCACAGAGCCCGACGCGGGGCTTGAACTCACAGACCGTGAGATCACGACCTGAGCTGATGTCGGCCGCTTAACCGACTGAGCCACCCTGGTGCCCCCCAGTGCATGCTTTCTAATGGCACTGTGCTCCTCCTGCAGATCTGGAAGTTCTCTTATCTGTTCTGGAACCTTGCTGTCATATTAACTACAGCATTTCACCCCAGTTTCCTAAAGTCTGCCCCAAACTTGCCACTCAATCCCATTGTACTTTTAGTAAAGGATTTCACCTACATCTAATTGCTCTGGAGCAAGTGAGGTATCCCGGCCGTCCCTTTGTTGTTGTCAGAAACTGCAGGGGAGGAAAAGGTCTTTTCCCTCCTCTGCCTTTCTACCTTCTTAGCTGGGGCCCTTGCAACAGAAGATAGATGAACAACAGAAAAACGTACACTTTTATATAAAATCAGTTTTACATGACGTGGGCGTCTTCATACAGGAATGAAGACCTAAAGAAGTGGTTAGTTAAACCTGAGTGTTGCTATGCTAGGTTTAATGATGAAAGTCGTGGAGAAAGTGATAGAATGAGGGGCACCCGGGTGGCTCAGTCGGTTGAGAGTCTGCCTTCGGCTCAGGTCGTGATCTCACAGTTCGTGAGTTCGGGCTTTCTGCGATCCACGCAGAGCCCGCTTCAGATCCTCTGTCCCCCCTCCCCACACCCCCGCACCTCCCCTGCTCACTCGCTCTCTCTCAAAAATAAATAAATAAATAAACAAATAAATAAATAAATAAGAAAACTGATAGAATGAAGAAAATGTGAGCTGAGTGCAGTAAACTGGGAGAAACAGCAGGGAAGCCCTGTTCCGATTCTTCTCAGCATCCCTCACATGGAGATAAGGATATTCCTTTCCTCCAGGTATAAGGAGGGTACCTCTCACATGACCTGCTTCAGAGGAAGGCCACAAAGTCCTTCCTGTACATGCTATTTCTCAGTTTCCTTCAGCTTCAAATATTCAATATGCTACAAGTGCCGTATGGGATATCAGCACATCCTGAACCCTGTCAAAAGGAAAGAGTCCAGGTAAAAATGAAGTTTCCTTTGTTCTCTGTCCCAGTGACACCCTCCCCCCCCACTTATATCCATAAAACTTAATGTTTTGAGTATTTAGATATCCCATAATTTCCTCACTGGCTTATAACGCCATCTGTCATCCACCGTTGCATAGAGACAGAAACAAATCAGTTGGTTCAAGGGGCTGGGGAGAGGGCGGGTAGGGGTAGCTGCTGAGTGGGTAAGAGGTTTTCTTCTGGGCAGATGAAAATGTTTGGGAACTGGAAAGAGATTGTGGTTGCATGACGGTGTGAATGTCCAAAGTGTACTAAATGGTTAATTTTATGAGAATTTCACCTCAATTAAAAAAAAAAACAACAACAGTGGGAAGCCATTGAAGGGTTTTAAGAAGGGAGGATGACAAGAGGAGGTGTGACTTTGGGGATGTTAATTAGCTGCTGAACGAGAATGGTTTGGCAGCCTGCAGAGCTGGGTAAGAGATCTAGAAGGCTAGTGAGGCTATTTAGATGAGAGGTGATAGCTGGTGGCATGTCACACCCCTGTTCCAGTCCTGAGCACAAAGCCTCCAATCCTGGGGCGCCTGGGTGGCTCAGTCGGTTAAGCGTCTGACTTCGGCTCAGGTCAGGATCTCGTGGTTCGTGAGTTCGAGCCCCGCGTTGGGCTCTGTACTGACAGCTCAGAGCCTGGAACCTGTTTCAGATTCTGTGTCTTCCTCTCTCTGACCCTCCCCTGTTCATGCTCTGTCTCTCCCTGTCTCAAAAAAATATAAATAAATAAATAAATAAATAAATAATAAAAAACGTTAACAAAGCCTCCAGTCCTTCAAGTGGCATTCGAGACCTTCTCCAATTTGGCACTCAGTTTGGTCACGCTCCATCCGCACAGGCTTCTGTCATTCTTCAGTGTTCCAAAGTCTCTCTCCCTGCTGTTAGCTTTGCCTGGAGTATTCCTCCCCCCCTCCCTCCCCCACTGCCAACTTCTCCTTACTCTGCAGGTTTCAGCTTAAATGTCATTTGCTCACGGGAGCTTCCCCTGACCTCCTTGAATGTACTAGCTTCTTGAACGTACTGGTCCCCCTTTCCACGAACCTTTTGGGTCCTGCATCACACTGGTTCGGCGTCAGCTGACCCACCGGACCACCCAAGCTTTTGGAGGGCAGATGTGTCCCTGGCACTGTGTCCCTCGTGCCTTCAACATGGCGGGCATTGAATAAGGACTTGGGGGAGGAATGAATGAATGAATGAATGAATCAAGGAATGTGCTACAGCCCTCCTCCTCCTTCCGCCATACCTCCATCTCTACCTCCTTTGACTTTGTTTTAGCTTTGAAGCGTGCTTCTGTCTTTCTCCTTAAAAACACCTCTCTAGATGCTGTTACCTCCTAAAGTGATCGCCTCACCCCTCTCTTTCCTTTTGAATACCGCTGGATTTCCTCAAACAGCGTTTCATCTCTTTCACACGTATCCTTCAGTTTCTCATGTATGTGTCTATCTTCCAAGTCTGGAAGGTCCTTAAAGAAGGGACAAGCTCTTGCTTATTTTTTTTTTTTTTCCCTCTTACCAGTCTCGTGTGTAGGATAGGAAATCAGCGACGGTTGCTGAATTGACAGAATTCAAGAAGATACACCTGTTGTAATATTAGTCATTGTCAACCAGATAGGAGTCGAATACAATTTAGTTTCCAAAGTTGGTCTTGGAGGGGAAAAAATGTAACTAGACGTGGAGATTTCAGGAGAAAATTTTGAGGGACAGTCCAGGATGCTTTCAAGGATCCTGGATGCTTTACTAAACCTAGAAACTTAGACTTTCTCTAGGAACAGTGTGGATCATGGAGCCCGCGTGCCCACAAGATTGCTCATCAGTGCAGGCTCACGGAATTGTGAGAGGTGAAAGGCAGAGTGGAAGGGGGGGCCTACGTGGGAGTGTGGAGGATCCTGTGGGGTGACACAACAGTGTTTCCGGTTGGCCAGTCTGACCGGTGAACCCGGGAGGTGAGGATGTGAGACAAGCCCATTCTCCTACCAAGGGCTCGTCAGTGGCTCACTGGGGAACAAAATGAAAACTTCTCAGCCTGGGAGTCAAAATGTTCTTTCTTTCTTTTTTTTTTTTTTTTTAACATTTGTTTATTTTTGAGAGAGAAACACAGAGCGAGGAGGTGGAATGGGGGGGGCAAAGAGAGAGAGGGAGACACAGAATCGGAAACAGGCTCCAGGCTCCGAGCTGTCAGCACAGAGCCCAACATGGGGCTTGAACTCGTGAACCGCGAGATCCTGACCTGAGCCGAAGTCGGACGCTCAACCAACTGAGCCATTGGGGTGCCCCTTGAGTCAAAATTTTCTTTCACTCGGCCACAACTTACCTCTTCAGCTCTGTCTTCCATTTCTCCACTCCTGTATTTGATGCTTTAACCAAACCAGAGGGTAGACGCTTTCCTCGCCTTGCTTCCTCACACTGACATCTTCTGTGGCATCTTCCTGCACCTGCTATGTCCTCATCCCCAATTTCTACCTGTTGAAATCTAATCTGCCTCTTAGGAGATCAGTCACTGTTCACATGCAGCCTTTCCTGATCTTTCCACTTGGGAGTGATCTCAACAGCTCCTACAGCATCTGCTTGTAACCCGCATCCAGAAGGGCAGTACCTGATGCCATCTCGTGTCACTCCTTGGAACGCTGTCCCCCCTTCATTTCCAAGTGCCAATTCACCCGATTTTCCTCCTGCCTCTCAAGCTGCTCTTTCAAAGGTCCGTGGCAAGTGTGGCCTCCTATAGTTGACTATTGTGAATATCGAAATGCCTCAGTGCTGGACCCACTTCTCTCTTCACACTCTCCTCTTGGCCATCTACGCTATGGTTCCAGTTACCATGAATTCCCATCGCTTCCGACTTCCCTGGGCTCCAGGGGCCCACCGAACATTTTCACCTGGGTGCTTCAGAGGCACCTCGGCTGAGGACATAATATCTGTGCCAAGCTTGGCCCTTTTGTGTCCCCTCTCTTGAGCGGATGGCACAAGCCGGAAACCTGGGCCTCCCTCTCCCGTATCCCTCTATCTAAACCAAGACTTGAATATATTGCCTTTTACACGTGCTTCTGTCCTGTCATTTCCTCCCATCTCTGCTGCCACTCCTTTTTTTATTTTAAGTTTATTTATTTTACTTATTTTTGAGAGAGAGCATGCAATTGGGGAAGGGGCAGAGAGGGAGAGAGAACCCCATGCAGGCTGGGCACCGCCAGCGCAGAGCCTGATGCGGGGCTTGAACTCTCAAACCGCGAGATCATGACCTGAGCCCAAGTCAGATGCTTAACTGACTGAGCCACCCAGGCGCCCCTCCACTGCCACTGTCTTATCTTCCACCATCCTCTGCCTGGACTAATACAGCAGCTTCTTTACCGGATTTCTGCATCCACTCTTGCGGCCTGCCCTCTGGTCTGTTCTCCACACTGTATCTGGAATAGTCTGTTTGAAATGCAAATATGGTTTTGTCATCCCTTTGCCTAAAGCCCATCAACTGCTTTCCATTGTCTGTGTAATCACGTCCTGCCTCTTTGCCCAGACTCGTCTTGAACCACTGTCTGGGCTCCTGCTCTACTGGCCTTTCAGTTCCTTTAATGTCCCACAGGGCCTTTGCACATGCAGCTCCTGCGATCGAGAACGGGCTTTCCCTCCCTTGTGGCTTAGTCAACACTTCTTCACACTCTGTAGCTTAGCGTAGCTGTCACTTTATCAAGGAAGCTTTTCTATAACCTGGCCTTCCATGCTGTCAGAGCATTGTTACTGTGCCTACTCTAGGTGAACAGTTGACTCGAACAATGTAGGGGTTTGGGGCGCCGATGCCCACACAGCTGAAAATCCACATGTAATTTTTGGCTTTCCCAAAACTTAGTAGCCTACTGTTGACCAGAAGCCTTACCGATAACCTAAATAGTCAGCAAACACCTATTTTGTACATGTGTTATATGCCGTATACTTCTTTTTTCTTTTTCAAGTTTTTATTTAAATTCCAGTTAGTTAACATAGAGTGTAATATTAGTTTCAGGTATTGAATTTAGCGATTCGTCACTTACATACAACACCCAGTGCTCATCACAAGTGCCCTCCTTAATCCCGATCACCGATTTAACCCACCCCCTGCCCACCTCCTCTCTGACAACCCTCAGTTTGTTTTCCATAGTTAAGAGTCTACTTTCTGGTTTCTCTCTCATTCCCTCCCGCCTTATGTTCTTCTGTTTTGTTTCTTAAATTCCACATGTGAGTGAAACCATATGGTATATCTCTCTCTCTGACTTATTTCGCTTAGCACAACACTCCCTAGGTCCATTCACGTCGTTGCAAATGGCAAGGTTTCATTCTTTTTTGGTGGCTTAGTATTCCATTTTATATATATACCACACCTGCTTTATCCACTCATCAGTCGATGGACATTCAGGCTCTTGCCATAATTTGGCTATTGTTGACAATGCTGCCATGAAGGCCGGGGCGCATGTACCCCTTCCAATCAGTATGTTCATATACACTGGATTCTTACACTAACATAGCTAGAGAAAAGAAAATGCTATTAAGAGAGGCACAAAACGCACCTACAGTGCTATACTGTGTTTATCAAAAAATATTCACGGATAAAAAAATCTGCAGCTCAAACCTGTGTCATTCAAGGGTCAGCTGTGGTTTTTGTAAAAAAAATTTTTTAATGTTTATATATTTTTGAGAGAGAGAGAGAGCGCGCACGTGTGGAGGAGGGGCAGAGAGAGGGAGACACAGAATCCAAAGCAGGCTCCAGGCTCCGAGCTGTCAGCACAGAGCCCGACGCGGGGCTCGAACTCACGAGCAGTGAGATCGTGACCTGAGCCAAGGCCATAGTGACAGGAGCCCAGGCCAGATGCTTAACCGACTGAGCCACCCAGGTGCCCCAAGGGTCGACTGCAGTTCTGCATTTGTCTTTGTGATTATTGGATTATCCTGCTTGTTTCCCTGTGTAGCCTGTAAGCTCCAGAAGGGTGGGTTTCTGCTCTACACCATGTTGCCAGCCCTGCACAAAACAGACATCTGATAAAACCTAACATGTGCACGTAACCTTTGAGGGTAGGGAACAGACAGTCTTCATCTTTCGACATTTCAGTGCTCGCACAGTGGATGGATTCATAAAACGTGTGTATGACTAAGAATGCAGAGTAAATAGAGAAACGTTCACTGTCCCCAAAATGCTGAAAGGCCTACCATCTGTTCAGGAACGTGTTACAGACTGAGCAAGATGAACTCACTGGCTTCAGACAACAGGACAGCGTGTGCCTCAGCTGTGTGCCCTCGGCTTAGATTTCAGCTACACTATCCTTCCACTTGCCCATTCCCTTCGTGGCTTTTTACTTTAGCAGGGCTACCCCTAGGCCCCAAATTTGGCCCGTCTGTGTAAGCCCTAATTCCCGCCCCTACTGCCCTTATTAAGGCATGTTAGTATCATTCTAGTAGCCTGATCTCAAGATTCCTTGCAATGCTCTGCCTGCCGGAGTGACCAGCCGGCCAAGCTGCCTTTCTAGAACTGGGGCGTGGCCACAGGAGGCTGGGAAGACCCCTTAGGTGTGAGTACCAGAGCCTCTGGGGCATCTGGTCAAGGCCATGTGCAGGCTGGGCAGTGTCGAGGGCGGGGTACACCTGCCTCGGTGGCACAGCTGGCCGGGCCAGACCTAGGCCCCTGGAAGGCACTTCGAAGCTCAAAGCAGCCCTCTGCCTGGCTTTTTAGACCCCTCAGCTTCACACTTGAGCCCCAGGAGTGATCTACAAGACAGCTGTGACCAAGGTCTGTCCACTCTCTCAGTGGTGCTTCAAATGCAACAGGCTCACCCTTGCATTTTGCTGCAGGGAGCAGAAAACCCTGGCTGTAGGCAAGTGTCCCCCATTTCTGTATTTATCCAGATGATCTTCCCGCTGGGCGGTCCCTCTCTCCTTACTTGATGAGTCATTTGGGCAATTCATCCCCCGGCCTTCCCCATCTCCCTCCCTCCCTTGGATGTCCCCTTAGCTTAACAGCAGCTCCCTCTGCAGATCCTCTGGGAGCCGGGACTGGCAGCCTCTGGCACTGAGCGGCATTTGTCCCATCCAATTTTTAAGACGGCAGGTTACTATTGTGTCTTGCAGGCGGGGAAAGGCTCATCCATAGCCTGGGACCTCAGATCACACCTCAAATCCCGAGATTTCACGCACAGACCCGGCCATCAAGATAAATGACAGCATTGGCCACTTTGGCACGTTCCGCTCGATCATTCCCAAGGTCAGGACAGTGTATAGGAGACAGAACATGATTAAGGAGTGCAAACCAGTTTCTCTACAGTTGTATTCCTCAGAAAACGTCCTGTCTTTCAGACCGACTCCCAGAGGTGCAGAGCTTAAGCGGATTCAGTGAATCCCAGGATAGAAGTGTAGGCTTTTCACTGGAGCCCCAACCTCCAAACCACTTTGGTTGGCCGGTCATCACAACTACTCTCCATTGCCAGGTTGAAATATTTATTTGAAAAATTGAAAACACAGATGCAATGTATTATACAAAGAAAGGTCTTAATACCATAAGAAAAGTATTGTTGGAAGGGAACAAAAGCCAGTGGCTACCTGCCCTGGGAAGGTAGGCACTCAGTGGAAAATGAAATTCATTTATAGGAACTATTCTAATGGAAAACTGGGGGAAAGGTTAAAAACAAGAAAAAACAAACCCAACCTATCCCTGCAAACCTAAATGTGAGAGTTTGTTATAAGTTATCACCAAGATTTATCTGAACCCCCTCGGTTTGTCCCTATGAGTAGTAATCAGCTTCGTTTAGGGCCTTCAAACCTGAGGTAGTTGAGGGTCACCTGAAAACCATGTCTGGAAATGACCTACTCTCAGAATCGGACCCCACGGCATCTAACCAATTGTTTCCCGTTGCTTTGGCTCCTGGGGGTGAGAGGCTGTGCCACCACTCTGGGTCGCTGATCCTGCATTTGGTCTGACCCTGGGAGACGAAGGGGACTTGAGCAGCAGAGAGCTGGCCCGGTTTGCTGTGGTGAAGGCTGGCAGGCCCGTGGTGGTGGTGTTCTATGCTATAGACAGGGCGGTCTCTGGAGGACCGAAGATGGCGACGGGCAAAGCCAATCTAGTTGAGAGGCCAATGCCAGGATCAAAGGCTTTCATTGGCAGGAAGGATTTCCAGAGACTTGCAAAGGCGGTAGAAGGTAACAAGAACTTCTACCTGTTGTCAGAGACCAGGGTAAGTGGAGCCGGCAGATGCCTCCAGGCCACGGAGCCGGCAGAGAAGTGAGTATGTCCCAGGTGCAAGTTCAGAACCAGTTCCTCCTCAGGGAGGAGCCGAAGCAAACCAACCTGACTGAATGGACGACATGCATCGTGACCCCTGTGGTACCTAGTAAACCCTGGTGTTGACCTGGCAGCTCAAACACTTCCAAAAAAGGATATTCTGGACAATGTTTGGTTCTTCCAGCCATGGGTTAGGGACTCCCATTCAGGTGGGATCCTAGGGACCCTGCTGTAAGCAGCAGAATCAGCAAACGATCTAAATTACAGTCTAATTTAAACTCCTGACTCAGATATAAAAGAACCCCACAAAGGCAGGTCTTTTCTATTGTGTTCCTTATTATGTACACGCAAACCCTTACTCTAGAGGTATTAGAGCACTGTATTACAAAATTAAATAACGGATACGGCTGTCTTTCAACCTCTCATCGGCCCTAAGCCATTTTCTTGCTCTGCCTTGCTGTGACCCATTTACACTGACCCATGGGACTTCAGTCACTACCGATGCTCAGGTGACTAAAAGGCTGTGAGTTCATTTTTAGCCTTAGGATATGATTCCTGTTTTAATTGAGCATTTCACACCAAGTAGAGATACGCTCATTTTTAGAAAAGCCAAGGTAGGACAATTTGATTTTGGCTAGAGCATGGACCAGCTTCCAAGGTGAGCAATGACCAACAGAATTGTGCTGCATCTGGCTCGTGCGAGACGGATTAGCCTGTGTTCCTGTTTAATTGCCTTCTGCACGGTTGGATTACTCGGGCTAAGTCCACTGTCCACAAAGGTTTTAAAAGTTACCGTGGCTTCTTTTTAGAGGGAGTGTGATTCAGAGTCCTAGTGTGGTCCCACATTCTGGATTTTTTTGTCACCACTGGGAACCTAGAGCACAACAGTTTGGCCAAGACTCTGTGGCTAGTCCTCTGTGGTAATGTTGACCCACTCTGAGAACGCGCAACGGGGACGGGGATGCCGCACACCATTCCTTCTGAGCCGCGGATGGAAAAACGCTGAGCACCAAGGGGCTTTAAAGCGTAAGACCGCTCATCTTCTACCGCTGACCACCCCCCCTTAGCCCAATGTGGAGATAGCACGTCTGACTCTTGGAATCTGAGCTAATGGGAGAGTGCGTCTTGAGTGCCCTACTTAGGAAATGTACAGAGAGGGAGGGGCGTGGTTAGGAAGGGGCGGGGTTGATTCACAGTGATCAAACAGGACTCTCACAACCTGTCAGGTAGCAACACTTCGAGACGTTCCTTTGGGACAGGTCCTGGGAAGTGCTTGTTGGCTTTCTACCTACGAGTTGCTACAGATAAGGAAGGAAGACGCTGTTTGTCCAAGATCGGAAGGTCACTTAAATGCGGGGGTCCATCTGGAGGTGGACAAGTGCTGTCAGGCTGCCCGCCTCTAGGAAGCCGTTACGTGCCTTCTGTCCTCATCCCGTCTGAGCAGCAAGGGCCCGGGATGTGTGGCTGGAAGGGCTCAGAGCCAGTGGTCCCCCTTTCTCGGTTTCCCTGACCCAGATGCTCTGAGGAAGCTGCTCGCTTCGGGGTCTAGACTGGTAACAGATTGGGAAGCTTGTTTCTGATACTTGAAGACTGATGACCTAGGGCAGCAACGCACGCCTTGCCATCATCACACCTCAAATCCTGATTGCTCAAAGCGGCTTTCTGTAGGCTGCTGCTGCTCAACGGAGGTTAGTAATAAATATGAAAGGTACCAAACCAAGCACAGGGTTCTTTCCTGCCGGGAGCAAGTCTGCCTGATCTTCTGGGTCTATCGATTAGGTAGAACGTGGAACTATATAGCTTCTTCAGGTTCACAAGGATGCCAAAGCAGCCATTTGGAGAAAGGAACTGGAAACCCCTCATGCACTCCCTCTCAGGGTCCTGCCTGGGTCTGAAGGGAGGTGGCCCGGAAAATTCATTCTGGGGTCAGAAATGTGGCTTCTCTCACCGACACATTCAGGCATGTGATCAGGTTTTTCAGCCTGGTCGCGAAGAGTTCCCAAGAGCGGGGTCTCCCGAGACCTGGGCAGTGTGCACCCCTCCTCCCCTTCTTTCTTTACCCCTGGTCGCTCGTGAAGGTGGGCAGGGGCTCTCTCAGCCGGGCTCTCGCTTTAGGAGGAAAAGGCACTCGCTCTGCTTCAGCCTTTGGAGGAAAGCGTGGCCCTGCAGCAGCGCCCGCCCCTGGGGAGTGGCCTCGGCTGACCCATCCTCGCTCCGCAGGACACTCAGCATGGAGGCTGGCGTGGAGCACCAAGGTGGAGGCTAAGCAGCACCATTGCTGTTACCTGCTGTGGTTAGGGGCCCCCCCCCGATGGCTCAGAGCTCTGGGGGCGCTCCCTTTGGGAGAGTTGGCTCTACGAGTGAACACTGAAAGAAGAGAACCAAAAAAACCCCCAAAAACCAAAAACAGCCCCCCCCCCCAAAGAAAACCCAACCAACCACCGTAAGAAGCAGTGGGAAGCCATGGAACTGCCAAGAGAGGGGAGAGCTGCCTTGGCGTGCTCAGCCAGGACGCTCCTGCCGTTCTGACGGCAGCTTCGGGGCGGCATCCTGGTTTGGAGCCTACCAGCCCTCGGATGCTCCCAAGTTGGTGCAAGTGATGGTAAAAGAAAAGGCTGAGAAGAAAACAGAGAAGAGAAGGCATAGATGGCCCCTTGCCAGGCTCTCCGGAACAGCAGGCCCCTCGGACAAGGATGCCGAGCATCGGGGGGGCGGGGGGGTCAAACAGCAGGCAGGACTGGGAGGGAGGGCCTCTCCGTGGGGGCGGCCCTGGTCCCCCTCCTCTGTGGAAGGCCATTCGGGTCCCCGGCTCTGGACAACGGGAGCGGTGTGCGGTGTGGCTGCCGCCGGGACCCCCGGGGGCTTAGGCTGTGGCTGGGGAATAACACACAGAGACTGCAACAAGATTTACACTCAGACGTGTGGGGTGTCGGTGTGGCTCTATTCTTTTCCGGTGACCGCTTCGTGCAGTGCTGGTGGCGATGCTTCTGTTCCTGAAAGACAACGGTAATTTCTGTTTCATAGCGCGTCGCATGTGCACGCGTTCATGTGCCCAACAGGTACGGCGACCAACGTTAGGCTCTAAAATACCTCATGCTCACAGGCATCTATTCCCCAAGTTAGGTGCCCGACCATGAGTGGTATGCATCTGTGGTTGGTTCCTGCAGACAAGACGACGAGGGTTGGCAGTCCTAGTTGTGATCAAGTTGGCCGCGTTAGGCACGTGGGAGAGCAGTACATTCCAGGCGATAAAGCCTCTCTGGGCGGGTGGGCCTGACAGTACCCCTACTCCACTCCATTTCTAGCTCTTGACCCTGTCTATGGCGCGGCCACTGGTGCCCACTGCTGACCCTAGTCAGCGAGAGGCCTGTGATCCACTCGCCCTGCCTGCCGGCCGCCATTTTTTCATTCAGTGTTCAACTCTGTGCAAGCCACACAGGAAACTGCTGGGCCGGAAACCAGGCTAACTGGGCCTGGAAGGGAACAGTGGTGAGTGGGTGATGAGCCCACTGGTCAAGGTTAAGGTCTTGACAGGTGACCCCCCAAAGCTCTCGATTCGCCACAATTTATGGCAGTTCTGGGCTTGGAGGTTATCTACAACTGCAGAGAAAACACGCTCTGTGAGTCGTGAGGGGGAAAGTCAGCGGCCTGAAGGGCGCCTCATTCGGTCACGTCTGAGGGGACGTGCACCCTCCCCTCACCGTGCCCTCACCGGCCCTCAGAGAGGCCCACCTTCTTCCCAGCCCTCGGCAACACCGGCGAGCTCGTAGTGCTTTTTCCGAAGCTCTCCCAGTTTTTGACGCTCCTTCTGCAGTTCATTCTCCAGCTCCAGCACCCGGACCTGTGGGAAGAGTGGAATGTGCTCTTGAGCAGCAACCGGACAGTGGTCTCGTGTTAACTCAGTCCCTCTCCTCCATGTTCCGGGTCTCTTCTTCCTTTGGGTTATTCACCCCGTTTCCATAGTGTACCTGGTTCTCAATTTCATCCTCGGGTCTGTGGATTTCCCCACCCTCTGCCATCCACCAGTCTATCCCAGTGGCTCCTCTTGTTCCTCACTGGGGCCCTCTACTGTACCTGATGCCTTATAGCCCCAAAGCCTGTTGGGAGTAGGGCTCATAACGTGCTCCTCTGAAATCTCTATCTGAAAGCATCTCCAATGTGTAGCCCATCCGTGTGGCATGTTCCAACCAAATCCCCCTTCTCTTTCAATCCCGCTTTCCTGGAAATCCAGGCAAGAGCCAGCTCTGATGGCTCTGGTATCTCTGAAGGGCTGGTCCAACTTAGGGTTATTATTATACAGGAAAAAGCACAATCTTCCCAAGGAAAAGGCTGGTCCCTGGCTATCCCTACCCCTCATTAATTCTAGTTATTTTATTAATTTATTTATTAATTCAAGAAACATTTGCTGAGCTGAGCACCCATCATGTACCCCGGGGTTCTGCGGCAGGTGCTGGAGACACAGTGGTGCATGGACAAGGTCTCTGCTTACCCTGCAGGGCAAAGACACAAACTCATGAACAAGAATAGATCAGACCCATAGTGAAAGTGACACAGGGTCATGTGATAAGGGCAAAGGGTGCTCAGCAAAGGCTACTCAGGCAGGAAGGAGGTTGGGAGAGGGAGAGGGCCATGGGAGATGGGTGGAAAAACAGCCCAGGGCACTGGGCTGGGGTCAGGAATTTGGGTTTTAACTCAAGTGTGAAAGGAAAGCCATTGGAAGATTTTAAGCAAGGGACATAAAGTGATGTTATTTACACTTTTAAAATATGTAAAATTGGGGCACCTGGGCGGCTCAAGTCAGTTAAGCGTCTGACTTTTGATTTCAGCTCAGGTCATGATCTCACAGTTCGTGAGTTCAAGCCCTATGTTGGGCTCTGCACTGACAGTGCGGAGCCTGCTTGGGGTTCTCTCTCTCCAGCTCTCTCTGCCCCCCCACTCCCACCCTGCTCACATGCGTGTGTGCTCGCTCGCTCTCTCAAAATAACTAAACTTAAAATAAATAAATAAAGAAAGAAATAAAATAAAATATGTGGAACCTGAACAAACTGTAGGGGGCAAGAGTGGAAGCAATGAAGCCCGGTTAGGTGGTTCCTTTTTTTTCTTTTCAAATTTTTGATTATGCAAAATGGAGAACATATACAGAGAAATGGAGATGATATGGCGAACTCCATCATATGCCTTCACCAAGTTCTGCCAACTGTCAACCCAGGGCTGGACCTGTCTCAGCAACACCCTTTCCTATTCCCCACCCCAACTGCCCCACCTCCCTGGCCCCTCCACAAAACTACTTGGAAACAAACACTTGCGTAAGTTACAGTTAAATTGCTTTTGCAGTAGTTCTGGAGAGAACCAGTGGTGGCTTAGCCTGGGTTAGGGAAATGGAGAAAAGGGGGAAGGTTCAGGCCAGGAGAGTCACAGTTGACAGGACCTGCTGGGGGACTGGATGTAGAAGGAAGAGGGAGAAGAGAGGACCCAAGGATGCCTCCTAGGTCTCCGCCATCCAGGTCTGAGGGGGGGGGGGGGGTTCTAGTTACTGAGATGGAGAAAACAGGGGAGGGACAGATCTGAGTGGGAAGGAAACCAGTAGCCCTGGTTTGGACCCATTCAATTAGAGATGTATTTGGCATCATGTGGAGGGATCAAGTAGGCAGTTGGACAAACACAGAGCTCAAGGAAAAGATTGAGGCCAGGGAGAAGGCTCTGGTACTCATCAGCATACAGATGGGATCTGCAGTCAAGCGGGGCTGGATGAGACCAGTAAGCAAGACAGTGTAGACAGTATAGACTCAAGCCTGACCTCAGGTCTTCCAGTATTTGGCCATATGACTTTTTCTAAGAGATGTCGAGAGACACATACAGAGCCTTTAACGGTCTTCAACCTGGACTTTACTCCAAGACTGAGACCAGTAATTCTTTTTTTTTTTTTTTTTTTTTTTTTTTTTTAAGGACAGAGAGGCAGAGTATGAGCAGGGGTGGGGTGCAGAGAGAGGGAGACACAGAATCTGAAGCAGGCTCCAGGCTCTGAGCGGTCAGCACAGAGCCCAGTGCAGGACTCAAACTCACGAGCTGTGAGATCATGACCTGAACGAAAGTTGGATGCTTAACCGACTGAACCACCCAGGCACCCCTGGGACCAGTCATTCTAAAACAAGGATGTCAGGGTTTTTTTCAGGGTCCCATGGATTCCTATTCCTTTGCATGCCATAACTTTACTGAACAATCGGGGATAATGGCATTGTCTTTTGATGGGTTCTCAGTGAATTGATTTTTCTTTTTTAAACCAGAGGTCATACACAAATAATTCATAGTAGAAGTTTAAAAAAAAAATAACTGCTGAAAAACAAAAAAAAGCAGAAATGGACAAACTAGTGGCTGTCAGAGGGGAAGCGGGCGGAGGGATGGGTGCAGCAGGTAAACGGTATTAAGAGGTACGGGATTCCAGTTATGAGAAAAATAAGTCATAGACATAGGGAATATAGTCAATATTATTGTCATTAACAAAATATTGTCATGATGTTGCATGGTGACAGGTGGGGACTATACATGGAATTGTCGCTACATGTATGCCTGAAACTAATGTACCGTTAGATGTCAACTACAATGAAAAAATTGTCAATCACAAGACATTCAATGCTCGTTGATGTCGGCTAGGAAATCCCTGATGGTAACGTTGAGAGGGGCATTAGTGAGCAAGAGTTAAGATTCTTATCTTAACCCGTCATCTGTCGCCGCCTCCACTGTCCCTTCCAGCATCATTGGCGTTCATTCCTGGGCGGCTGTCTGTCCGTGTTTGTTTCCTCCCCAACACTCTCCCCCACTGGCTTCTCTCCATGGGGACAAGATTTGGGGGTGACGTCACCGGCAACAGAACAGTGCACTCAGAAGCGGGGATCGTACCTGGGAATCCATCTCCTGGCGTTTGATCTGGGTCAGTGTCATGCTAGAGAAGTCCATGTTGTCTGCAAGGATAAGAGAGAAGGTCTTGTCAGAGAATGCCCATGGCTGACTCTCGCCCGAGAGGCGGCCAATGTCAGCGCTCTGCTAAAAGGCTTGGTTTGCTAGTTCCCACCAGACACTTGAAAGTCACTGATGGATGGACGGGACAGAAGTGCCGTGAAAGGGTAACGAGGCTCGGAACCTCCCCACCCCTCCCCTCACCCCCCGGGACAGCCAGGCCTGGAGACTCATGTCTTTGAATCCAGAGAAATTACTAAATGGAAAATCCACCTTAAGGTCTGTTGCCATGGAGATACAAATAGCATGCTTATGCGGTGTCCCATCTTACGAGAATATAAGTATGCGTGGAGAACGATGAACAATACAGAATTTGGAAACAGAATTGTGGGACATCGGGGTCATGAAAAAGAACATAAAAATAGCTGAACCAGACAGGTAAGGAAAGCATTGCTTCTGGAAGGCTACCTGTCTCCTCGATCTGTGATTTGCCAGAAATGGTCGAAGCCACAACAGTGGCGGTGGCCTGGTTTACTCCCCGAGAGGCCTGCTGCAGCTGGGCCAGGTTTGGGCTGTCCTTATCAGCTTTCACCTGCCAGGACCAAGCGGATTGAGGTTCACACAACGTGGCGACGACTGAATCAAATAGTCGGTCCGACAGTTCTTGACAAACATGGTATCCGCTGTGGTCCCCAATCGACTTCTTAAAAATCGCTGTCTCTGGGGTCACCTCCCCAGCATATTTGGTGGCCTCAGACTCTAGCTTTCCTAGTTATGGAAACTAGTTTGGGGTGATGGTAAGGACGATAAGAACACTCCCCGGGGTACTATATAACTCACAGACAGATTTTGGTAGCAAGCTTTGTATCACGTTTAGATGGGGCAGTGGTTCAAATGCAGAGACTCTTAAGGAGAGGCAGACATCGGTAGTGGAACCTCAGAGCCGGGCCAGGTAAGCAGCCCACTGTGCTGACATATTCCTTATCTAAGAGCTCCTTGAATGCTGAGACTGTCGATCAGAGGTCGGCATGGCTGGGACCCTCAAAGGCCACTACTAACAAAAGTGATTAAAGCCAAGAAGAGAAGCCCATGTGACAAGCTGGGCACAGGGGCTCCTTGATGACAGATGGCAGGCTCTCAGAGGAGGGTAGTTTGGGACCCTTGAGAGGTAGAATTTTAATGTGGGACCCAAACTACGTGGACCCTGGATAATTCCTCTGTTCTTGGGGCAGGCTCCATCATCCGAGTGTCTCTAATCTAGCCGGCCCTTACAGAGCCCCGGGGCATCGTGTGCGGCTCCTACCTTAGACGCAGCCACAAGCTGGGCTGTGCTAGCAGCAATTTCATGCGAACACACCATCAGTTCCTCAAATTTCCCTCTGCCTTGTACCACCAGATCGGCTGCGTCCCTGGGAGTCAGGAAGGGACAAGATAGATTGTGTCACTGACGGCTGCAACCCCTTATAATCCCACCTCTAGACCTCGCCTATTGCCCTGGCTTTTTCAGAGAACACAGACTGCCTGCCCCACCCCTGCACTGCCAAGGAGATCCAGGTTTCCTTTTAAACTTCTAGTCCTGTTGGGGCTCCGTCGGTTAAGCGTCTGACTTCGGCTCAGGTCCTGATCTCATGGCTCATGAGTTTGAGCCCCGCACTGGGCTCTGTACTGACATCTCAGAGCCTGGAGCTTGTTTTGGATTCTGTGTCTCCTTCTCTCTCTGCCCCCCCACCCCCTACTCTGCCTTTCTCTCTCTCTCTCTCAAAAATAAACACTAAACAAAAAAAACAAAAAAAAAAAAAAGGTTTAATACTGTTGTCTTCCCTATCAACAGTTTCTAAGGGACAGATATTTTCCCTCGGCTATGCTCTGCGATGGGTCACTGGAATGGGGGTGGGGCTGAGGAGCCTTGGGAGCAACAGACACTTACACCATGACAGTGGCTCCCCAGCCCACAGCTTTGGACGCTGAAATGAGTCCTTCCGTCCACCGAGAATTCTTGGCATAAAACTCTTTAGGTGATGCTGTTCCCTAAGGAAATGAAAAATAAGAATGGCTAGCTTTTATTGAGTGCCTACTGTGTGCCCGGTGCTTAGATACCTACAAATATCTATATATATCTCTATCTCTATCTCTGTGTGTATATATGTATATATGTATGTATATATATATATATGTGTGTGTGTGTATATATATATATATATGTGTATATATATATATGTGTATGTATATATATACATATATATTACCCCATACAGACCTCATAGTAACTGCAAGAGGTAAGCATTATCATCCCATTTTACAGATGACAAAACTAAGATTCAGAAAGGCAATAATACTTTTCAGGTTGATGCAGGAAGTAAGTGGAAGTAAATCCCAGGTTTTTCTGACTCCAAAGCCCCTAGCATTTCTATTATATCACAACATTTCTACATTGTATGTATGAGTGTATATATACATATACATATATATGTATATAGGCATCTGCATAGATGAACAACGTGATTGGAGTCCAACCACTTACCATGATTTGCCAAGAGACTACACAGTGAATAATTTAAGCAAATAATTTCTGCTTGGAATTTTAAAATGCTTCCATGCTTTGGAAGTGTCTTCCATTTCCAAATTCTAAGACGATAATCTTAGAATCTCCAAGCTCTCCTTACTCAGTCCCCGTCTCTATTTTCGGGGGGCAGAAACCATCCCCTCCCAGACTGGTAAGAAGCACCACCATCAAAGCAGATATGGCTTCGTTCTTTAAAGGACAGTTTTCAGGGGGCGCCTGGGTGGTGCAGTCGGTCAAGTGTCTGAATCTTGGTTTTGGCTCAGGTCGTGACCTCACGGTTCATGGGATCGAGCCCAGCATCGGGCTCTGTGCTGACAGTGCGGAGCCTGTTTGGGATTCTCTTTCTGCCCCTCTCTCCCACTCTCTCTCTCTCTCTAAGTAAATAAATAAACATTAAAAAAATAAAGGATAGTTTTCAGGCTCAGGAATCCCTCCCTGGACCTCTGTCTCCTGAGCTACACTGCACGCAGGTGTGAGAAGGAAACACGGCAGTAGGAATGCCCGCAGAGGACTGAGAAAGCCAAGCGATGATGCTGACCAGAAACTGGGATAGAGTCTGTCTGCGAGGAGTGGATTCCACCGTCAGAAACAGACATGGCCCCACCCGCTATGAAAGGTCAGCACCAGGCTGGCTCTTCTCATTTGCCCACTTTTCAAAAGCCCTCCCCTCCTCCTCCAAGGGCCCAGGCTTGCAATGCACGCGGGGTTTCCAGAGCAGGATCTGGCGATGGCGCCTGGGTTAATGAGCCTGCAGCTGGAGGCTGGGGCTGACTGCTCCCTGGGGACCTGGCAGCGCCCCAGATTCCCATGGCATCTGTGCTCAGCCCGGGGAAAGGGAACCACGCCCTCAGATGGACACATGGGACAAGATGGCAGCAGCCGTGGATTTGACTGAAGGTGGATGAGTGTATGGAGTGGACAGAGCCTCCCAGTGAACTGGGAGTCTGTAAATGATGTCTGGTCCCTCCATCCAGGGGCCCTCAGCCACGCTTACCCGGCCACTCTCCACTATCTCTCTCTGGAGGTCCTTAGAGGCCACAATCAGGACCTGGATGGCTTGCATTAGGCTTGTACAGGAACCAAGGATCCTAGGGGGAAAAAAAAAAGGTCAGGGACACAGAACAGAGACCAAGAGCTATGAAACAGACGTTTTTCTTTTTCATGCCTAAACACAGGCAAACTTGGGATGGGAAAGGGGGTGGGGAATACGGTGGCGGGGGTGGGGGTGGGAGGAGGGGAGTTGGGGGTGCGGTGAAGCCTTGGAGGAAAGGTACGTGAGTGAGAAGACTTGACCGCAGACAGTTATGTGATGATTCTCGGGGTTTCTTTTCCCCTAAAATGCAACAGCAATTTTATTAAGAATACCGTTATTGACAATTATACAGACTCAGCCAATGCCTGTGGCTGCTAATGTCCTATTGTAATTAATATAATCCAATGCAGGAGAGACTGATCCTGATCACCTAGGCACCACCACACTGTGTAGACTGACCTTTCGTTCACCTCCAATTTGACTCCTGTGTCCCCAGCTCGGGATTTGCTGAGCATCTCCTGTTGAAAACAAGCAGGGTATCTCAATACATCATGGGTACGGAGCACTCACTGGCATCCTGAAGCACCTTGTGTCCAACACCCCGTGGTAGCTGAGAAACCCAAATCCAGAAATGACCATCCACGTCCTGGTGGGTTGGGAAAAGAGCCCAGACCTCTGATCTAGTCAGCGAGAAGCAGCCCCGGCAGGCTGGCTCTCCTGTCCGTTGAGTGTCTGTCTTGACTTTCTGGCACCCAGGCCGACGTGCACAGAACTCTGAGATATTGCACCTGTCAGAGGGGGCAGCGGCTAGGGGCAAACCAAGGTGGGCAGCCTGCAGCCTTCCACCAAAGGAACAATATGTGACCCTTCCAATGGGGCCCACTCAGCTTTTCCCCGACACAATCGGAAATGTTGGCGCGCGCCTGGCACGAAGATAAATGTGCATTATCTCATTTAACTCTTCCAGCGCCCCTCCGAGGCAAGCAGTATTATCACTGCCATCATCTAGAAATGGAATCTGAGCGAAGCTAATGGAACAACCCGTCACAAGTCACAAGACGAACAAGCGGTCCAGCTGGAACCGTAACGCAGGATGGCCTCACACCGAAGGAGGTGAGGACCTTCTCCTTTTCTATGCCTCAGGGAGCCTGGGGAGTTTGGGTTGGGGTTGGTCTTACAGGGGCCATCTGTGGCCTGGATGGACAACTGAGACACGTCCCATGGGCAATGTCACACCCGAGGAAGCTGCAAGGGCCTGGCTTTAGGAGACGGGCAGACGCTTCCATACCTCTATCCTGGCCGTGGCAGTTTCAATGGCAGCTGATGTGGCAGCCATCTCCTTGTCCACCAGGTCCCCCAGCTCCTCCTGCTTGATGTCCAGGCCTCTGGGCAGGAGCTCCTGCGAACGGCAGCAGAGGCTGAAACGACCCTTTGACTTCCTCTCTATTCCTCCCCGACAGACCCATATAGTCCTCACATGGTGGCAGAAGGTAGGAGAGGAAGGTCCCACTATGCAACACGCTTGTAGAACCCAGGGAGGGGCATCCTGGCCAGGCCTCATCTAGAACTTGCTACTGCGTAAACCCTCACGCTCCACACCCCCCTTTCGCTGAAACCCCCCCCTCCTTCCAGAAAGCCACCCTGCCTAACCCCACAAGGCCATTCAGTTGCGACTGCTTGGACCCTGACCCCACAGCTGCACAGTGTTGATTGTATTTGAGGCTTGGGAGGTATGTCAAAAACCTCTTCAAATGTGGTTGATGCCTTCCAACCAACACTCTGCCTCTTATTTAACTCTGTGTCTACAGCAATCATGAGGCAGTGACTCGTCCTGTTCTACGGATGGGAAGCCAAGGCTCAGAGAGGTCTTGACCACAGTCACACTGCTAATGAATGGCAGAGCAGGGATCCGAACTCAGGTCTGATGGCAAAGTCTGTGAATTCTGAAAATATTATGTGTTATGCCTCCAAGAGTATAAAACAGGTATGAATGGTTTAAAGAATAAGAAACGGGGTGCCTGGATGGCTCAGGTGGTTAAACGTCCAACTTTGGCTCAGGTCATGATCTCGTGGTTCGTGGGTTCGAGCCCCGTGTCAGGCACTGTGCTGACAGCTCAGAGCCTGACGCCTGCTTCAGGTTCTGGGTCTCCCTCTCTCTCTCTGCCCCTCGTCCACTCATGCTCTCTCTGTCTCTGTCTCTCTCTGTCTCTCTCAAAAATAAATAAACATTAAAAAAAAAAAGAATAAGAACAATGACCCATGTATCTACCACCCGACCTAAGGAATAGCTTAAGAAACATCAGTATCTTTGAAATTTCCTTTGTATCCTGTTCTAATTCCATTTCCTGACATCCCTATTCCCTACCTTAAGATAAACACAGAATTCAGGAGAATGCTTCATCATATCCTTTTATTATTATTAATGCTTATTTATTTTTGAGAGAGAGACAGAGTACAAGCGGGGAGGGACAGAGAGATGGAGACACGAAATCTGAAGCATGTTGACAGCTGCTGACAGCTCAGAGCCCGATGCGGGACTCAAACTCACAAACCATGAGATCATGACCTGAGCCGAAACTGGATGCTCAACTGACTGAGCTACCCAGGCGTCCCTGTCATGTCTTTTTTTTAAAGCTCCATAAGAATGTATCCTTAAACAGTATAATGTTAAGTATGCATATACTGGTCTTTATTTAAAAGGAATCCTACCGTATGTATTTTGCTTGTTCGTTCGGCATTGTGTGTGAGATTTGTTCTATAATGTAGGAATTATTATTTTTTTAAGTTTATTTATTTATTTATTTATTTATTTTTTCAACGTTTATTTATTTTTGGAACAGAGAGAGACAGAGCATGAACGGGGGAGGGGCAGAGAGAGAGGGAGGCACAGAATCGGAAACAGGCTCCAGGCTCTGAGCCATCAGCCCAGAGCCCGACGCGGGGCTCGAACTCACGGACCGTGAGATCGTGACCTGGCTGAAGTCGGACGCTTAACCGACTGCGCCACCCAGGCGCCCCAAGTTTATTTATTTATTTTGAGAGAGAGAGAGAGACAGAGAGAGAGAGAGACAGAGAGACAGAGCAAGTGGGGGAGGGGAAGAGAGAAGGAAAGAGGGAGAATCCTAAGCAGGCTCTGTGCTGTCGGCACAGAGCATGACATGGGGCTCAACCTAATGAAACTGTGAGATTGTGACCTGAGCCAAAACCAAGAGTCAAGATGCTTAGCCGACTGAGCCACCCAGCTGCCCCTGTAATGTAGTCATTCTATCCCTAGGCAAATGCACTAGAGAAACTCTTACATCAGGAGATATTTACACAAGTGACCATATGGCACATTTGTGACAGCCTCAAACCGGAAAGAACCCAAATGTTCATCAACCATAGACATCTAGCTATGTGACAGATAGATAAATAAATATAAACAGATATGTAATAGATATATAATTTGAACTATAGTCACACGACAGAATATTACAGAGCAGTGAAAATGAATGTATCTGTACGGATGAACCTCACACACAGAATGCTGGAAAAAGCAAGGTGTAGGAGAAAAGTCTGTAACACTTAGAACTAAAAATGTTACTTGGGGGAGAAAAGGACATAGTCTTTCTATTGTCTTCATCTGGAACCCTGACTAACCATTCTACTTATAATTTCTATACTCTAGTTTATAAAATCTGTGCCACATCCTATATAATTCCTTCAGTTCTATCATCTAGCTCACTAATTCTTTCTCTAGCTTTGTTTAACCTGCTGTTGAATCTGTATAATGAGTTCTGACTTTCAATGATTATATTTTTCATTTCTAGAAGTCCCATGGTTGTTTATCAAATATATCTGGTGACTTTTGAAAATGTCTTATTCCTTTGTCACGCTTTTAATGCCTTTTAAAAAGTACTTGGAGTCACCTCAGTCGGTCAAGTGTCTGACTTCGGCTCAGGTCATAATCTCATGCTGTCAGCTCAGAGCCCGCTTGGGATTCTCTCTCCCTCTCTCTCTGCCCCTCTCCTGCTCATGCTCTCTCTCTCTCAAAACTAAATAAATAAACTTAAAAAAGAAAACGTTCTGGAACACGTCAAAGACACTCATGGTGAACTGATGTGCGTTGGGACTCTGTGAAAGTTCTTTGGGATTTAGGTTCAAAGTATATTCCTTCAGAGACCATTTGGATCTGCTTCCACCAGGTACTTGGGCTCCTAAAAACCTGACTACTTTACATTTAATTTTCTTTCTTTTTTTTTTAAATTAAAAAAAAATTTTTTTTTAATTTATTTTTGAGAGACAGAGCATGAACGGGGAGGGGCAGAGAGAGCGGGAGACACAGAAGCCAAAGCAGGTTCCAGCCTCAAACTCACAAACTGCGAGATCATGACCTGAGATGAAGTCAGACACGTAACCGACGTGTAAAAGGTGCCCTATGTTTGATTTTCTGTTTGGGTTTTTTCAGGTCACACAGGTAGTAGGAGATTTGGACCCTGAAACCATAGAAAGGTGGCTTGTAGTCAGAAATTCCCTAGTCAGCCGTGTTTCCTTCTCCCCCTACAACTGAGGTTGAGACAAGATCTCTCCAACAGAGTAGGCTTTCCCCCCACTTACTTGGGGTGTGACCTTTTGGAGTTCTGCTTTGGGGAGGAAGTCTCTGCATTCCAAACTTTTACCTTACTCGGGCTTACGTTTTGTTTTTCAGTCTCCTCTGTATGTGTGGCCCATTAGAATCCAAGCTCTAGGTCAAGAGATGGACAAACACCAGTTCCTGCGTCCTCTTGGTTTCTGATTCTGAGAATTTCCTTAGTTTGCGGCCAGTTCAGATTCAATTAACATCCCCCCCACCCCCCAAATTTTATTTAGCTTTTTCCATGTCTTGTGCTGGGAAGAGCTTCTAAATATTTGGTCAGTCTTACCGCCAGAAAGGAAACCTGCCCAGGATCTTGCTCTCACACTTTGCTTTTTTAAATTAACTCGATTCTTATTTCCTCACCTCACGGTGTCCTACAGGCTTTTGTGTGTGTATACTGACACTGAGTTCTGCACAGCACGGGAGAAGATGCTCTGTCTCCAGCAAAAGGCAGACGGTGGCAATGCTCTTGGCCGCCATCAGGAATTTAATAATACTAAAATACCACCAGGATCATGTCATTCTATTGAAAGAAGGGTTAGCAATTCACCGTTATCCAGTCTTCCTTCATCCAGACCTTCACGGATCCCTACCTCATCGTCCCACTTCTCCCCAGTATGAACCTTCCTCTCTATCCGATCTTTGTAACTGCTTTGCTCTCTCCATGTGCATATTCAATTAGTTAAACATTCACTGGGTGTAAACCACCTGCCAGATATCATGCCAGGGACCAAGGGACAATGGAAAAAGGCTACGGGCTCTACCTTTGAAGACTCATGGGGGAAAGAGACAGGCAGGCAGGTACCCTGTGGCACTAGCCACCAACTCTGTAAGGTGAAGGCGGAAAAGGGGGAGAGGGACCCAGAAAAATGAATAAGGGCCAGACTGTGACGGTCCTTGCATGTCACATTACGTGATTTGATTTTTGTCATCCAACGATCTTTGTTTTTGGAAGAGATCAGAGGAAAAAGAGACCAGAGGCAGAAAAACTAACCAGAAGCCTGTTTTAAGAGTTCCGATGAGGGATGACGAGAATCTGAACTCTGGCCCTGATCTCTTCCCTCCCTGGAATTGATATCATGACACATTTTTGGAATTAAGTAAATGCGGCCTTGTACTGAACTCTTAAAACAGACTCGATTACTGCTCTTGTCCCACTGTATCAAAATGGATGATTTCCTTATTTTTCTTTCCCAGAGAGACGATGGCTTGTCTCCGTACAACTACATCTACTACAATTCCCACTACACATGACATGCTCACTACATCTTTATTAAATCAATAAATATCCTGCTATCTCCATGTTAGGTGTTACTTGCCCAACTGGATACAAATCCTTGAAAACAGAGAAACTATGCTTATTCTTTTTTGATATTGTTTAGCATAGCGATGAACACACAGTACGTTCTCAACTCATAGCCGATGAATGAAATGTGACTGGAAAATTGGGCAGAAGGTCAGATTTTTCATTGTCAGCTCTCTCTCTCTCTCTCTCTCTCTTTCTTTCTTTCTTTCTTTCTTTCTTTCAACATTGTTTATTTTGGAGAGACAGAGCACAAGTCGGGGAGTGGGCGGAGAGAGAGGGAGACAGAGAATCCGAAGCAGGCTCCAGGCTCTGAGCTGTCAGCACAGAGTCTGATACGGAGCCCAAACTCACAAACTGTGAGGTCATGACCTGAGCTGAAGACGGACGCTTAACCTACTGAGCCACCCAGGTGCCCCAACTCTCACTTTCTGGAGTCAAGTGGAAAGCCAGAAAGAACTGGCTTCGGACATCACTGACTCCCTGGGCCATCACCGGCACTCACCCAAGAACCATCGTAACTCCCCCCGGTTGAGACACTGGTCCTACCTCGCCAATGGTGGAGATCTTACTGAGGCAGCTCTTCATGGCTGTGCTGTCATTCTCAAGCATTCCTTCTTCCCCCAGGAAGGCCAGATAGGTGAGGGTTTCCTTGCCAAACTGTTTGCAGGCCTCGGTCAGTGCTGGAGATGTAAGACAACCAAAACTTTTGAGTCCTCCGCTCCCCCTGCTTATAAGACTGCCCCCCCCCCCCCCCCGCCAGCCCCAGTACTCACAGTCAGCAGGCTCTGGTGGGGCTCGAAGGCAGGTGGTGCTAACATTAGCCATGGTGTCACTGGTCAGGTGGGCCAGGAGGGTTACCGAGCGGAGAAGCTCACTGATATCTGCCAGGAGTGTAAAGGAGGTTTCTCAGCACCATTCACGAGCCGTTACCGCCCTACTTCCTTCCCTGCTTGACAAGTTATATGCACCCCTTTCTTGGAGCATAGGGCCTGGTTGTTATTTCTGCAGGCAAGCGTTTCTGAACTCTGCCCAGCTGTCACTAGCAACAGACCCCATCCTTCGCCTTTCTTACCTTCTGGGCAGGCCAGATACTGGCTCCAGCTTTTTTCCAGTTGCTCAATGCAGCTGGAAACAGACTTGACCTTGGAAAGAAGGTGATCTGTGAGAGGGGAGACAGGGCAGAGTCAGAGCCACTGGTGTTGGAGTCACTTTCTCCCCGTGAGGTCAAGCCACCCAGTGGATGAGCCTGCCTAGCAAGTGGCCTCAGCCCTGCGGGGGTGCGCCCTAAGATGGGGGGTGGGGGCGGAGATGGTTGACTCTGCAGGTACACGACTCTCTTAATGCAGCTTCAAAAGCTGTTCTTCTGAGCCCATCTGGTCCCTGAGCCAAGAACCAGGGCAACCACGGCAGCAGCCGAGAATCAGCCTCTCACTTCTCATTACTGCCGCCGAATCAAATCCAGGCCTTCCTGTTAAGTCTTTCAAGGCCCTTGAACTCTCATCACTCTTGAGCCCAGACCCCTGGCTCCGTGAGGCGAATCTAGGCTCATGCTGTGCACGCAACACAGCCGTCCCCACTCTGTGCCTCTGTGCCCTGGCCCACAGAGACCGTGTCCCGTAGGAGTTAATATGTGGGCGCTCAGGTCACACTGCATCGGTGTGGCTCCCGGCCCCACCACCACTGGCTATGCTCTCAGGCTGTCCATGCCAGCTTCCTCATCTGAAAACGGAGTAACGGCACCACCTCACGGCGCCATCGTGAGGATTCGCTGGGCCGAGGTATGTGAAGCGTTTACAATGCCCACGTTTCTGCCCCTCCACTGGCTCAAGTCTGTCCTCTTCTGTCAAACCCCCGGCTCATGAAGTCTCTTCTCAGAACCTGCCCATGGCTGCCCCATTTCCTGGCATTTCCCCGGTTGGCGGGGCACTGTGTGCTCCTTCATTCGGGGCTGCTGTAATGGAAGCCATTACAGATGGCTTCCCTGGCGAATAAGATAGGACAGTCCTGGCTGTACACGTCACCGAATGGAGACGTTTCTATTCGACAATGAAAATCAACTATCAGCTGTTCCCTTCCATCCGCCTTTGTTTTCAGTGGGTCCTCTCGTTACTTCGCCAGCAACTACACATGACGTCACCAATGTCCTGGGCCTGGATGTTCTGTTACCTACTGTGCATGAAGGCCCTCCTCTCCTTTTTACATCTTTTTTTTTTATGTTTATTTTTGAGGGGAGGGGGCGGTGGATACAAAGCGGGCTCTGTGCTGACAGCAGAGAACCTGATGTGGGGCTCGAACTCACAAACCGTGAGATCATGACCTGAGCCGAAGTCGGATGCTTAACCGACTGAGCCACCCAGGTGCCCCTGGCCCTCCTCTCATCCGGTGGGCTTCTCCAGTTCCGACTGCTGCCCAATCAGCATGCCCTTAGGACTCTTGACCTTGCAGAGGTCAAGCCTTCCTCCGTTCATAGCCTGTGACTGCATGGGTATTCTCATTGTTTCTGCCCCGCCATACATCATGGTGCTCCCCGTGTGGGCTTGAAGCTCCTGAGCAACCACCTCTTCATTCAGACCACGTTCTTCTGTTCAGAGACGCAGGGCCATCTGCTCCTCCACCCCCTGACGCTTAGAGTCGTCATCAGGGCTCTGCTCCCAGGGAGAGTTTTGTTAGCGTGACCCACTGCACAGAGCAGTCCTTATCACAACTGGGGGCTTCAGAAAGTACTACCACTGAGGCCCTGGGCCACACAGCTTCCAGCTGAACTGATCTTAGAGTGGGGACTGGTCATCACCAGGCGACTCTGACAGGCAGCAGGCCGAGGACCCCCGCTCTCAGTGTCGCTGGGGTTCAATGTCAACACCCAACGGCAACGGGCTTTAAGGATTCACGTGTGCAACCAGGACAGGGGGACATACCTGCAGATCCGGCACAGCTGATCAGAGGGGGCTCCTCCAGCTGCCGCAGGGCCTCTTGTATCACCTGCTCTGCAGCCTTCCTGGTCTCCACTAGAAGCATTTTGCGTTGGTCCTTGGCGAACTGGCACACTGATTCCTAGAAATGGTCCAGGGAGGTGAGAATCTGACACAGACCGACACAGACCCCGTCATGAGCCTTCGAACAGCAGCCATCTTGATGCAGCTGGGATTCCGGCATCTTAACTCAAGTTGTGGCTAATGAGGCCCAAGCCAGTTTGCCTGCCACAGAGAACGACCCTTTCCCTTGGTCCACAGGCGTGCGCAGGGGTGCAACACAGGAAGTTATGGGGATGGACCTCCTGTAACCCATTCTCTGTGCCTGGGGGGAGTACCACGCACAGTGCTTCTCTTGTGAAGACAGGGAGCTTCACAAGATGGGGGTGATGCAGAGCACGCCGGTGTGCAGTGCTGTGCCCACAGAATGCCTTCACGATCAGCTCAGAGGCCCGAGACGGTTTTCACAGACCGTCCCCAGCTCCCCGCCTCCATGGATACATCACCGAGGCCCACGGCTCGGACCCGGGCACCCAGCAGGCGTCTGTTACTTGCCTGTGTGCTGGATAGTTCCCGCTGGGCGAGTTCCAGCTGTTCCTGAAGAGCAGATAATTCCTCCTCCCGGAGGGCCACAGCGTGCACCAAGCTGCTCCGCTCCTTCTCTAGTTCTGCGAGCTGTGCCGCCCATTTGGCTTCTGCCTGCAATGTCGGCCACGTGGGAAGAGGGAGAATCAAACTGTCCGCTTCCCAGGAGTCCAGACCCGCCAGCAGGCCACACGGAACAGCAGGTGGTATCTCTAAGCTGCCACGTTCACCCTCCCCAATCACACACAGAGCACGGATGGGACCAGCTTGGCCAGCTGCTGGATGGAGCTGGCCCGCCGGGTGACGGCAGTGCCCAAGCCAGAGGGGAAAAAATAAGGGAGAGAAGGGAGGTGATGCTCGCCTGGGCAGAAGTTTCCAGGCTGCTTTGGACAATCTGGAGTTCCTGTTTGCTGGTGGCAAGTTCTTGCTTCAAGTTGTCCAGTACTTCGGTCTGTTCTTGAGTCTGAAAGAGAAGAAATGCAGGGCACTCTGATCAAGGTGCTGGTTGCCAGGGATAAACACCTGTAAAAATCCCCAAGCTACTGGGGTGCCTGGCTGGCTCGGTAGATAGAGCATGCAACTCTTAATCTCTGGGTGGTGAGTTGGAGGTCCACGTTGGGTGTAGGGATTCCTTAAAAACAGAATCTCAAAAACAAGCCCCAAGCTATCAATGGGAGATTTGTGTGCTCTGTTGGAGGCAAGATTGGATGCGCCCAAAAGTGGGCAGGAGGAGGTGGGAACCCAGAGTATAGTGACGAGTCTTCTGGCTAAGTGGAATATCAAAGAGGGGAGTTTTAGGGACATTTCCTAAATGTCACGCTTCGGCTTATGATACTAATTAAAGTAGAATTGGTTCTTTTTTCTTACACATAGAAGGTGTTCTTTCTTATTATTTAAATAGAAGCATTACTGATACAGAACCGGATTGTTAATTCAGCCACCCCAACGCCTGATATGTTGCTGCATCTTACCATCTGGAAACAATTCCCTTCTTTAAAAATTTATTTTCTGAGTGGTCTTTCCTGAAGAGCCCGTTGCAACCCATGAGAATTTACAGCTAACATTTTAAAAAAGGAAATAAACAAAGCAAAAAATATGACCACACGCATCCACATGGTAAGGCTGAGCACGGCTTTGTGAAATTTTACTTCCTACTCTGGGTCACAGAAAAGTGAAAGGCACTATCCTTTTCCTTTTTAAAATAATTAAAAAAAATTTTTTTAATGTTTATTTATTTTTGAAGGAGAGAGAGACAGGGTGTGAGTGGGGAAGGGCAGAGAGAGAGACACAGAATCTGCAGCAGGCCCCAGGCTCTGAGCTGTCAGCACAGAGCCCGACGCGGGGCTCGAACTCACAAACCGCGAGATCATGACCTGAGCCGAAGTCGGACGCTCAACTGACTGAGCCACCCAGGCATCCCTCTTTTTAAATTTTTTAAAATGTTTATCTTATTTTTGACAGAGAGATAGAATGCGAGTAGGGGAGGGGAACAGAGAGAGGGAGACACAGAATCCAAAGCAGGCTCCAGATTCTGTGCTGTCTGCACGGAGCCTGACGCGGGGCTCGAACCCATGGACAGCGAGATCATGACCTGAGCTGAAGTCAGACGCTTAACTGACTGAGCCACCCAGGCACCCCCATCTGACATCTCTTACTGCCACCCACCCCCCAACTCATGGGTGTTCTCCTGGCCACAAGTCTCTCTGACACCCAGGTGCTTTCACTTCTCTCAACCTGCCCGGACTCACCCTGGACAAGCCTTTGCTGATGTACCTACTCAGCTGGACACCCTTCGTCGCTCCGTGCCTCTAATCCCTTGTGCATCGGACACCATGTCCCTGCCTCACGCCTCTTGTAGTACACTTGTAGGGCTCTAACCCACTTCTGCTGCCCACGGAGCAGTCTTTCCACTGGCCTAGTGCCCCAGGCCCGCCTCCAACTCAGGCAGAACCCTCCCTTGCCCCCCCCCCCCCACTTCTCCCCCTCACCTTCCGCTGGGCCTGGTCACTTATGCGCTGGAAAGAGTCTTCCAGCTCTTTTTTCTCTCGTTCCAAATCCGCCTGGGTTTGTCTGGCCACGGACACCTGTTTGGTCACCTCGGCGTTCTGGATGAGAAAAGAACAGTGGGCTTATCTCAGGCGTAACATCTCGGGGACAACATCTCCCTTCTAGAACAAATGACAGCATTCAGGCTATTGGACACAGTAATCACTTTTCTACCTGGAGAGAAGCCAGAATGAAGCTGTCATCTTCAGACACTCAACGTTTAAGTATTTAAAAGAAGAATAACAAGGACGGGGGACAAACCCTTCGGGGCTGGCATCAAAGGTGGGGCCCAAGGCGTGGGAGGCAAGGAAGCCTGAAAAGCTGTGGTTCCAAGAAACGATGGTGAGCCCCTCAGAATTGATGGAGGCACGGGAGTGGCGTGGGGACTGCCCAGGCCGCGGGGCAAGAGGCGGGTGGAGGGTCCTACCTTCCGTAGCAGGTCGGCGTGGTTCTGCACCAGCTCACTGTACTTTTCCTTTAGCTTGCTGTACCGCTGTTCATTGGCCTGGGCTCTCCCTGTTTTGTCAGGGGGCCAAGGTGAGCAGTGGACCCCTGCTGGGGGACCCCGTGCCTTCCTTCCAACACGCCAGAGTCCCTAGAACATCCTCCTTTCTTTTCACAAATGCATGCACCTTCTGCTCCCTGGGAAATCCTACTGAAATAAACTCCTCTGGGAAGTGGTCTTTAAAAAAGAATCCACCTGACTCGTGGGGCGCCTGGGTGGCTCAGTCGGTTAAGCGTCCGACACCGGCTCAGGTCACGATCTCGCGGTTTGTGGGTTCCAACCCTGCGTCAGGTTCTGGGCTAACAGCTCAGAGCCTGCTTCTGGTTCTGTGTCTCCCTCTCTCACTCTGCCCCACCCCTGCTTGTGCATGCACGCTCTCTCTCCTTCTCAAAAATAAACCTCAAAAAAAAAAAAAATCTACCTGATTCTGATGGCTGCACTGATTCGTGCCTCCTGGGCATTCACACACACGGTATTTGCTTCATCTGTGTTTTTGGCTTTTGTGGCAAGTTTTTCTCAGGCTATCTCTCCTTTGGACACCCCACCGTCACCTCCTGGTTCCCGTCCTGGCATTCTGAGCAGTGTGGCACGTGGGGCTCTCTACCTGCTGGGCCCTAACCTGCCCCCCTCAGACTGGCAACACGAGGGTCCTTCCTGGCAGCTCTTCTGGACAGATGTATCACCTGGGGCTCTGCCACCCAGCCCCGTCCTCCCTGTGAGCCTAGCCTGACCCTGCGGCCCCCACCCTCAGCCCCAGCCCGACAGACTCACTTTCTATCTCTGTCAGGCTCCGCTGGGCCTTCTCCGTGTCTTCTCGCTTCTTCTTGAGCTCATCCAGTTCCGCGCGGAGGAACTCGCTGTCATCGACCGCCTGCTGCCGCAGGTGCCGCTGCTCTGCCAGCTCGGCCTCCAGCTCGCTGACCCGGCCCTTCAGCTGCAGCACCACCCGCTGGCTCTGTGGGATGAACTCAGCCAATGAGCCCCAGGGCTGCACCGCTGGGGTCGGCTGGGCTGGGCTGGGGTGGGCGGCAGAAGCGGGTCCTCCAGGGTTTCCAGCGCTGATCCAATAAAGTACCCGAGTTTGCCTAACAAACCCACTCCCGTGGCCTCACGGGAATTGAGGGTTTTGCTCATTCTAAGCCCCCCCTCCAAACACAGGGTGACAGCAGGGGAGCTCTGATCCTGTTAGGGGCCTAGGAGCAGTTGTGGGCGAGCTGGCCTGAGGGAGGAGGCGATGTGTGCCTGTCCCAGTGAATGAAGCCTCCAACCAGCCGTGGGCCTGAGGGACGGGCCTATTCACTGCCCCAGCCTCTGCAAACAGCCACCAGAGTTACAAATCAAACCTTCTGATCGCCATGGGAAGAGAACAGGTCTTTCTCTCCAAGCACCACGGGGACGCTGGGCTTGGCCTAGATGCCATTCTTGAGGTAGGAAGAGTGGAAACACAGTGCCACCAAGACCACGAGAGGACCAGGTCCGTCTGGTCTGGGCATTTCTACTAATGATTCCCCCCACACACACACACTTAAAATGAGGTCTGACAAGTGTCTCCACAAAGCGAAGTTAGTATGAAAACGTCCCGTCCTGGTGAAGCCCAGAACCGGATCCGAGCCTGAGTCCTACCTCAGTCTTCAAGTTCTCTAGCTGTGCCTTCAGCTCACTGATGTCTCTGTAGAGTTGACCAATTAAGTGATCCCTGGGAACAGAAGGGAGAACAAGTTTGCTTCCACTGCGCCTCCACCCCTTTCCTTTTAAATGCGAGCTGGGAGATCAGGGGAGGAAGTTAAAAGCTGGTGTTAATGTGGGGAAAGTGCCTTGAGATCCCATAAATTATATGCTAAGACCCTCATTGTTCCCAGACCTGAACCTAACACTCATGGGCCCACCGTTACTTCAGCCCCATTCGATTTCCCTCTGGGATCACGGGGCTGTGGGTCAAGACGTTTCTCTAGGGGGCCCACGTGTCACGAAGCATCCCGCCCCGGTTAGGTGCGGCAAGCCGGCTCCCGGCTCCACCTAGTTTCCGCACCAGCGGGCTGTGCCCAGCTCCCACTCACTTCTCCTCCTTGTTCACGCCGTTCTGACTGTTGAAATTGAAGGGGTCGCTGCTGAACGAGCTGCCAAAGATGTCATCAAACTTGTTGTCGAATAAGTTCTGTGGTGAACAAAAGGGAGGGAAGACAAAGTTAGAGACCCAGAGACTTCCGGGAAGGGGTCAGGTGAGTGACATGTGAAAAAGGACCCTTTCTTAACTGGGTTCAAATCCATTTGTGGTCCCTCCCGGGGACCACAGGGCAGGGGGAGGGGGCTCAGTCTAGGTTAGCACTTGGGTTAGACGGCAGCTGATCTTGGTTACAGTCAAAGGGTCTTGGCCAGAGCCTCTCGCGTCCTCTCCCCTGTGTGCATGGGGCAGCTGGAAGGGCCGCCCCTGGGGCACGTCACCTGCTGGGCTCCAACCCCGCCCCCCTCGGGTTCTAGTGAGGCGCTCCGCACCTGCTGTGAGGCATCCATGTCAACGAGGTCATCCTTCTCCAAGACTGGCTCGCTGTCCGGGGACGAGGCCTCGGCCGGGATGACCACCACGGGGCTAATGTGTTCTGACAGGGCAGAGGCTCGCAGGAAGTTGGGTGGGTTCTGAAGAGGGAAGACACGCCCCCGAACCGCGTCACCCACCAGGCCTGCCGGTCTCTACGAGCACCCTGGACCAGGCAGCTCCCACGGCCAGGGGGCCGGGCACGCTTACCTCCGGCAGCTGAGGGATCTGAATGAGCCGCTTGAAATACTGGAGGTTGCTTGAGCGGTAGAACAGATCTTTCAACCTGGAGGGTGGAGAAGGGCCTCAGGGGTGCTGGGCGCCTTCCCCAGCCCCGGGTTGGGGACACTGCAGCCACCCAGGTCTCCGGCTGCCCACCCAGCCCAAAGGCGTGGGCTGTCAAGGAGACGGCTTCCATGGCGCTGGGCTTCAATTATGATGCTACAGGGGGAAGGTCATTTGTAGCCAGTCCTCACAGGAGACAGGGATTCAAATGACCGAATCCTCTGGAGGAGTGGATCATCCCAGAACAAGATCTGTATCACCACAGAATCTACACTGTTGTCTGGCTGATGTCTCTTCCCAAGAATGTTCGGCTTAGAATAACACGAAAATAAATTTACTCTCTCTGAGGATAAACCACCTAACCATAAGAAAAGGGAAGGGAACTTAATTACTAAGGTAAATTTCCTCAGGGTGCCTGTGTGGCTCAATTGGTTAAGGGTCCGACTTCAGCTCAGGTCATGATCTCACGGTTTATGGGTTCGAGCCCCGTGTTGGGCTCTGGACTGAAAGCTCAGAGCCTGGACCCTGCTTTGGATTCTGTGTCTCTCTCCCTCTGCCCCTCCCCTGCTCGTGCTCTCTCTCTCTCTCTCTCTCTCTCAAAAATAAATAAACATTAAAAAAAAAGTAAAAAAAAAAACAACAACCCCAAAACTAAGGTAAAGCTCCTTTTAATTAACTCACCCTGCTTTAAAGCTGTGTGTTACCTCCCAGTTAGACTAGAAGCCTCTAGAGGGCAGAGCCTGGGCCCTGCTGAGCTAGGGGTACCACAGTACCTTGCACAGAGGCATTAACTGATCAAGAAAGACTTCATTGGAGGAAAGCAATCTATTTATACTGTGTCCTAATCTTGGATGGATATGGGGGTGAAGAAACCAAATATTTTTTCTTGTCTTCAGGTCTCTGTTTTCAATCGAAACATGGAAGGCCCAGAAAGCAGAGGGCACCAGACAGATTTCCTGAGAGGAAAGAGCATCGTGGGTCTCAGCACCCTCTCTCTGCAACCTCTCTCAGAATCTCCTTCAGCTCAGCCCAATAAACTAAACCCCTGGGATCTCATGTCAGCCATTCTGATCCCAAGGCTGGAACTGCCCCTGTGATGTCATTGGTGCTTTCCCCAAAGTCGTCGACACTGAGGCCTCTGGGAGCTGCCAGGTCCGTGCAGAGGAGAAAGTGAGACAGCTGCTCACGGCAGAAGTTTTTATAAGCTAGGAGAACATTAAAGGAAATAAAATCACCTGACCACACATCCCCCTCTTTCTGGGCTGGAGCCAACAGTAATAGGCCGCACTGCTTTCATAAGCTACTGGAATTTACCATTCCAGGAAATCAGCCCCAGGGCCTGTCTCCTAGGATTTAATAAGTCATTTATTATAGAATAAACATATGAGGCTTTTCAAATGGAATAAGGAAACCAGGAGGTGAGCAAAACCCTGAACTTGTCCTCTGACTGTGGCTCGGAACCAGTAGGAGAAGCCTGGGATTTGGTGGGTATTTTTCCTCTATTGTCAGGGATGAAGAAATTAATAGGCAAAACAAGAGGGTCAAATACAGCATGCCGAGCCCCAGTGCCCTTCTCGGCGCCTGGGTTCTCTCTCCCTCTCTCTCGTGCTTCCTTCCCCTCTTCTGGGGGCACACGTAACGAAAGCTGAGTTGTACTTCTCGCCTCACCAGTGATCATCTTGCCCAAATGCACAGAATAATTTATCCCTCGGTCGGATAATCTCTTCCTCTTCTAGACAAGACACCTGGCTTCCTCGCTTAGTAATTTATCCCAATATTTGTGGGTAACTGGCTGCTACGTATCAGGAGCTAGGGACGTAAGAATGGGTAGTCAAGCAGAAATAAAGCTGGTTCTAAGAACCATGAAAGAAACAAGGCACTGGCCTGGAGAATATGGGGAGGCGGGGCTGGGGTTGGAGGAACAGGAGGTGAAGAAAACCCAACTTAAATAAGAGATTTAAGATTTAAGGGGGGCCTGGGTGGCTCAGTCGGTTAAGAGTCAGACTCTTGGGGCGCCTGGGTGGCTCAGTTGGTTGAGCGTCCGACTTCAGCTCAGGTCACGATCTCGCGGTCCGTGAGTTCGAGCCCCGCGTCAGGCTCTGGGCTGATGGCTCAGAGCCTGGAGCCTGCTTCCAATTCTGTGTCTCCTTCTCTCTCTGCCCCTCCCCCGTTCATGCTCTGTCTCTCTCTGTCTCAAAAATAAATAAATGTTAAAAAAAAATTAAAAAAAAAAAAAAGAGTCAGACTCTTGATTTCAGCTCAGGTCATGATCTCACGGTCGTGGGATCCAGCCCCCCACCATTGGGCTCTGCTGGGTGTGGAACCTGCTTCAGATTCTTTCTTTCTCTTTCTCTCTCCCCCTGTGCCCCTCACCCCAACTTGTGTGCACGTGCACTCTCTCTCTCTCAAAAATAAGATAAAATAAAAATAAAATAAAATAAAATAAAATAAAAAATAAAATCTTAAAAGATTTAATGCCAGAGATGCCTTTGTGAGGAGGTGATGGAAGATGATCCGGAGCTGGCCAGGCTGGGAGAACAACCCCAGGAGACGGAATGACAAGCCCTAAGGCCCTGACAGAGAAATGTGCTGGGTACGTTCCAGGAACAAGAAGACCCGTGTGGCTGAAACCTCATAAGCCCTGGAGATGAGGTGAGAGATGGCAAGCAGGGCCTTGGGGACCACGGAGAAGAGCTTGGAGTTTATTCTCGGTGTAATCAGAAGCCACCGGAAGGTTCTGAGCAAGGGACTGATGTCTTCACAAGGTTTTTCTAACTGCTGAGGGAGGACAGAATTGCAGGGGGCAGCAGTGGAAACTCAGGGTGTCTGCCATATTGGAGGGTCCTGGCACACAACTATGGCAGCCAGAGAGATAGGAGCTATGACTGGAACCAAGATATATTTGCAGAGCATCAGCTGAACCTACTGGTAGACTGGACATGGGGGATGGGGATGAGGAAAATGGGGAGTTCCTGGTCTGTGGCCCAAATGGATGTGGCAGCATTTACTGAGATAGAGAAGACTGGGGAGAACACTTTGGGAGGAAAATCTAGAGTTCAGTTTGAGATGTAAGTTTGGTGTAGGATGTCAGACGGACCATTGGGTATGTGAGACTGGAATTCGGAGTCAAGGCCCTGCTAGAGACACATATCTGGGCATTGCTTTTCATGTACATGGTGTAAGACCCTACGCGGTAGGAGAATGTAAGAAGAGGAAACAGAGGGTGAAGCCCTGGGCATACAGCAGGTGACGAATGGATGTACGGAATCGCTTTCTTCTACATGTGTGTATGGTTTTTATCAGAGAACAGATAGCTTCCCCAGCCAGTGGTAGGTTTGCTGCTGTCCTACTTACTTTCCCTCACTTTACTGCTTTGCCATTCAGATACTGGCGATTCTCAATCGTTATAAAGCAAGTGCTCTGATTAACTGATTTTATAGCAGTTTTTGGATTCGCCTTCATTTCTCTCCCATAAGCCACTTACTTTGAGAACTGCTCCATGAAGCGGTCCCGGTGGCCTTGCAGGGTGTCAGCTGGGAGACCTGGAAGATATTGGAATAGAGTGAGAGGGAAGAGGACCACAGGAGGACCAGGTGAGCCACAGCGGGGCTCTGGAAGGAGGGGACTAGCCACCCTGGGGCTTGCGGCCAGTCTTGCCGGTGCGGGGGCGGGGGGAGGAGGGAGGTGGGCATTCCTGGCCTAGAGCTGCCCCAGGATTGGACACCAAGGGGCCCAGAAGGACCCGCAGGGAACCCGGGGTGGGGGGCGCTTGTCCCTCAAATCTGTCCTCCTCTTTGCTCCTGGAGTGCAAGCCATTCTGGGCACAGTGGGCTGGAAGTTGTGTCCCTGACCACAGAGGCGACCGTGGTTGACCTGACCAAGCTGCGGGACGGAAGGGATCCAGAGAGCCTGCCTGAGAGGTTGGCTGTGCGAAGGCAAAGATTGCGGACAACACTCAGGATCTCAGTCCGGTGCTCGTTCGGCCCTGCCACTGCACGATGCTGGATGAGTGGCAGCATCTAAGCGCCAGCCTCCGCCCCTACAGAGCGGGCTCTCTGAGGTCCTTTCTGCTCCCAGATAATGTCACTCTGTGTACTTCAACTACAGATCACAGCTCAGCGATCCTTTCAGTTCTTGCTTTATTCCTTAAATTTACATTTTAGTAATTTTTGGGTAGGTGATGTTTGGTATAAATAGGGAGCACATGCAAAATGTATGAGAATTCAGAATGCCAAGTATATACGGTGGATGACGATGGCACTGTACCTCCGTGATCTCTCTCCCAAGAACCCTTAGCCCCAGTCGTGAGAAAAACAGCAGACAGACTTAAATTGAGGAACATTCTACAAGTGTCTGACCGATTCTCCCCTAAACTGTCAAGGTCACAAGTCTGAGACACTGTCACGGCCAAGAAGGAGCCTAGGGGGACACAAAGACTAAATGTAATGTGGCGTCCTGGATGGCACATTAGGTAAAAACTGGGGAAATCTGAACAAAATCTGGACTTCAGTTGAGAGTCGTGTGTCAATATTGGTCCATTAAGTGTGACAAATGTACCATACTCATGTAAGATCTTAACAACAGAGGAAACTCGCTTCAAGGTATAGGGGCACTTCCTGAACTATCTTTACAACTTTTCTGCAGATCTAAAACTATTCTAAAATCAAACATTCATTTTTAGAGAAGTATATACTCTGTGGGGCAACTGCGTTTCTTCTCTTGGCATTTAGTCCACCCTGTGCCCCTCCAGGGGCGTCCACTTGCCTCGATGCCCTTCTAACGCTTGAACATCGAATTTCCAACCTCCCTTCCTCACAGTGTTCCCAGACTAACCAGACCGAATGTCGCTTTCCCCGTCCCGTCTAAATCACCAGATCCGCATCTCGTCGGTGACCACAGTTCTAGAGTGATCCCTGTCCTTGTCTTCTAAAATTCACCCTGTCCCCTTTTCCAGGGCCATAAAACCTTGCTAGTATCCACTCAGGCCTCGACTCTTGTTGTTTCTCCGTCATGTGTATATCCTTCGTGGTGAACACCTCCGAGGGTGGCCCAGAAACCACCCACATCAGTTTCATCTGGGATACGGTTTAATAACGAAGACCCCTAACCTACCAGACTGACCAACGCAGACCTTGCAGGGGCAGGACCCACACACGCCGTTTTAAGCGAGAAGCACACGTGAAAGCATGAGAACACCCACGAGACTAGTAGTTTCCAAAATACAATCCACGAAAGCATCCCAGGGGTGTCTGGCTGGGTAGGGGGTGGCCCTCCGGTTGCTAGAGCAGCTGTGTTTTATATTTTTTTTATTTCCCCACAAAATGCCACTTGTAACGCTCTGGAAACCACTGTGCCCCTGCTCCTGTGGGTCTAGGCCGGGTCTGGCATCATTTGTGTGGGTCCCAGGATACACATATGGACGGAGGTGCGATAAAGCCAGAGGTAGAGGGAAAGGACCGTCCTAGGAAACCCTATGGTGAGTGGGCACACCAAAACTTGTGCCCTGCTCGTCTTCACTCTTAAGAAGGTCAGGAGCTCTAGGGCCTTTGAGAGCAGCAGGAGGAAGGGCGCTGAGGGGACCGCATTTCTCCAGGGAGAGCCTCAGGCTGCGACCCCTTTCCCGCCCCAAGCGCGCAGAGATGATCCGGCCGGGCGTACTCACAGGAGTGGAGCTTGAAGAGGAGCTTGACGGTGTAATCATACAGGTGGCTGCAGTCCAGTATGACCTGGATGAGCGGGGCCAGGCGGCACTGCCCAGCTGTCGTCACTGACACGGAGCGGGACATGTCCAGGGAATTGAACACTAGGAGATAGAAAGGGAGACAGGTGGTAGGAGCAGGAAACTGCAGGTGACCCTCTCGGAGGGGGCAGGAGACACGCACCGAGGACCTGCTCTGTGCACACGCTGGGTCATCTGGCGCGGTTACCCCTTACAACACTCCTGTGGGAGAGGAAAACGGAGGAACCGGAGGGTGAGTCCCTCGAAGGCAGGGGAAAATAATCAAACGCTGATCAGAGCACAAAGGAGGGAGTAACTCAGCCTTGGCTTCCTCGTGGCTTGCCACAGCGTCTTGGGACACCAGAAGGGGACATGCGCAGGAGCCCTGGCTGGACAACTGGAGAATCTGGGAGGGCCGAGGATGAACCATCAGGATCGAAGGCTGCTGTTGGTCCTTGGGGGGCTGGCCAGCAGAACTACTGCCCTCCACTCTCCTGAGCTTCAGACCGCACGTCAGTCCCTTAGTGTCTCTCTCCACAGACCCCTCCATGTTACCCTCTGCCCCCTACCCCTTGTTCTTCTTTTTAAAGTTTATTTTGAGAGACAGGGACGGTGTGAGCAGGGGGGGGAGGGGCAGAGAGACAGAGAGGGAGGGAGACAGAATCCCAAGCAGGGTCCATGCTTTCGGCGCAGAGCCTGACACGGGGCTCGATCTCACAAACCGTGAGATCACGACCTGAGCCAAAATCAAGAGTCGGATGCTCAACCGACTGAGCCACCCAGGCGCCCCCCTACCCCCCTGTTCTTAAACCAAGTAACCGGATCCCTGGCCGTGGACCCTCCACGCACAGCAGTGGCCAGGGCCGAATTCCCTCCCACAGTGGCTGCCCACTCCTGCCAGACTGTGTGTGGAGTCCTGCGTCGACTCCACTATATGGCCAGCAATGAAAAAAAATCAGTGAGTGGGACTGCCCCGGGGGAAAGCCCAGAACTGCTGTACTCTGGCTTCCCAGACTGCTAATCCCCGTTAACTGGCTTATTCTGGCAGCTGAAAACAAAAAACAAAAAGGAAAAAACAACCCAACAGTTCTAATTAAAAGACAGTTCTTCTTTTTGACACAAATTAAAAGCAGCTGTCACTGCAAGGCGGCCAGGTTTCCAGGTTTCCAGGAATTCCTGCCTCCTTCCAGGAATGCCCCTTGGCATCCAGTGACCTCTAGAGCAGTGTGACCACGGACAAGTTCCTCAACCTCGCTGTGCCTCCAGATGCTTTTCTGTAAAATGCAGACGGTTCAAAGCGCACATACCTCCAAAAGGTCTTGTACCTATTGAAGGAGTTGGCTTTCAGGTTGATCAGAATCACTTAGGGGAAATTTAACGCCTGCTAATGTTTGCCTGCAACCGCCCTACCTCCCATTCCGTCTTCATTGTTCTGGGGTAGGGTTGGGGCATTGGTAGGTTTCAAAAGCCCCCCAGGTAATTCTAATACACAGCCAGGGTTGAAGACTGTGTTTCCCAGCTGAGTGGTTCTCATGTAGCAGAATCACCTGGAAGCACCGTCCGACAGAATTCTGTGATGACGGAAGTGTCTGTAGGAGCTGTTCAATATGCTAGCCACATGTGGCTACCGAGGGCCTGAAATATGGAAAGTGGAACGGAGCACCTGACTTTTGATTGGTATTTAATTAGAGTTGATTTAAAAAAAATTTTTTTTTAACATTTTATTTATTTTTGAGACAGAGAGAGACAGAGCATGAACGGGGCAGGGGCAGAGAGAGAGGGAGACACAGAATCGGAAGCAGGCTCCAGGCTCCGAGCCATCAGTCCAGAGCCCGACCTCACGGACCACGAGATCGTGACCTGAGCTGAAGTCGGACGCTTAACCGACTGAGCCACCCAGGCGCCCCTAATTAGAGTCGATTTAAACAGGCGCTCGTGGTTAGTGGCTACCATATTGGACAGTGCAGACCTGGGGCTGGGGGGCTGAAAAACACAGATGGGCTGGGCCCACCCCCAGATATTCGGATTCAGTAGGTCTAGGGTGGGACCTGGGGGTTTTGCGTTTTTAACAAGTTCTCAGGAGTTGTTCCTGCGGCTGGTCCAGGGATCACACTCTGAGAGCCACTGCAAGCATTGGAGATAAACGTTAACTGTTACTGGCCCATGATTCCCACAGCTGAAAAGCAGGGACACCTTTCTAAGGGTACCGGTTGGAACCCTGCAGGGTCACAGACTAGGACTCAGAAGCTGGAGGGACTTCTTCCAATACCAGTCCTCTTGGTTTTTATGGCACGCCCTAGAAAACTAAGGATGGATGGGGAATGGAAGAGATAGAGGGCTCTCGATTCCAAATCAGTGCTTGCTCAGGAGCAAGAAAGCCACCAACATTAAGCCATGGAGGGATCTGTGCCAAGATCTGTGCTCCCCTCTAGAAAACTCAAAGTGGTGGGGCGCCTGGGTGGCTCAGTCGGTTAAGCATCTGACTTCAGCTCAGGTCATGATCTCGTGGTTCGTGGGATTGAGCCCCGCATCGGGCTCTCTGCTGTCAGCTCAGAGCCTGGGGCCTGCTTCAGAGTCTGTGTCTCCCTCTCTCTCTGCCCCTCCCTGACTCATGCTCTGTCTCTGTCTCTCAAAAATAAATAAACATAAAAAAAAATTAAAAAATTAAAAAAAGAAAACTCAAAGTGGCCGATTCACTCCAGATAATCCCACCGCGTTGGGCTGCATATTGGCACCGTTTTATCAACTCTGTTCCCTTGCCCTTTCCTCACTGCTGTTTATCTGAAGCAAGCATTCTTGAATTTTGTTGTGCTCCCGCTGTGTATCCTAGGCACTGAGCTAGAACAGAAGGGACGTAATTCAAAGATGAGTGGGGCATGGCTCCTGATTCTGAGGAGGGGCTCAGCGTCCAGTGGCAATAATACAAGCGACCAACGCACACAAAAAGAGCCAGGTTATCATGGGATGTGGGACTAAAAGGGGGACTGAGCTGGCCACCTGGCGTGGGGCACCGGCTGGCATCACATACATGCTTTCCCAGCCTCAAGTTCCGCTCGGTGTTATCACAGCTCTGCTCTCTCCTACTCAAGTCTGTCAGGGCCGGAAGCGACCCCCACAGAGGCTCAAACAGTTGACTTGCTCTCCCATAACCCCTACAGCAGCGGCAGGTGGGTCTGAGGAGGCCCGGAAGAGGCCTCGGGTCACCTGAGTGGCAGGCTCTGGACAGGACTCCCCCAAGGATGACAATCCCTGCAATATCACTCCTACCTGCATTCAGATTTAAGCACATTCCGAGGCTGAGTGTCGACAAATTCTAAATTATCCACATAGGACCTCCCCACCCACCACTAGTAGCCGAAAGGCAGCCACGACAGCATACAGTTGTTGGTGTACTTTTGTGCAAACATTGCCGATGCATTCAAAAAAACGCATCCGCACCATTTCTCCTACCTGGCTGGGAACACTTTAGGGCGGAGACTCTGTTTTGTGTTTCAACTACTGACTTTTGTATGAGAAGGTGGCTAGCAGGCCAAGCATCTTATTTCTCCTACAAACCACGGTTTCCAACCGTGTGTGGTGCTGTTCTCACCATAACCTGCCCTGAACTGACTGGCCAAGGCAGGAAGGCGTTTGCCGACCCAGTACAGCGCTGGCTGGTTAACAGGCCATTTGCGAGCTCCTGTACAGATGAACATGCGGAAGAAATTGTAATTCAGGGTGAGAGGGTGTCTGTTTTTTTTCCTGAGGAAATCAGAACCCCAGGAGTGGGCCCCACACGTCCAAACGCTGAGAAGGTCACCAAGCTTGTGCACGAATGCCTGCAGTTTGGAATCCACTCTTTCACGGAGCTGAACACTTGTCATGGTGCATGGTGAATCTTAGAAAACGGGCTCTTCTGTTCCCCGGGAAGGAAGGGGAGCCATGCTGGGGGCGGGGAGGGGGGGTGCGGGGAAGAGGGGACACCAGAGAGAAGAGAATGGATTGCTTCCTTCCTGATTTCTTGTCAGGGAAGTGTGAGGGGCTGACAGCCGGGAGGCACCAGAACTCTCAGCGAAGGGAGCCCGGAAGTGTGGCCAACTCCCCTTGCTTGTAGGAAGGGGCTTCGTACACGGACTTGGCCAAAACTCAACTCGACCAGCGGGTCAACCCCAGCTGCTGACCAAACAGCACACAGCAACCCCTCTTCCTGAGCGGAAATCGGTCCCGAGTGCCAGCCCAGCTGAGTAGCAGACACAGGACCGACCGGTGCTGGGGCCACAGTCCAGAGGTTATCAAAGAGGCCAAACTGGTCTTTGGGCTCTTGGAGGCCTGGGCCTCTAGAGGGAAGCTGGCAGGGTAGGGGGCACGGTCATTCTGCTCAAAATGAAATCACTGACTCTGAAAATACCCAAGAGCTCCAGCCCTTCCCTGCACTAGGGATGGAGAGAGCAGAGATAGCGTGTGGGTATCCCCATTTCCTGGCCTGTGCTGTACAACTTGTAGGGAGAGAGGGGCTAGGATGGCTGGGCCAAGCCGGGAACAAAGTTTGGAATCAGGCAATTCTCAGAAGAGCCTAGGCCAGACGGGAGCGAGAGACTCACCAGTTTGGAAGAGGTTAAGTTCACACTCCAGGTAGTCAAACATCTCCACTGTCAACTGGAAACTGGACCCAAGAGGAAAGAGAGCTTATACTCCATAGCTCAAGGCCAAGGCTTCCCTCCCCACGCTCTGTGTTTCTGTCTCTGTCCCCGGTGCACATGTGCATGCCTGCCTGCATGCATGCATGCATACACGAGCATATGCACACACGCACAGACACACACAGACCCACACACTAGCTCCAATCCCTAGCCCCGCCTACACGGGTCTTAAGGCCATCTGAAGATCAAACAGGGTGAATTCCACAGTGACAGTGGCACAGGAAAAGGGCAGGTACCATGCTGGGGTGGGAGGGCAGAAGGGGACACTGAGAAGGGAACCCTGGACAGACTGGAAGGGTTCTGGATGGGGCACCGGCACTAAGTCGCCCCACCCCAGCCACTGTCCCAGCTGTCAGGCCCTGTGTGACCCCAGCCAGAAGTGGCAACATTGACAAGAGCTTCCTTGCCCGTTGGGTCCACCGCACGAGGACGTCCACTCACAAGTTGTTAACGTCGCTCTCTCCAGCCTCGTCCAGCTGCCGGTCGCTCATCTGAAGGTTGCCAGGGAACCTGGGATTCTGGCAAGGCAGGCAGAGGAATGAAGTCAGGACAGAGCACCTCAACTAAGCTGACACCAGGCAAACTGTCTACACTGAGTTCGGGGAGCAGCAGGCTTGATTCTGTTCGTGTAACACCGACACCCTTCCTGGGGGTTGTCAGGGCACGCAACCTCACGTACACACAGACCCCTTGACCAGCTCACATCAAAGGACATCCACTGCCCATCATCACAGGTAAAGGCTCCACCCCTCTCTGGGAGCCAGGACAGGACTCCGTCCTAACAATTTGGGTCCTGGGACCGTCTTCTAAAGATGCTCTCTGGTGCTGCAGTGAGAGCCAGTGGGACAGCGGTCGGACCTCAACCATCCACGAAGCACAGACAGTGCTGCATTCGCGCACCGCCAGTACATTCTGAATCCTACCCATGCTTCCCTCTGTCCTTCCGCCACTTTCTGAAGCTGCCCTTGGGAGTTTGGGGGGGGGGGGTGGAGGGGATATTAGCTTTAGGGAAACATAATGAGTAAAATAAACTTGAAGGTAGGAAAACATTACATCATGCACCCCCAAAGTCAGGAAAAATTATTACGTATCAGCAATCTTGTCAAATATCCGTATCATTATCTCCTCCCCAGTGTGGCTAAGGGAAAGGTGTAGATGGGCACAGACAGATGGGTGGTTGCTCCATCAAGGGGGTCTCAATTCCACAGGGAGACAGAGATCCTCCACTCAGGCACCTCCTGGCTATCCACTGGCCCTCTGCCCGGCTGTCCCCTGCTGCCCCACGCTCACCACTCCTGTGCCTCCATCTCAGAGCTGGCTGGTTCCTTGAGCGCCCCCTTCTGGCCATGTTTACTTCCTCACTCAGGCTGGACATTACAGAGACCTGGTCCCCTTGTCCCCTGCCTTTCTTGCTGCCTGTCCTTCCACCACACTGCCGTCAAAACCTGGTGAACCTGGATCTTTGTGCTGAGGACCAGCTGCCAATGTCCCTGGAGAGGGACTCAGAGCTGGAGTCACCCTTTAATCATGTTTTCCAGCCTTGGAGCCCCTTCACAGTCCTTGCTCCTGGCCCCGACGGGCTCCCTAATCCATCAATGACTATCCTGACCTCAAACTGTCCCGCTCTCAAACCCGGTGCCCATGCCATCACCCTCCTCACGTGCCTTCCTCCTGACATCACTGGAACTCCCTGTGCATCCTTCTTCTCACTCCCTTCCCTGTTTTGAATGTACCAGCTGACCTTCTGTTTCTCCAGCTTCAAAAGAGGAAGGGCCAGCTCTTTCCTGACTCAGGATCAGCCACTCTTGTGTGCTATTCGATCCGATATAGGTTCTGGTTGATTCTGTCACTCATCCAAGCAGTCCTGATTGAGCGCCTGTTCTGGGCTAGACGCTGGACAGCACATAGGACACAAGGAGACACGCGCTCCTGTCCTCTGTCCTCCTGAAACCCTCAGTCCAGAGCACCTGTGGCCTCACTCTGTCTCCCTGGGCTCCTGTGCATCTTCCTATTGCCCAGGTCCTTCCCACAGGCCCCACATTTCCCTAGCTGTTGCCCCCCACCCCTCCTGCCAGTCTTCAGAGAGTCCCCGCCGCTCTTGCCTGTCCCAGGGACCACCGTCCCGATCAGGCTCTGACCATCTTCCACTCTGAGTGGGATGGTCTCACCTAGCTGCCCAGCCACCCCCCGTCCCTGCCACCCTGCACCTGACTGTTCCTCACACTAATGTGGATCTGTGGCTCCTTCCATAGGCTCAAGTGACCGCTCTGCACTGTTACAGGGTGCTGCAGGTAAGAAGCCTCCTCCCTCTGACTGATCGGTGCACTCCTGACCGGCCGACCCTTCCTATGTATCCTTATGTGCCACTTGGTACCGAGCACAACGGTTTTACCTGCATCGGGCACATAAGAAATACTGTCTAACGCCATACGTGGACAGAAAGAAGGTTCTGTGTGGAAACTCACTATATAAAATGGAGGGATCGTTTTTAGAAACAGTCGAGGCAGTGCTTTCTAAAACACCTTCCTAAGGCAACCCAGGGCACCGGGTTCCTCTCCAGAAGGGGCAGGAGACGTGGGCCAAATGCCCAGTTCCGTGTCCCATCCCGGGGGCCTGACTGCAGCTGTCCTGTGAAATCTCTTTCTCTCACTGGATATGGTACAAACACTCCCTGAGGGGCCCTGGGCTGCCTTATTCTCGTAAAGACCTGACAGGCTCAGGGAGGTGCCAGGGGACCGTAGGGGAGGAGCTGGGGGAGCCGGGGGTGGTGGCAGAATTGTCCGCAGACTCACTTTGGTGTGATATTCCATCTTTGTTCTTAGCAGTCTGAGGTAGGTGCTGCACAGCCGTCCATAGCCCTCACTCAGGTGGCCCTTTCCAGAAAAGAAAAGAAAGCAAGGGTCACCACTAACAACACCTGGGTGAGAGACTGATGGCCGGGACTTCTTCTATAAACAATACATAGATTTTTTTTTTCTCAATTCTGGAAAACAACAAATGGCCATTGTGGAAAATTTGGAAAACACAGACAAGTACAGATACACACACATCAGCCTTCATCTAGACAGAAGATACAATCATGGCTAACATTCTGGGGCACAAAGTGTTATTTGATCTAATTTTTTCAATTTAAATAGACCTATTTTAAAATGGATATTTTTTATTTTTAATATTTTTTAATGTTTACTTTTGAGGGGGGGAGAGGCAGAGAGAGAGACAGAGAGAGAGAGACAGAGAGAGAGAGAGACAGAGAGAGAGAGAGAGGGAGGGAGACACAGAATCCAAAGCAGGCTCCAGGCTCCCAGCTGTCAGCATCGAGCCTGACGCAGGGCTTGAACCCACAAACTGGGAGGTCGTGACCTGAGCCAAAGTCAGACGCATAACTGACTGAGCCACCCAGGAGCCCCTAGACATTTTTTTTTAAGTTTTATGTATTTAAGTAATTTCTGCACTCAACACATGGCTTGAACTCATGACCCCGAGATCAAGAGTCATATGCTCTACTGTCTGACCCAGCCAGGTGCCCCTAAATAGACATTATGTTTTTTTTTAGAGCTGTTTTAGGTTCCCAGCAAAATTAGGCCGAAAGTACAGGGTTCTCCTATATACCCCCTGTTCCCACACATACATAGCCTCCCCCACTGTTAACATCCGCACAAGAGAGGACATTTGTTCCAACCGATGAACCTATACTGACTCATCATTATTATCCAAAGTGAAATTTGCGTTAGGATTCACTCTTGGTGTGATACATTCTATGTTTTGACAAATGCATAATGTCCTGTACCTGCCAATTACAGTATCATACACAATAGTTTCACTGCCCTAAAAATCCTCTGAGTCCTACCTTTATTTTAAAATTAAAAATGGGAGGCACCTGGAGGCCCAGTTGGTTGAGCATCCAGACTCTTGATTTCGGCTCAAGTCATGATCCCAGGGTCATGGGACCAAGCCCTGCATCAGGCTCCTAGTCCTGTGTCAGACTCCACACTGAGCAAGGAGCCTGCTTGGGATTCTCTCTCTCTCTGCCCCTCTAAAATTAAATAAAAAGAAATTAAAAAATGGAACCCATTTTTAAACTTAATATACTTCTTTTTCTCTATCTTCTCACATTTTCCTGTACCATTATTTTCAGTGATATTATTATCCGTGTGTAATGTAATTTATCGAACGAACTCCCTAGTGTTGTATGTTTTAGTTGTAGGCAAGTTTTTCTGTTATAAGCTCTATTTCAACGAACATTCTTACGGTATAATCTTGTGTACACACAGGAGAACTCCTTTGCATGAATTCTAGACAAGGCTTCAGATTTAAGAATTTGAAGTCTCCCACCCTTAGTAATCACAGTCTGGCTACAAGCCATTTCCTTCCTTCTGTCTCTCTCTCTCTAACTGCAGGAGAGGAAACACCTCCTCCAGATGGACTCCAGCAGACTAAGAGAGGCTAGAACATTCCGCATGGAGGGGGGATTGAAATGGGATGGATCCCGGCTGGGGACAAATAAGCATTCCCATGGAGGCTGCCCATGCGGTCGTGTCCTGGGTGTCTGGGAAGAAGCTGGAATTAGCAGGGTGATGCTTGGAACTGCCTGTTATACCCAAAGGAGGAAGGACATGGTGGCACAAAGAACTCTCTTTTTTTAATGTTTTATTTTATTTTGAGAGAGAGGGAGAAAGAGAGAGAAAAGGGGAGGGGCAGAGAAAGAGGGAGACAGAGAATGCAAAGCAGGCTCTGTGTTGACGGCAGAGAAGCCAATGCGGGGCCCTAACTTACGAACTGTGAGATCATGACCTGAGCCAAAATTGGAAGCTTAACCGACTAAGCCACCCAGGCGCCCTGGCACAAAGGACCCTTGAGCTGAATAGTTGTAGTTCTCACACGAGGTCTGACTTCTACATTTTCTTCTGGGTGCATCTATATCCTCTAAGGTAGAGGAACCCCACTGAAACATGCCTCAAAGGGCACCAAAGGGAGTTGGGTCATCAGAGGAAGTTAAAGATATCAATGCCAGAGATGACAGTATTTCCTAATGTATTCATTTCTATGAAGAACCATATTTTATGAGTTGCACATTATACTTGTTCATCATGGAAAAATTAGAAAGTAGCAGAAAGACAAAGGGAAACTATGCTCATCATCAAAGGCAACTGTATTTCATATGAAAATGCACCAGAATCAAAAACCAAAAGATGAATGGATCATAGATGTCAATGTAAAATGTAAAACTATAAAAAACCCTAGGAGGTAACACAGATGACCTTGGGTATGGCAAAGACTTTTTATTTTATTTTATTTTATTTTTTTTTATTTTTTTAAGTTTATTTATTTTGAGAGAGAGAGAGAGAGAGAGAGAGAGAGAGAGAGAGAGAGAAAGAGTGACCGGGGCGGGGCGGCAGAGAGAGAGGGAAAGAGAGAATCCCAAGCAGGTTCTACACCATCAGTGCAGAGCCTGATGAGGGGCTCAAAGTCACACACCGTGCGATCATGATCTGAGCCAAAACCAAGAGTCAGACACTTAACCAACTGAGTCACCCAGGTGTCCCAGCAATGACTTTTCAGCTAGAACACCAACATCATGACCCATGAAAGAAATATCTGACAAGCTAGACTTCATTAAAATTAAAAAAAGTCTGCAAAAATCACTGTTAACAGAACGAGAACCCACAGAGTGGGATGTAGCCGATAAAGGACTGTTATCCAGATTATATAACATTCTCTTAAAACTCAACAATAAAAATTGGGGCACCTGGGTGGCTCAGTCGGTTAAGCATCCGACTTCAGCTCACATCATGATCTCACAGTTCATGAGTTCGAGCCCCGCTTCGGGCTCTCTGGTTGACAGCTTGGAGCCTGGAGCCTGCTTTGGATTCTGTGTCTCCTGCTCTCTCTACCCCTCCCCAGCTTGTGTTCTGTCTCTCTCTCTCTCTCTGTCTCTCTGTCTCTCTGTCTCTCTCTCAAAAATAAATAAACATTAAAAAAAATTAAAAGAAAAAGTCAACAATAAAAAGACAACCAACCTGCTTAAAAAAATCACCAAAGACCTTAACCAACACCTCACCACAAAGAAGACCGCAAATAAACATGTGAAGAGATGTTCCCCGTTGTGTGTCACCAGGAAATGCAAATTAAAACAACACTGAAATATGAGTACACACTTACAAGAATGGCCGAAATCCAGAACACTGATAACACCAAGTTCCAGTGAGGAGATAGGGAACAATGAGAGCTCTCATTCATTGCTGGTGGGAATTCAGAAGGGTACAGCCACTTTTGAAGATGGTGTGGCAGTTTCTCATAAAAGTAAACATACTCTTACCACAAAATACAGCAATGGCGCTTGGTTTTTGCCCAAAGGAGATGAAGACTTAGTCCAGACAAAATCTGCACGTGGATGTTTAGAGCAGCTTTATTTATAACTGCCAAAACTTGGAAGCAACCAGGACGCCCCTTAGTTGGTGAATGGATAAACCGTGGTCCCCTCAGACAATGGGGCATTACTGAGCACTAAAAATGAAATGAGCTATCAAGCTATGAAAAGACATGGAGGAACCTTAACTGCATGTTACTAAGAGAAAGAAGCCAGTCTGAAAAGGCTACATACCAAAGGATTCCAACTACAGGACACTCTGGAAAAGGCAAAACTGTGGAGTCAGTAAAAAGACCAGTGGTTGCCAGGGGCTGCAGGAGGTGGGCAGGGATGCACGGGTGGAGCACAGAGGATTTTTAAGTCAGTGAAACTCATCTGTACGATACCACAGTGATGGATGTGTGTCATGATACATCTGTCCGAAGCCACAGAATAGACAACACCACAACCCCACAAGTGAACAATAATGTAGACTACGGACTTTGGGCGATTAGGATGTATCAGTGAAGGTTCATCACTTGTAACAAATGTACCATGCTGGTAGGGGATGCTGATAACAGAGGAGGCTACATTTAGGGGTGGGGGTATATGGGAAATTGCCATACTTTCTGCTCAACTTTGCTGTGAACCTAATAAAACTTGCTTTAAAAGAAAATAAGGTCTTAATTGGAAAAAAAAAAAAGAGTGAAAAGGTTTCTAATACCTAGAAACTCTCAGTCAAATGGAAGAGAAAACTACATAGGAGGACAGGCCTAAAGGAATGCCAGTTTGGATAATGAGTCAGATTACGTTGGGCTGACTTTCCCATCGAAAAATACTAAAATATTGGGTAAAATATTTAAAACTTCTCTTTGAAGGCATTAATGAACTAATGAGAGGGTAAGGAATCTTCAGACCAGGGACCAAGTCCTTACAGCTACTAGGAGAAAATATGGAATACTGGGGTGATGGAGTTGGCAGGGACAGGGGTTTTGCCTCACCAGGTGAACTGAACTTGGTTTTCTGAGCCTCAGGGGCCAGGTGTGAACTTAGCCCTGCTGAAGTTGAAGAGTCTGGGGAAAGAGCCAAAGACTGCCTTCCTGGTATAGGAGAACTAAAGGTGAACTGGACATAACACAGATCCCAGCACTCCTGCACCAAAAAAGTCCTCCCTGACACCCTTGAACCACTGTTGTGATCAGAAGGAGGGAAAAACAACTCCTTGGAAGTGGACCCAAAGGAGCCAGAGCTCAAGGGAATCTTCCTGGAATTCACAAAACCTTAAGCTGAGGATTTAACTTTGAGTGATCTTAATGGAGGCAAATGCCCATTCTCTCTGGAGGAACCTGCCTTCATTATAGACTTCAAAGAGTTCCCACAAATAAGATTCCTAGGAAAATGAGCACCTCACAGTAAAAAATAACTAAGCACAAAAAGAAACTCCATAGCATGAACAGCATTTATCAAAAACAATGGACAGCAGAAACATCTCAAAGGTCTCTAGATAATGGAAGTATAAGAAGTGATACATGAAATCACTCTTTAATTTGTTTAAGTAAGTCAGAGTCTGCTTCAAAATACATGCAGGGCACAAGAAATCATAAAAATGACAAGCAGACTTGGAGGGGAAAAAAAGAACTCCAAGAAATGAAAGCTAGACTAAAATTATAATTATATAATGAAAAGGTTTAACAGGTGAGACCCAGCTGAAAAGGGGACAAATAAAATGAAAGCTAGATCTACTGAAGTTATCCAGAATACAGTAAAGAGATAAGCAGGTAGAAAACAATGAAACACAAGTCTAAAGACATTGGTGGTGGTGGTAGTGGTGGGTGCCTGGCTGGCTCTGTTGATAGAGCACGTGACTCTTGATCTTGGGGTCATGAGTTTAAGCCCCACATAGGGAGTAGAGCTTACTCAAAAAAAAAAAAAAAAAAAAAAAGATACTGGGGGGATAGAATGAGAAAGACAGATATAACCAAAGTCTCAGAGGAAAAGACAGAACAGAGCAAAGACAATAGTTGAAGAGACAAAGAGAATTTTTCATAACTGATAAAAGATACTAACCTAGAGATTTAAGAAGTCTAAGGAATCCACAATAAATTTGCACCTATACATGGTAAGATCTTAAAAATGGCCAGAGGAAATGCAGATTTGCTTCAAAGAAGGGACAATGAGTCTGACAGCCGACTTCCTGAAAATGATGGAAGCCAGAAGTCAGTGGAAGGGTATCTTGAATAATAATGTCCGTGTGCTGAGGAAAACTGTCACCCCAGAATCCTAAACCCAGACAAAGTATATTCCATGTAGGAGGGTGAAATAAAGACATTCCCAAACAAGTGAAATCGGTTATCTGCCACCATGAGATTCTCACTAAAGGAAGTTCTAAAGAAAATAATTCAGGCAGAAAAAAAAGTAATCCTGGATGTTATATTTAAAGATTTAAAGTTAGATTCAACTGAGATCTAAAGAAACAAAGAGGAATGAATAAAACAATTAAAACAAAAGATCTTATAGAGTCTAAAAAGAAAAACAAAACCAAAATTAAAATACACAACAACAATAACCTACAAGCTTATAGGGAGGGCATGTAGGGAAAATATTCTAAGGTTTTTGTGTTAACAGGAAACAGATAAAGACAGGAATTTTAGCTCTTGATAAACTAAATGTGTATTTTGTAATTATTGGAAAACATACCAAAAAAATAAAAAATAAAAGGAGAGTTTTTAAAAAATCTCCTAACTAGTAATGAGGGAAAAATGGAATGAGAAAAAAAAATACCCAATCAATCCAAAGAAGACAAGAAATGAAGAGAAAGAGAAACATAACACAAGGGGAAAATAGCACAAACTAAGATGGAAGATATAAATCTAACAATATCATGCATTATAATAAATGTAAATGGAGTAAATGTACAGTTAAAAGACAAAGACTGCTATCGTGAAGAAAAGCAACAACAAAAATCCAATGAAATGCTATTTATAAGGGACTTTTCTAAAACATAGAATATAGAAAAGTCAAAAGTTTTATTTATTTTTATTTTTAAAATTTTTTTTAAACGTTTATTTATTTTTGAGACAGAGAGAGACAGAGCATGAACGGGGGAGGGCCAGAGAGAGAGGGAGACACAGAATCCGAAACAGGCTCCAGGCTCTGAGCTGTCAGCACAGAGCCCGACGTGGGGCTCGAACTCACGGACCGTGAGATCGTGACCTGAGCCGAAGTTGGACGCTTAGCCGACTGAGCCACCCAGGCGCCCCTAGAAAAGTCAAAAGTTTTAAAAGGAAGGAAAAAGGCACATCAGGCAAATTCTAACAAAAAAGACCTAAGCTTCCCGTGTTTAGAGATGTAATAATAGAAAGCTCGCCAATATGCACTTGGGAGATCTGGGGACAACTCTCAGCTTTTTTTTTTTTTTTAAGTTTACTTATCTATTTTGAGAGAGAGAGAGAGAGAGAGAGAGAGAGAGCACGCACACGTGCACAAGTAGTAGAGGGGCAGAGACAGAGGGAGAATCCCAAGCAGGCTCCGCATTGTCAGTGCAGAGCCTGGTGAAGGGCTTGAACTCACAAACTGTGAGATCATGACCTGATCTGAAATCAAGAGTCAACTGAGTCACCTAGGTGCCCCCTCAGCTTTATTCAGGCTACCTAGCCTGTTATGTAGAAGAGCTGCTTCCGTCTCTGGGCCTGTATTCTTATCAGCAATGGGTGGACTGGATGACATAACATTCTGTGAGTGCAGACAGATACAGGTAAGAATTTGAAGGAAAGGGCTGGAGTTCTCAACCAGTGGGGGCAATGAGACAGATCAGAATCAACCCGGGAGAGGCTTCAAAATGCAGATTACACCCCATCTACACACATACTCCTTGGACAACAGAATCTAAAGGGATTCTGGTGTGTGTATAAAAACCTTCTTTTTCAATTGATGCTGATAACACCACCTACCTCCTCCTTCATCCTAAGGCACTGAGAATCCCTAGACAGGAAAGAAAAAGCCCTGGCATTAAGAATTGGGAATGCTGGTTCTCAATGTACTGTGACCTGCACAGGGCCATCAGAAGGAAAGACACAGGAACTATGGCAGTCACTGCTGAGGGATTCCAGTGCCTGGAGCACATTCTGATGTAAGCTTCCATTGGCAGGAGAAGCTCTCAGGCCCTAGAACTTCCCTACGGCTACCAGGGCCCCCGAGTAAGACTATGGATATCATGGTACTGTTTGGGGGCCATCTTTGACCCCTCTGTGATGCTCATGAGAGAAATTCTAAGCAAGTTGAAAGAGATAAATTCATTCCGGTCCGTAGTCCTTGTTCTATGGCCTCTGGGGAGGGGTAAGAAGGCGCAGGTGGCCCCCGGCTGCATCTCCAAACTCACCCACATCCTGCTCATGTCACTCAGTTCATTTTTGTATCTCAGAGAGTCCTTCAGGACCTGGAGAGGGAAGGGATCCGCCGATGAGAGACGAGAAGGCAAGGAGACAGAGGATGGCAGAAGATGGGGCTGGGGCAGGCAGGGAGGCTGACCAGACAGACAAGCCCTCCTCTCACCAGTAACCAAAAGGCCCTCAGGGCGGGAGTGGCCAGCGGCCCCTGTGCCCCAGGCGATCCCACTTTCCCCACATGGGCCCCGGGCTCCCTGGTCACCCCTGCAGCCCCAGGAACTCACGTTTGGGTGTCCATCTCGGAGGAGTTTGTGAAACACGTGGCAGAACTTCCAGCAGAGGACAGCGTTGCTAGAGAGGGGCAGCCGGTTGACAACAGACCAAAAGGTCTGTGCCCCTTTCTCATGGTGGGTGCCCAGGATGCACGGTGAGGGAGGGTCATGGAAAACAAAGGCACAGGCCCTGCCTCGGGCAGCCAATCCCTGGGGTGGAGGCTGCAACAGGCCACTAGCAACCTATCGCCGTACGACACTGTTACAATACCATTGACCACATTGGAAGCCTGTCCCCCAAAACCTAAAATGACTCGTACACCCCACCGCTTCTGCAAAGCTGCCTGGCCTCAACCAGGGATGCATTAATCTCCCAATACTCTGAATTCTCTGTATGTGGAATTCGTGAGCCCCTTTGGGCTCAGTAGGGGATGTCCACACTTCCTTTGTAATTGTTCGTTTAAATAGGCCTCACACACCCAATTCCTAGGCACCATCAACCCTCAAGTGCAGGTCTTTCCCCAGAACTACAGGCTTCTTTGTCAAAGCTTAGGTAAGAAGCAAGGTGCCAAGCAGGCCAGAAAAACTTGCCTCGGGTCAGGGAACTACATGACTCATCCAGAACACATGTTGTTTTGCTTCTGAGCTGGAAGGTATCATAAAGTTCCTTCCCCAGACTGAAATTTACATTTCGAGAGGGGATGAGCTTGAACACAGACTTCTGGGTCTAAGAAGCTGAAGTCAGCTTTTGGTCTTAGAGTGATTTCTGCAATGACTACAGTCTCCCCTCAAGTACAGCCCCCTCGGGCTAGACAGAAGCCAAGAGGAGCGGTAGATAGCTCCCAACCCCTCTGCAGAGAGCTAGCCAGCCACCCTGACTTTGAAAGAGGCAGGGAGACCTTTCTGTCCTTTGATTTCATAAGCATTTTAATGCACCCATTGCGTGTCAGGCACTATAAAAGGCACTCAGGGATATAAAAAAAAGTTAAGACTCAGTCGCCAGCCCTCTAGGAGCGGATGCCCCGGTGGGGGCGGGCACAGTTAGGCACCTAAGGATAAATGGTTGTCTGAACAGCATTTCTGACGTCAGACTTCCAAATGCTTATTCAATTGTTATTGAGGGTGGCTGACAGTCTTTAAAAAAAAATCAATAAAGAATAAAGGTTGTGTGATATCTTTAGGCTTTAAAACCCTACCCTATGGAATTACCCTTTCAATGTTTATCCACCTCTTAATGGTGAATCAGAGAGACTCACAGAATGTTACAGCTGGAACATTAGACGTTTCAAATCTTCTTTGGCCCAGGTCTTTCATGTGACAGACAAGGGGGCGAAGTCTCTTGGAGGCCCCCCCGCTGGACCCACTCGAGGCTCCAGAGCAAGCCAGACTGCTGTAGAGGAGGGATTCCAGAATCTCCTGGTGTCCCTTCCATCACCCCAGGCAGCCTTCCCGAGAGGGTGTGATGTGGCCCCGCCAGTCCCCCATCTGGAGCACACTAGTCTCTGAAAACTATCTCTCTCTTTATTTCCTGTCTCATTCGGACTGATCAGTATTTTTGGCAGGGTGGGGCCAGCAGTTGGGCCACTTATAATGAAGGCTTTTCTCGACTCAGTAGAGCAAGGGGACTGTGCCTTTGTGGGGATAAAAGGGCAAGGTCTACAAGGTCTCACTAGGCTCACTGTTGAGCCAGGCTTCTGAGGTACCTGGGCAAAGTTCTAGAGCCCCCATCCTGCAGCTAAACCCTAAATCCAACCAAAGTATCTCCCCGCCAAACACAAGCTGCGTTTCCGCCAGTAGGAGCAGCACGTGCTTTTAGCAACACTTCCCAGGGGCTTGACAGGTGTGGGGCATCGCACCGGCAGTCCGGGGCTTCTTCCGCCACCTTAAGGGGCTGAGGTGGGACGGCTTCAAGATGAGCGGTTTTGAGCTGACTGGCTGTGTCCCTGCCACCATGATGAGCCCAGGCAAGAAGGAGCTGTTCGTCCCAGCCTCCACTCGCCCCGAGCTGCACACACCAGCAGCCTCTCCTTTGGCCTTTGAGGATCAGCCCTCCAGCTCTTGGTCTCTATACCTCAAGGGCAGATCCCAAGGGACCCATCAGCCAGGATGCTGCCTGAGCTTCTCTCCGAAGACACGACCCATGATGGTAGTGGCCCAGGTCCAAACTTGGCGTGGGGGCCAGGAGGTGCGATTGGTGAGAACCTCCAAGCCACCAGCTCCCTAAGCCACCTTGGGTCCTTGTCTTCTTCACCCCTGCTGCCTTTGGGGTGAACTGGCCCACACAGGTGGATCTTATTTCCCTGGTGGAGCCCCTGCGCTTTCGTAAGGCCAACCATTGCAGCCGAGACCTTTTGCTTGGGTTTCATGATCAGAGAAGGGGAGGCGATCATGTTCCCAAGGGGGTGGTCAGTGTGGCCCTATGGGCCAAGTGCAGGGCCTGAAGTGCTTTGAGGACACAGGTGAAAAGTCACTCCTGTGGCCCGAGAAAATCTCTCAAAGGAAAGTAATGTCAAGGGACTTGGCAGTTCTGAGGAGCTCAAGTCCTAGGCCGGGCGGGGTCCTTGGGTCCCTTCATGATGAGCTGTGGTCTCGAAGGCCAGCTGCTGCCAACCGAGCTTCTCAAACCCTGCAGGAGGCCTGGCCGATGTGGGGGTTCCCCTTCCTGCAGCTGAGCAAGGACGCCTCGCCCTGACCTCAGTCCCCACAACTTGACCCTCCTTGGGGTCAGTCTTCCAAACAACATCCAAAAGGATATTTCTGGCGTGTTTTTCCTTTACAGCCACTTCCTGCGTATTAATGGCCTTATTGATGCTGACAGTCTGAAAAACAAAAGGGAGGGGGAGGGGAAAGGAGGCTGAGATGAATAAGCTTCTAGGGTGTCTGAGACCCTCCCAGGCGCCCCACCCCTTTCTCTCCCTCCAGTGACTCCTCCCCAGTGCTCTGAGGACCCCTCCGGGACCAGGGTCCGGGTTGGAGGAGGTGGGGCTGTGGGGGGCAGAGGTGGGCAACGCTCCCAGGCCAGCTGGCCCAGGCTGTCCTAAGGCAGCGGGCTTTGCTGCCTGGCATTGGCTGTGCCCAGCTGCTGTGCCCGCCTGCCACTCATTCACTCGATACAACAGCGTGGCAATTAAAGCCTGCACAAAGGGATGCTTTTCATCCCCCAGGGAAACATTATTTCTCCGGGAGCAGGAGGAAGAGGCACTGAGCTCAGGGAGCGGCTGCGGCCCAAAGGCCACCCAGCCGCCCCTCTCTCACCAGGAGAGCCTTCCACAGAGGCTTCCCTAGCCAGCCCAGGTCTGCGGCGGGGTCACTGGACCTTCTTGTTTTCCCACTCCTGGGCATCTTCCAACCCTAACCAAATTCCCTTTTATTTCCTTACTTACAAGGCATTAACAATACCCACTCCTTTCCAGTTGTGTTAAAAATCGTAACTCCCTTTGGAATTTAGCAAATCGTGTGTACCTGTGGATACAACTTACGGAAAGACGAAATGAGATCCTATCATGGAGGCTGCTTAAGTACAGTTCTTCTCCTTTTTCTGTTTTGCTGTGCTTTTCCATAGTTGGCATTTGACCCTAAGCCACGTTAACATGTTATGCATCACACACACACACACACACACACACCCCTCCCTACCAAAGGGGTTAATTCTGCCACTGTTCTATAGAAATGCGATCACCAAGCACAAGACTTTTCAACATCCTCCTTGTCTCACTTGAAAACATCTTATGAAAAATTCTCCAAGTGGCATGGTAAAATTCTAGCTCATTCTTTAAAGAGACAGTATAATATTTCATGGTGTGGGTGGGCATGATTTATACAAGCATTCCCGTGCTGGCAGGCCATCAAAAAACTTTTTTAACCACTGTAAACCATTTTAGTAAGCATGCTTATACATATTGATGCCTTCATTCCCAATGGGTAGATTTCCAGGAGTGGGATACACTGGGTCAAAGTGTTGTGATTTTTTTTTAAATCTGCCGTTATGGAAAGATCCAAACATAGACAAACATGGCCCCCACAGCCCCCAGTGTCAACCTTTATGAACTTGCAGCCAAATCCACTTCCTTATGGACCAGGGGTCACAAACATTTTCTGTAAGGGTCAGTTAGTGGGTATTTTAGGCTTTGTGGGCCACATGGCTCTCTGCTGAAAGTCCTCAATTTTGCAAAAGTTGGAGCACGAAAGGAGCCTCAGAGATACTAAACAAATACATAACCAAATGAGTGTGGCTGCGTTCCAAATAAAACTTTATGCACAAAAACCAGGCAGTGGTGGGGATTCGGCCAGTGCCTGTTAAGTATGCTGACCCTTGCTTTCTCCTGTCAGCCTCTGACGCCCTTGCTCTCTGGATTATCTGAAGTAAAATCCCAGGCATTATATCATTTCACTAGTAACAGTTCAGGATGAACCTCTTACGGAAAAAAGAAAAAAAAAAGAACAATTTAAAAATTAAACCGGGGCACCTGGGTGGCTCAGTCGGTTGAGCATCCGACTTGGGCTCAGGTCATGATCTCACAGCTCGTGAGTTCGAGCCCCGCCGCGGGCTCTGTGCTGACAGCTCAGAGTCTGGAGCCTGCTTCCAACTCTGTGTCTCATTCTCTCTCTCTGCCCCTCCTCCGCTTGTGCTCTGTCTCTCTCTGTGTCTCAAAAATAAATAAATGTAAAAAATTAAAAAAAAAATTTTAAATTAAACCATAATACTATTATCACACCTAAAGTTTTAAGGATGGGGGCGCTTGGGTGGCTCAGTCGGTTGAGTGTCCGACTTTGGCTCAGGTCGTGGTCTTGCAGGGTTGTGAGTTCGAGCCCACAGTGGGCTCTTTGCTGTCAGTGTGGAGCCCACTTCGGATCCTGTCTCCCTCTCTCTGTTCCTCCCCCCTGTCTCTCTCTCTCAAAAATAAATAAAAATTAAAAAAAAAATTTAAGGATAATTCCTTAATATCATGGTTAGTTAGGTGTTCAGGTTGCCCCGGTTGTGTGATAACAGGAAAACTTTCTCGAATTTCTTCTAATCAGGATCCAGATAAGCTTGCCATGTTGCATTCTGAAAAGACCTTAATGGTTCACATTCCCACTGACAATGTACAAAAGCATCCCCACCATCACCATTTTTGCTGGTCTTATGGGTATGGTGACGCTTCACTGTGACTGTATTTTGTATTTCACTGACTGCTAGTAAGTTCTGAGTGTTTCCTTACATGTGCTCATGGTTGTCTACTGCCTTAGTTTGTTTTTTAATTTTTTTAATGTTTATTTATTTTTGAGAGAGAGAGAGAAAGAGCGTGCACAAGCGGGAGGGGAACAGAGAGAGAGGGAGGTACATAATCCAAAGCAGACTCCAGGCTCTGAGCTGTCAGCACAGAGCCTGACGCGGGGCTAGAACTCACGAACTAGAACTCACGAACTCATGACCTGAGCCAAAGTCAGATGCTCAACCGACTGAGCCAACCAGGCGGCTCGACTGCCTTACATAGTTAAGTATGCTCACCTCAACTTTGACCGCTTCTGCGTGTACTTAAGGTTTTTCCTGCCCCTGGATTATACTGGTAGACTCCTACGTTTTCTTCTAAGTGTTTTAATTTTTTAAAAATTTTATTTATTTTGAGAGAATAAAAACACAAGCAGAGGAAGGGCAGAGACAGTAGGAGAGAGAGAATCCCAAGCAGGCTCTGCACTGCCAGTGCGGAGCCCGATGCGGAGCCTGAACCCACGAACCGTGAGATCGTGACCTGAGCCGAAACCAAGAGTCAGACGCTTAACCGACTGAGCCACCCAGGCGCCCCCACAAATACGTCTTTAAACCGTACTGACCAAATGCCCAAGCTCACGGTCACTATGAGTCTTGCTTGCAACAATAAGAAAACCCAACACCTTACAATTCCCTTAAAATAATATATCATGAGTCTGGAACTACAGATCCTGTATGTGTTTGTGTGTTGGCTGCACACCGCACATGTTCTGTGCTCTAAACATTGACAGGAGGCAGAAGCCCCTGGAAATCATGATACTGCTCCAAGAGGACACCGCTTAGAGGAAGAAGGTGGTGACCTGTCCCAGGTGCTGTAATTATCCCTGCAATTTACCTACTTCTCTCAGTTATGCCTCATTCGAACTCAGGGGCACCTATGACTGTTTCACAGGAAGGCCAAGCAGCTTGCCTGAGGTCATGCTATTCACTTCCAATCTTGGTCAGCTGGATCCCAGCCCTGAGCCATCGTGACAGCTCTGGACCGTGGAGGGGCTGTCTAGGTCAGGGTCACAGAGGACAGGCAACCAGAGCGCGCGCAGGCTGCGTGGCTGGAGGGCAGCACGGAGGCAGGGTGGGGACGGGGAGCCAGAGAGGGAGGCGGTGCTGGGTGCCGGTGGGGAAGCGGCAGGGGTGTGAAGGCCACAGGCAGAAGAGGATGGAACCTGGAGGTAGGGAGACGCAGGAGGAAGCTAGTGACAACAGAGAAATGAGGGAGTAAAGCCTCGGCCAAAATGACAGAAATTAAAATGCCAAGAGCCCAGTGGAAGGTGGGCTCTAAAAACAGGACTGGCCGATAGGAGCTCCCAGGTACAGGGGACACAGCAGGGGGAGCATCGAAGATGCTGCAGAGGAGGGCACCTTTGGGGTGAGAAACAGTCATTTTTAAAAGAAGGAGGACGTGAACCAGAAACAGCAGTGGTTATAATCATCAAGTTACTAGCTAATGAGTTACAAGCTAATGAGTGTTTGCTCCCAGGCCCCGTGCTAATAATAAACATTTTGTGTTAATTATCTTATTAAAATCTCCTAATTCTATAGCCTCCAAGTAGGTGAATATTAGTATTAACCGCCCCCATTTCACAGATGAGGAAACCACGGCCAAGTAGGTTGCCCAAGGCCACTCCAATGAGTGGAGTGAGAACCAGACTCTGAGACTCTGCTGAGAACCAGACTCTGCGATGTGGCTCTAGCTCAGCCCCTGAGTCACCATCCCCATAGTAGACATGGTCCTCCACATCAGGAACACAGAATCAGAATCCAAATGCTTTCCACAGTAACATTTCCCAATATGCAACCCAGTAGGTACCGAAGAGATTTCCTATATTTAGATCTAACTCTCCGGCACAGGGGAAGCAGGATTCAAATCAGCCCTTGTGAAATAAATTAGGTGTTTTATTTGCCTGCTAACTTACTGTAAGTGACACTACGATGTGATTGGTCAAAATGCAAATCTGAGCTCTGGCTGTATGAAAAGGAGTATAGTGTTCAGAATGAGGGAGGGGACGGTTCCAACTCTATGCAGGATCAATTCACACATAAAACACTACTCAGCGGCACCTGGGTGGCTCAGTCGGTTAAGGGTCTGACTCTTGATCTCAGCTCAGGTCACGAGCTCAGACTGGTGAGATTGAGCAGCTCATCAGGCTGTACGTTGACAATGCGGAGCCTGCTTGAGATTCTCTGTCTCCCTCTCTCTGTCCTTCCCCCACTCTTAAGTGTGCACTCTCTCTCTCCCTCTTTCTCAAAAATAAATAAACTTAAAAAAAAAAAGGAAAGCGTGGAACAATTTCCATGTGCACATATAGTCGCAGCCCCCAGTATGAGTCCAGGACACTGACCAAGGGCCCAGCCTGGCGCTGGGCTGTGGAATGAAGTTTCTGCCCAAACCAACAGCTCCCTGACCTCCGCAAGCCCTGCCTGCCCCTGTGGAGGCTGCCCCGGCCCCTTCACTTGCAGCTCACTGGAGTTTTCCATAACTGTGGCCCACATGCCCCAAGTTCCCCGACCAATGCTTCCCTAACATACAAGTGCCCCAGAGAGCCCGGCCCACGGCTGTAGGCAGGCCACCTGGTTTCTGAGCCAGAGATTTATTGGGCTCGTTGGCAGGGCTGAGCCTCAGCATTCCGGGCTCATAATGGCAGGCTGTGGGTCCTCCGGGGTCCTTGGAACGTCGGACACCAGGATGTTTCCAGGACAGAAGTTCCCAGCTACGACGACGACTTTCCTGTAGTTCTGTAAAATTTTATGCCACACATGCTCTACTTCCTTCTACGTTCCAAATTCTGCCCGTCTTCCCAGGGCAGACCAAACTTTACCGTCCTTTAGACCAGCCAGGCCACTCTGGCCAATAAGTTCTTTCCAACCTTCTTCTTGAATTCCAATTTTTCTTAGAGTTTGACACTTGGTATGTTGTCTCACCTCCCCACCGAGATTAAACTCCCGAGGGCAAGGACCTGCCTTCTTCCCTCGAGGGCCCACAGCTGCTAAGGCAGGTGCAGAGTCTTAATAAACCATTAAGTGATTAAGGAGTAGATTGCTTCCCAGGCTCCCCCTCTAAAAAGCACCAGGTACGCAATGATTCATGGTTCCTTGAGAAAATCTTTTCCCTTTCCCTCCCCTCCCCAGACTCTCCCTGCAAGAAATCATCAGGAACCAGGTGATGCCTACGGGGACCCTCCCAGGACAGAGAGTGAGAAGTCGGGGTTCGATTTCTCACCTCCGGTCTAGGTTAGAGAACGTCCTCTGAGAACAGGCTGTACTCCAGATTTCCCTGGAGTCACACAAGACCTGCGACCACGCAGAGTCCCCCCTGAAAGAGCAGCATTGTGCACTGCTTCCTGGCCCAGCTGGCCCGTGGGTCCCGAGCTGGTTCCGGAGAGCCAATTATCAGCAGGCACTGCAGGAAGGGGTACATTCTCCCAAGCGCCTCCTTCTTGTCCAGCCCCTTCCTCTGCTCCTTTAGGGTAGCCTCGGCCGGGCTGCACCCAATGGAAAACCGTGGGGCCTTGCTGCTGTGGGAAGCGGGGCCTGGGCTCAGCCTCTGGGGGCCAGCTAGGCACTGTCCGGCCACGCACACAGCTCCTGGCAGGGGCCCCGTGCTTGGGCTGCCAAGGCTGGGCTGGCTCGCAAAGGTTCCATGGCGGGGCCAGGCAGAGAAGATGTGGCAGGGTCGGGGCGGCAGGTCCCAAAGCAAGGGACTGGAGGGGCCCCTGCCCGGCGCCACATGGACGGAAATGTGAGACCAGGCGGGGCAGCAGAAGGGGAAAGCAGAAAGTGAGATAGAAGGAAGGCAGAGAAAGTAAATGCCATGAGCACGTGGGGTGCAGGTAGCTGAGCAAAGTTACAGCTGGTGGCCGCCAGTGGCCTGGGGACGGGCTGGGAGCTGGTGACACCTTACAGTGTGCTTCCTCTCATCTGGTTTGGAGTCTGAGGGAAACAGACCAGAGGAAGGGGGCTTTTCACACCTGCAAGTTGGTCTCAGGTCTCATCCTTCCCCCCAACCAGACTGCACCCCTGAGATGGCCTCCACGAACTGGGCTCAGCCAACACAGGGCTGGGAGAACCTTCTTCCCAGTGGCCGATTCCTCTGGGGAGGACCAGGCTGGTGATGGGTGAGGAGAGGGTAAGACACCGGGGACGCACGGAGCGCAGGAGGGCACTGCAGCAGTCACGGGAGAGGGGGGCACAGCTTGAGTTCATGGCCGGGACGCGGAGCCTGAGCCAGGGCGGCAGGGTTCAGAACCCAGGTGAGGTCATGAGAGCCCGGGGGAAGGACGATCAAGGTGCAGAAGATGAAACGTGGCTTTCCGCACTGGGTGCCTTCGCACTAAGAATGCATGGTGTCCCACATCAAGTCTTTTTAAATCTTCTCTGGATCAGAAAGAATAGTAGCACGGTCATCATTGCTGTCAGCAGAGCTGGCCCAGAGCGCTGCGCTCAGGAGATTTGCGTCTGATCCTCCCCTTCAGCCCTGGAAGGCGGGGAATCTGAGCCCACATTTTCCGAGTCGAGTTGTCCAAAGTAGCACAGGCAACAGCAGGTGGGGCCAGGATTCCAACCCAGTTTGGCTCCCCACACTGTGCCCCCGTCAGCAGCCTGCCTCTCGCCTCCCACCCCTGACACCCGGTCCCCTGGTTTCTTTGGTGGCTCGTCCCCAGATCTCTATCCACTTGCCCTCCCTCCTTAATGATCTCAACTAAGCCCGTGGCTTTGCACTCCCAACTTCCGCCAGCACGCCCACCCGTGTATTTCTCTCCCCGTGTCCCTCCGAGTCCTCCTTAATGAGCCTTTGCCTCTGAGTTTCCATCCAGACATCGACCATTGGGCCCTTCCCACCCCCTGGCCCCTCTGCTTCTCTCCACTCCTCTGCCTCCTCCGCAGCCCAAACCACTAGGATGTCCCCACTGGGCCACTGAGATAGGGTCCCCACCGTACCGGCCCTTCCCAAGCTGCTCTGCACCCAGCAACCAGAGTGATCTGTATGAACGAGCATGAGGTCACACCCCCGCTCAGAACTGGTCACTGTGTGCACACGGAATGAAGTCCGTGCTTTCATGCAGCCCCACTCGGTCCAACCACACTGCTGTCTTTTTGTTCCTTCAGCATTTCTAAGTCTTTCTGTCGCTGACGCTCCTCATGCCTGGAAGCTCTTCCATCTGCAAGGCTGGCTTTTCCTCCCTCTCCAGGCTGTTCAAATGTCACCTCCTAGGCGGCCCATCTAATCTACGGCATCTCCCCACCCCTTGTCCTGCAGTATCTCTTTACCAAGATTAACCACCCTGGTTATTTCCTGTAGAAGCCCTTATCACAAGCTGAAATTCCCTTGTTTGTTCATTCGCTTGGTGTCTTTCCCCACCTGCCAGTGATCTCCGTGAGGGCAGGGACCATGTTATCTGGCCGTTTCCCCCATGAGCACACATACTATGCCTGGTACCCAGACGAACTGATGGATGAAGGCCTTGTCTGCTCAGATCTCTCCAAGCAGACCTCCTTGTCAGTGCTCCCTACCGTGTGCACTCCCCTCTCCTGCCTAGGATGCCCCATCTTCTCCTTCCTCCAAGTTCCTCACAGTTCTTAAGTCAAAAATCTTGCTGGGGGGGGGGGGGGGAGGGGAGCACCCGGGTGGCTCAGTTGGTTGAGCGTCTGACTCTTGGTTTTGGCTCAGGTCATGATCCTGGGGTGGTGGGGTGGTGGGATTGAGCCCCATGTCTGGGTCCACACCGATCGTGAAGCCTGTTTCAGATTCTCAATCTCTTTCTCTCCCCTGCCAACCTTCGGCCCCTCCCTCACTCCCCGACCTGCTCTTTCTCAAAAAAAAAAAAAAAAAATTCTTGCTGATAGTTACATAGAAGCTGCCCTAACTAATGATATCCAGTTACTTGTTCTTATTATCGTCTAGTACTTAGCTAGGCTCTATATAACTAAATACTTCCACTCATTTCCTTGTTTTTATACAAGGTTATTTGTTATGAACAGAATTGTGTACCCCCCAAATTTGTAAGTTGAAGTCGTAACCTCCAATGTGACGGTATCTGGAGATGAGGGCTTTTGGGAGGTGATTAGGGTTATATGAACTCGTGAGAATGGGCTCCTCATGATGAAATCGGTGCCCTTATGGGGGTGCCTGGGTGGCTCAGTCCACTGAGTGTCTGACTTTGGCTCAGGTCATGATCTCACAGTTTGTGAATTTGAGCCCCACGTCGGGCTCGAGGCTGTCAGCACAGAGCCTGCTTCGATCCTCTGTCCTCCTTTCTCTCTGCCCCTTCCCAACTTCCTCTCTCTCTCTCAAAAACAAATAAAACATTAAAAAACGGAGAGAGAGACACCAGAGCATCTTTGCTTTCTCTCATTTTCTTTCTCTCCACCATGTGAGGACAGAACAAGAATGCAGCCGTCTACAAGTCACAGGGAGAGCCCTCTCCAGGGATCTGAATCAGCAGGCACCTAATCTCTAGAACTGTGAAAAATAAATTCCTGTTATTTAAGCCACTCAGTCTATGGCATTTTATCATGGCAGCCCAGACAGACTATGACAGTATTTTTTTTTTCTTTTTAGTATTTTGTGTGTCTTCTCTGTATCACAACCTGGGGGGTATTGAAATTAGAATCACATCTCCCTCTTCCTCCCACTCTATGAAGCCCCCAACCATATCCTCCAGGTTCAGGATAGGTGGGCAGTAACCAAGCCATCTGGGCCACACAGATTTCAGAGGGCTTAGCAGAAAGAAAGGCACTGTTCTGCAGTCTCATCATCTGGAAGGGAAGACGGAGTAAGCAAGTTGACAAGATTAAAAACTGTCAATCACTCCGGCAATTGGCGAGGGGTACAAACCTGAGTTGGGAGGAGGGTGGTCAAGACCGTGCAGCAGGAAACCAGTGCTCCGAAGTGGAAAACACTGGTGGGAGCAACACAAGTGTTCGTCCACAGAGCAATGGATAAGTAAAGACATGGTCTGTTCACACAATGGAATATTATTCAGCCTCAGAAAGATGGAAATCCTACCACACACTACAGTGTGGATGAACCTGGAGTATATGATGCTCGGTGAAGTTAGCCAGACACAGAAGGAGGGATACTGTTGGACTCCATGTACGTGAGCTACTTTGAGTAGTCAAAATAGAAGAGACAGAGGCAGAATGGTGGGTGCCGGGGGCTGGGAGGAAGGGGGAATGGGGAGTTAGTGTTCAGTGGAGACCAATCTCAGTTTGGGAAGATGAAAAGGTTCCGGAAATGGATGGTGATGACAGGTGCAGAAGTGTGAATGCACTCAATGCCACTGAACTGGACCGTTAAAAGTGGTTAAGATGGGACATTTTTATGTTACATGTGTTTTGCCACAATCAAAACACACATCCACACACAAAAAGGAGCGTGGATGAACCTCAGAAACATCATGCTAAGTCAAGAAGCCAGACACGATGTCATGGGCTATAGGATTCCATTTATAGGAAACGTCCAGAAGGGGTGAATCCACAGGGACAGGGGGCAGGTTGCTGGTTGCCAGGTTCGGGTAGGAGTGGAGGAGGGGATGGGCAGTGGCTCATGGGGATGGGGTTTCCTCTCGGGATGCCGAAAACGTTCTGAACCTAGTGGCAATGGCTGCGCCACGCTACTCAATTATGCGCCTTAAATTGGCTAAGATGGTGAATTTGGTGTTTTGTGGAAGATTTTTTTTTTAAGTAGAAAACACCAAGGAATTGTGATTTTGACTGAACACCTATCAGATGTAGTGCAGGGCTGCCTCTAGGCTGTAGGACTGAGCTATGCAAGCCCAAGTGGGCCTTCTGCAGACTGGGATGGGCATTCTATGCAACTGGACCAGGTGCCTGGGTGTGGGGCACGGAGCGAGGCGCTCCTGGACAACACAAGATGGAAGAGAGTGGACCTTGCCATCCAAGAGTTAACTGTTTGTAGGGAGATAAGGACCGTCCTCCTTCCTCTTCCTGTTCTTTCCTTCCCTCTTCTCTGTGCAATTTCAGCAATGCTTTATGAAAAAAAGTAACCAGTTTGGGTGTGCAAGCTACTTACGCAAGCTGCTTATGCCAACGTCTACGAGTGGCACAGACAGATGAGTGGTATCAGAAAGTGAAAGCCGAAAATGAGATGAAGCTTCCAGAAAATGTGGAGGAAACCCAAAAAGGCTATCTTATCATACAAAACGCAAAAAGAACAAGACGGAATGGGCACACTGCTCTCCGCCAGTGGTGCACTGTGGATGATAAACTCCTATTTTGCCTCTGTCTTTTCCGTCCAGAAGGATCTTTGAACTGAAAAAGGCAGACAGAGCATTGAAAGGGAAAACCAAGGTGAGTTAGGAGGGTGTCGAAGGGTCGCCGGTGCTGAGTGAACTGGAGCAAGCCAAGGTGATGTGCCTTCTAGACTCTAAGGCAACATTTCAGAAAAATCAAGCAGACGCACCGTGTGTCTGAATTTCGAGGATCAAGGCATTTAACAAAGTTTCTTACAACATCTCATACACAAGGACAAGGAACTACAGGATATCAGTGTTGCAAACCACTAACCTCCAGCTGAATCTGCAGCCTGCTTGTGTGTGGCCTGTGAGTGAAGGTTGGTTTTGACATTTTTAAGGGAAGAGGAGGAAGGGAGAGGGAGGAGGAAGCAACAGCATCTGGCCACAAAGCCAAAAGTTTACTACCTGGCCCTTTTCAGGAAAAGCTTGCCAGTCCCTGGGTTACGAGGGAAGATCCATGAGGGCAGCTGTCTCTGCTTGCAGGTGCTGATAACTGGCTACCGTCACCTTGGGGTAGGGTGTGCCAGCACCCTGGACTTGTGCCCTCCACCGTGTTTACTACTGAGGGTATACAGAAGGCATAGCGCCAGAGCTAAGTAATGTCTAGAGCAAGTGCACACGTGTTTGGATGACAGTGGAAGGGTATGACCATAGGTGATAACCAGTGGAACAGAAAAATACGCCTGGGCCCAGAATTCAACTGCACATGGTCAGACAGTAAGTGCCCAGTGAGTTCCCGGTAGGTTAGCTGAGTTTAACAGTATGACGTGGCCACTATAATAACATGAAATTCAAGAAGCGAAGTTCATTTTGGGCTATATCAACAGAATTAGATGGCCGAGAACAAGAGCCAGTCCTTGGTTTTATGGCTTTCAACCGCATTTGGGAGTACTGATTCATCCCACCATGTGCCAGACACCCTGCCGGGCACCATGCAGCTTTGGGCGCCCCATCCAAGAGGAACATGGATAATGTGGGTGCATGCAAAGGAACCCAATGAGTATGGGGAACCACCCAAGGTCAGATAAGAACAGATATCAGGGCAAGGGGTGGTGCACAGTAGGGATGGGCAAGAAAGGGTACAGAGGTCTTTAAATATCTCAATTCCCAGCACTTGGGAAGTGGAGGTCCTCGGGGATCTGACACAACCCGGCAGTGAGCATTAAGAGAAGCTGTGTTTTGTGTCCATCATCCTCCAAACTGGAAACAGTTACGACGTCCTTGAACTTGGGGATGAATACACAAGCTGCAGTACAGCCCCACCACAGGAAGCAATAAAAGGGAACAAACTATTGATTCATGCCAACAACATGGGTGAATCTTCAAAGTATGAATGTCAAGTGACAGAAGCCAGCCTCAAAAGGCCACAAACTGCATGATTCCATTTATAGGACATTCTGGAGAAATTAGAATTATAGGAATAAAAAAAAAGGAAAAAAAAAAAAACAGGTCACTGGTTGCCAGGGACTGGAGGGAGAGGAAGGGGTGGTTACAAAGGGGCATGATTTGGGGGAGGTGATCCTATCCTCAATCTCGATTGCGTGGAGTTTACCTAACTGCATGTTCCTATCAAAACTCACAAAACTCTATGCCAACAATGGTGACTTTTATGGCATCTACATTATATTTCAATAGACCTGGCCTTAAAGATAAAGAAAGCAAGTTTAGTGGGAGGTGGACAAGGAGACTTTGGAAGGTGGGCACGGATGCTTGGCCCGGACTGCCGGAGGAGTGTTTACACAAGACGGTCTTCCAGGGTCCCTATGCCTTCTGAGCCTAGGAGGTTCCAGAGGAGCTGGGGATGGCATTCTGGGAGGAATGAGAAAACCGGGGAAGAAGACAGAAGTAACAGCCAAGCGAGGCAGGAGGAGAATCGAGGGGTGGGGGGGTCACCCCTGTCGGTGAAGACAGTGTGTCAAAGAGTGCTGCAGCGGCAGGTGGGTGAGGACCGAGAATTCACCACTGCATATGACATCACTGGTGACCAGGGCAAGAACTGCAGCAGCTCTGTGATGGAGGTGAAAGTCTGTATGGGGAGGAGAGGATGGGAGGCAGAGTGGGAAGCAGCCAAGACAAAATGAACGGCCCTCCTTCCCAGGGCCCGGGGTTCAGGGGTGGGGCTCTCGGCACCTGTCCCTCACCAGCGTCCCTCCCTCCAGGCCCTCCCAACGTGTTCCCGTTGGAATGGTGGCTGCAAGGCTGGCTCTCTTTCTCCAGACAGGGTCATACATGAGGATGAGGAGAACACACTGGCATAGGATCTCCCCAGAATGAGGGCAGAGAGGCTGCAAAAAAAACCATCTCTTTTGCCAGAGACAAATACAGGCATGCCTCGATTTATTGCACTTTGCCTCACTGCTTCACAGATGCTGCATTTTTTTTTTTTTTTTTTTTTACAGACGGATGGTTTGTGGAGACCCTACATCAAGAAAGTCTATCGGCACCATTCTGCTAGTGGCATTTGCTCACTTCGTGTCTCTGGTCACATTTTGGTGATTCCTGCAATACTGCAAACCTTTTCGTTATTATCATGTGTGGTGGTGATCTGTGATCAGCGATGATGACTAGCTGAGAGCTTAGATGATGGTTAGCATTTTTTTTTTAAACAAAAGCATTTTTAATTAAGGCATATATGCATTTTGTTCTTTTGACAGGACACGAATGCATACTTAAGAGGCTACAGCACAAGGTAGATGTAACCTTTATAGGCAGTGGGCAACAAAAATTTCATCTGACCCTGCTTTCTTGCGATATTCGCACTCCTGCGGTGGTCTGGAACCGAACCTGCAGTCTCTCCAAGGGGTGCCTGTGCCCCTCCATCCTTCTCTGAAATCGATCCAGGATGCTCATGAATCCTGCGAAGAGTACTCTCCCTTTCTACACAAGACGCCTCTCCGATCTGCCTGCCCCTCATTACTGGTCCCAAAGCTCCCCAAATTCCAAGGCACAAAGAAAGGGACAAAGTGAGAGCCCAGCGTCCCTCCTAGGAGGCCCCTCCCCACACTTGCAAGCCTCTGGGAGACCTTCTCAGGTCATCCTGTCCCCTCCTACTCTTGGTTCCTCTACCGTCACCCTGGGAGTCCCTACAGCCCTGTGTCCCCAGAGTTCCCCAGAACTTCTCCAAATCAGATCATTCGGCACGGGGGTAACTGATGACAGAAAGGCAGGGGACCCTACCTCGTCCCTCCCGACCTGGAGAAGGCAACACATTCAGTTTTCTGTCACCTCTGTGGTTCTAGTCTTACTGCCTTCATTTATAATTGCTGCTGCCCAAGAGTCCCCTTCTGCCAGGTCATCCTGTCATATCCTTGGGCAAAAACTGCCATATTATCTGTACTTGCATCCACCGACCTACAATCCCATGCCCACACTGCCCATGGACTTGAGCAGCCTGGTTTCTCACGAGGCTCCCCCTTTTCTCCATACACCAGTCTCCTTCCTTAACAACCCTGGGCGTGGGGCCCACCTAGACCTTCAGAAGGCCCTGGGAGACAGGACGAGAGGGTTAGGTACTGAGACAGTGGGTCTCATGGCCCGTCTCCCCTCTGCCCACCTGCAGGTGGCCGAGGCTTTGGAACAGCACCCCTCTGCTACAGTTCTGCCTCTCTTGCCACAGAGGAAGCATCGGTTCTGCCTTCCGAGCAAGTGAAATCGCAACGCCCCTGTTCACCAGGAATTTTGCACCGGAGAACGTGTCACAGTCACTTTCCAGGCAAGTCTGCCCACACGGTCAAGACTCGGGCAGCCTCATCAGACATGTCCTGGTGGTTCGCTCCTCACCGGCCAGGCTGGAGTGGCCTTTTGCGACACCCCTTGCCTCCCAGAGAGACAGCTGCTCTGTAAGAGCGGAAACCCTGTGCTGTGTCTCTCCCCAAACCACCGGCATTGCCAGCTTCCTCTCCTCCCCTCCCCTGCACCCCCCACCTCAGCTTTCTGTGAGGTCGGTTTTGTCTCTTCTCTTTTAGTGACACAGAGCAACGTTCCTCCCACTATCTCAAGACCCAAGCGGGAGGTGGTGCCGGGCTGACAGGGGGTCCCCGGGCATAGGAGCCACCCATTCATTCCCCGCTCTGTGTCCTTCCAGAGCCCTGTTCCGTCTGTCACATGAATGAGCCAGGAAGCACTTGCTGTACCCAGATGTGCCAAAGCCTGCCACTTCTCCCGCAGATTGCTATTTTTGGTTCCATTTCTACCACACGCCCCCCTACCTAATGCCCATTTCGCTATATGGCCCCCCACCTCTAGTCTCCACCACAAATGGACCCAAATAATAAAGCCTCAGGAGTAACTCCTCGTGTGTTCCTCCCAGCTGAGGACTCTAGGGTGACTCCTGACCTTCTGGGGTCCAAACTCTCCATTTCGGCTCAGGGTCCCCTCCCCGCTCAATTCTTCAGCTTTTATGTCTCGTTTCAGAGGGTGGTCTTCACGCGACTATGATCCGATCTTCATGAACACGGTTTTGTTTTGGGCTCGTGAACACGGTTTTGTTCTGCGCTGACAGGCAGCAGAGAGCCTGATGTGGGGCTCGAACTCATGAACCGTAAGATCATGACCTGAACCGAAGTCAGACACTCAAACGACTGAGCCATCCAGGCGCCCCCATGAACACAATTTGTACATAAAGACAACCCCACTTTATGTACAGGGGTGGCTCTGAGGAGATAGCGTTCTTATCTGAGCCCATCAACTAATTCTGTAACTTTAAACATACCCAATTTACCTGCTTGGCTCACTCCGGTGAGTAAATACCAGGTGGGCTTGAATGATAATGGCAATAAGCATTTCCAATTTTTGCTTAGTCCTTTTCAGCTTCCAAGAGCTTTCAAATCCACTGTCTTATTGATGCTGAGAACACCCGAGGAGGGAGGCGGGGTGCACTTTATTAACAAGTGGGCTTGGAGAGGTCAAGCCACACAGCAGCCCCAGCACCGGCCCTTCTCTGTCAGGTATGCATTCTATGTCCTAGTTAGATGTAGTCAGATAGTTATAACTGATCTCTTAGCCAAAGCCGACTTGTTTGCTAAGCCTCTGCTCTGCCCTCAACACATTCATTATCTTTTTAAAAAATTTTTCCCTTGTGATGAGAACTTAAAAAAAATATTTTTTAATTGTATTAATTTATTTTGAGAGAGAGAACACGAGCAGGGGAGGGGAAGAGAGAGAGGAAGACAGAGAATCCCAAGTAGGCTCCACACTGTCAGCACAGAGCCTGACATGGGGCTTGAACTCACGAACCGTGAGATTGTGACCTGAGTTGAAATCAAGAGTTGGATGCTCAACCGACTGAGCCACCCACATTCATTATCTTAGAGGCAGATTTCTCTTGTCTTGTAAAGGGTCCAACCAGGCCTACTAGCAGATGTTATGATCTCTTGGTCTGATCAGAACCAAAAGGAAACATTTCAGAAAATCCAGAGTGGAAACCTGACCCTAGGCCAAATAACCTCTAAATAAATGAGTCAACCTTCCACTATTTTTAGGAGGCAGTTTCTGGTCTTAGATGCTCCCACACTTTCCACCAAACCCTTAACACACAGTTGTGTTTTCTCAGAGAGACACATTCAGGTTGGAAGGGAAACAGAGATTGGGTGGCGGGTCCGGGAAGCCCAAGTTTGTTGCAAAACTCTGGAGAGAACTAGGACACAACTCTACCAGGCAGTGTGGCCACAGGACCTTGCTCTCGTCTAAGATATTAGCAGGATGGGTGATGCACTGAGAGGGGATATTCCTGAGCCCTGAGCTCCAGCCAGTCCTAGAACAGTCTACAGCCAGATTCACACTGGCCATCCTCGGCAAAACCCCAAAGTGGATGCTCATCCAGCCTCACCAGTCCTGCAGGGGGTGAGCTTGGATGTGAGAACGGCAAATAGCACATGATTGCTTCTTTGGTCAGTGGTTCCCAAACTCGGCTGTGCACAAGTATCACCTGAGACTATCACCCCAACAGACTCCTCTGCTCCACCCCAGACTGGATTCATTTGGTCTGGAAGGGGACCACTGTTCAACTTTCTTTTTTCTTTTCTTTTCTTTTCTTTTCTTTTTTCTTTTCTTTCTTTCTTTCTTTTCTTTCTTTCTCTTTCTTTCTTTCTTTCTTTCTTTCTTTCTTTCTTTCTTTCTTTCTTCTTCCTTTTCCTTCTTCCCTCCCTTTCTTTCTTTCTTTCTTTCTTTCTTTCTTTCTTTCCTTCCTTCCTTCCTTCCTTCCTTCCTTCCTTCCTTCCTTCCTTCGCCTTCCTTCCTCCCTTCCTTCCTTCCTTTCTCCCTCCCTCCCTTCCTCCCTCCCTCCCTTTCTTTCTTTTCCTTCCTTCCTCCCTCCCTCTCTTTCTTTCTCTTCCTTCCTTCCTTCTTTCCTTTCTTTCTTTGAGAGAGAGAGAGAGAGAGAGAGAGCACGAGCTGGAGAGAGGGGCAGAAGGAGAGAGAGAATCTCAGGCAGGCTCTGTGGTCGGCACAGAGCCCCAAATGGGGCTCAATCCCAGGACCCTGGGATCATGACCTGAGTTGAAATCAAGGGTTGGACGCTCAAGTGACTGAGCCACCCAGGCGCCCCTTGTACTCTTAATGTTTATTTTTATTTTTGAGAGAGAGAGAGAGAGAGAGACAGAATGTGAGCGAGGCAGGGGCAGAGAGAGAGGGAGACACAGAATCTGAAGCAGGCTCCAGGCTCTTAGCTGTCAGCACAGAGCCCAATGCGGGGCTTGAACTCACGAACTGTGAGATCATGATCTGGGCCGAAGTTGGATGCTCGACCGACTGAGCCACCCAGGCGCCCCTCGTACTCTTTACTTCTGGTCATGCTACAGAAGAACATTCTATGTCAGAGTCTAAGGAGGAAACAACAACAACAACAACAACAACAACAACAACTCAGCCAAAGGAAAGGCAGAAATGAAGCAGGGGAAGAATGAGGACAAAGAGAAAGGGAACGGCCAGGACAGAGGAAAAACGGGACATGGAGGTTTCCTTACCTCAGACAGGCAGACTTTAGTTTAAGTCAATACACATTTCTGGGGCTGGGGGGGGGGGGGGGAATATGAATTGACACTAAGGACACATTAGGAGATGATTCATTTCACAAAAGAATTTGGCATCACATTCCTTTAAATAGCAGCCTCTGCTAGTACATTTAAAATAGGATTCCATTTACAGAAGTGTGATTTACACAAAACCACATCTGTTACATAAGGCTCAGGAAAAGAGCTCTCCTCCCTTGTAGTCTGGCCAGCTATAGACCTGGCCCCGCACAGATCGTCATCTACTTTCTTCTAAAAGATGCCCAGCCCAGCTCTCCAGCACCAAGCTGTTTCACCTGCTTGTGGTTAGCAGATCCTTAGAGACCATCTGAAGCTCTTCTGGCCTTGCCTAAATGCAAGGAGCAACTGCTTCAAATCCTTTACACACTCACTCATTCGTTCAGCACGTCCTTCCTGAAGGCCTACAATGTGCTGGGCACGGCGGTCGTGCACCCAAGACGACCCATCTCTGCCCCGTGGATCTTATATTCGGGTGGAAGACAGCGTGACAGTGAACAAATAAATACGATCTATATGGTGTCTGAGAGGTGGCAGGTGCTATAGGGCCGAGAACGGGGCTGGGGCACACTAGGCTGGTGTTACGACCTCACCCAGGGTCACCAGGGAAGGCTGTATTAGGTGACAGAGGGTGATGAGGAAGGAAGCCTGAGGGACACCTGGGAGAAGGGTTGCAATCAGAGCCCACCTGGCAGGTGGGAGGTTTAGTATGGCTGCAGCCTGGAGGCTGGAGGTGGGAGAGGCCGAATCACAAGGGGTCACATGGGCCCTGGCAAGGAACGGTCTTTGTCTCAGCGAGAGAGGAGCCCCTGGGAGGTTTGGAGCAAAGGGTGATGTCATCAGACTCCTGTTCTCGAGGACCCCGCTCTCGGGCTGCTGTGCTGACAAGCAGGGAATCGGGTAGAGCAGCAGATGCATCGCGGATGAATCAGTTCAGGCCAGAGAGGATGAGGGCCCAGACCAGGCTGGTCGTGGTGCAAATGCTGAGATGGATTTGGATATATATACATATGTGTGTGTGTGTGTGTGTGTATGTGTATGTATATACACATATATACACACACACACATATATATATATATATATATATATATATATATATACACATACACACACACACACACACATATGAATTTAAATTCAAGTTAGTTAACATACAGTGTAGTCTTGACTTCAGGAATTTTGGATATATTTTGAAGGTAGAGCCGACGGGGTTTGCTGATGACTTGGACGTGGGGTGTGAGGAAGGAAGGAGTCAAGAGTGGCATCTGACAATGTGCCAGAACACTGTGCGGGGCTGAGTCGCCATCCACACGATAGAGAACCAAAGGAAGAGTGGGTTTGGGGGCATGTTACAATGAGATGCCCATCAGATACCACATGGAACTCTATCTGATCCGGGGCAGCAGGGTGGGGCGCAAACCTGGAAATCAGAAGGGGTTTGAGCTAGATCAATTGATTTGGTGGCCATCCACATATAGACAGGATTTACGGCTGGGTAAGATCACCAAGGAGTGAGTGCAGATGAGACATCTTGGGGACAACCTGAGGACACCCAATATTCAAGAAAGAGGTAGGAAGGAGCGAGGGGTGGAAACAGAAAAGAAACAGCCCACGAGGAAGAAGGAAAACCGGAAGCGTGGCACCCTGAAAGGCACATGAACAGATGTCTTTTCTTTTTTTTTGATATTTATTTATTTTTGAGAGAGAGAGACAGACAGACAGACAGAGTGAGAGACAGAGCATGAGTAGGGGATGAGCAGAGAGAGAAGGAGACACAGAATCCGAAGCAGGCACAGGCTCTGAGCTGTCAGCCCAGAGCCAGATGCGGGGCTCAAACTCACGAAGCGCGAGATCACGACCTGAGCCAGAGTCTGACACTCAACCGACTGAGCCACCCAGGTGCCCCTGAGATGTATTTTCAACGGGGGGGTGAGCAGCTGTGAAAGCTGCCAACAGACCAAGCAAAGGAGAGCTGAAAACTGACCACCGGGAGGGACATCGTAGTGATCCTTAAAAGGGCTTTCGGGGAGAGTGGAAGGGGGCAGAGCTTGCAGGGGGGACTCAGAGAGAGGAAGAAGGGGCTCCTTCCAGCCAGGGGGCTGAGACAGATGGAGGCGGGGTCCAGGTGTCCTGGTTTTATTTATTTTTTAATGTTTATTTATTTATTTTTGAGAGAGAACACAAGCAGGGGAGAGGCAGAGAGAGACACAGAATCTGAAGCGGGTTCCAGGCTCTGAGCTGTCAACGCAGAGCCCCACGTCGGGCTCGAACCAGGAACCTGAGACTGAGAGCCGAGCCAAAGTCGGACGCTTAACCGACTGAGCCACCCAGGAGCCCCACAGGTTTCCTTGTTTTAAATGGGAGAAATCACAACACGTTTGTATAGGTGTGAGGGGAAGGACTGGAGCGTCACGGGAAGGGGGCAGGGGAAGGGGCCTCGTGCACAGGAGGCGCTGGCCACTCTGTCAGGCACGGGCCCAGGTCACAGCGTATGGAAACAGGTGTCGGCAGATGGCTGGCGGGGGCTCGTGCCGGCTTTCTGGGGATTGCATCTAGCCCTCACTGTTGAAACAGGAAGCAAGGTCAGGGGCTGAGAGGGAGGGCGGGGGAGGAGAAGGCAGAAGTGTTGTCTAGGAAAGTGGGGGGCTGCCAGGACTCGGGGCACCGATGGCCCATTCCACAGAAGCTTGAAGAAAGAAATGAAGCCAGTCCTCTCTGCCTCCTCTTCCCCGAGGCCAATTCTCCCCCGTCCCCGCCTTGTTTCTCACACTAACTCGCGCCCTCCTTCCCCCTGCCTTCCGGCTTTGGAACTGCTTGCACCTCCACGGAATCAGTGCTGACACACTCGGTCACTTCTGTGCTCTTCTTCTTCGATGAGGCCTTTCAGGAAGGAGACATGAAATTGGGGCTTCCTTTGGCAGATGTGTGTGCTGGTGGGGAGCGGGGCGGGGCGGGGCGGGGGGTGGGACACAGGAAGCACAAGGCAGAGTGTCCAGATCCCCTCTCATTCTTCTCTCAGTTTCCTTCCACTCCCCCACCCCAAGCCCCACCCACCACAACCTTTGGATCTCGAATTCCCTTCTCTGAAACTCGCTTATCTGAAACTCGGACTGAATGGTCTCTACCTTATTGTAGTTCCAGCTCTGATTCCCTAATGCCATTAACCTCTCCTGGCCTGTAATAGATCCCAGGCTCATTTGCACACATGATGTCATTTAACCCTATGGTCGCAGCCGGGCTGTCAACTCCGCTGATGAGATGGGGAAACGGAGTCTTGGAACAGTGAAGCGACTTGCCCAGATAGTTGTGGGATGCCTGGCTGGCCAGTAGCACAGCCAGGATTTCAGCCAAGACCTTGCTCCAGCTGTGACCTCACGGATCCCGGCTCTATCCTTCCAGGCCTGGGAAGGACAAGTCAGACTCACTTCCACTGAGAGAACACACAGGTCTGTCAAGCCCTAGCCTCCAGAACTGAAGTCCTTATTATTTATTTATTTTTTTTGTAAGTTTATTTCTTTATTTTGAGAAAGAGAGAGTGCAAAGGGCAGGGGCAGAGAGAGAGAGAGAGAGAGAGAGAGAGAGAATCCCAAGCAGGCTCCGCACTGTCAGCGGCGCAGAGCCCGATGCAGGGTTCGATCCCACAAACCGTGAGATGATGACCTGAGCCAAAATCAAGAGTCAGACGCTGAACCGACTGAGCCACTCAGGCGGCCCACTGAAGTCCTTATTAACACACAATCAAAGTACAGGCATCACTGATCTCTGGGCAGAGCCGAAGAGGAGGGAGTGGAGGGGCAGTGCAGGATCTGGTCACCCCGGGGAGGCCAAGGAACGTCCTGGCTGGTGGGCAGGAGCCCCGATGGATACTTCTGGCCCAGAACCCAGGGAGTCAAAACAAGCTGGGGAAGAGCTGCCAAGCAGTTTGCTAAAGTGGAGGGAGTCGGGGGGGGGGGGGGGGGTGGGCGGTGGTTGCTAATTCCGGGGGTGGATTTCATCACCATCAGTGGCACTCTGATATGACTTCCTCCGAAAGCAGAAGACCCAAGAACTCTCACTTCTGTTTCCCGAGGAGTGAAGAGGAGCCCTTCCTCAGGGAAGGAGTGGGTAAGAGCCTCGAGGTTCAGGAGGGGGGGTCACCCAAAGGGCCCTCAGCTCCTGGTAGGTACAAATGGCCAGACCCCTCTTTCTAAAGCACGGCTCCAACCATGCCCAGGTGTCCAGGGGCTCACCACTGCAGGCGGGGAAAAGGCTTTCAGGATCTGGCCCCCATGAGTTTAGTCAGCGATGACTTTATACACTCACGAAATTCACCCACCAAACATATATCAAGCACCTATGCGTCAAGTGCTGTACTAAGTTAACTCATGCATGAGTCAGATGTAAGTGCTCTGTGTGCACAGCCGGTTAGAGAGGAGATACTGGTGAGTGCAGAGTGGGGGGGGGGGGGGCATCTGACCAAGGCTGCAGGGCCGGTGTGGGCGTCCTCCCTTGGAGGAAGAGCCAGACACCTACCCGGCCTGGAGGAGGGGCCTGCAGGGATGTTGGTGTGGAGAAGCAGGCATCAAGGCACAGAAGTGGGGGCCAGTGCCCAGTGTGGGGATGTGTTGCTGGAGCACTGAAGAGCAAATGAAGGGGCGTCTGGGTGGTGCAGTTGGTTGAGCATCCAACTCTTGATTTCAGCTCAGGTCCTGATCCCAGGGCTGTGGGCCTGGGTCCTGCATCGGGCTCTGCACTGAGCACGGAGCCTGCTTAGGATTCTCTCTCTCTGCCCCTCTCCCTGCTCATATTCTCTCTCTCAAATAAAATTAAAAAATTAAAATTAAAATAAAGAAAAAAAGCAAACGAAGAGGAAGCCGGGTCCAGGGACCCCCATTCGCAGAATTATATACAACAGTCCAAGCGAGCATCCCCTGGGCCCACCACTCAGCTAGAAACACATTAATAAAAAGAATTCTTAAACGCCAAAAACCTTTATCAATCCAATGGCAATCATATTGTAATATGGAAATGGAAGAAATCAACACGTTGTATACCTTAAAGTTACACAATGTTATATATCCAATACATTTCTCGATAATAAAAATCTAAAACCTTAAACCCCAAGTATTTCAAGTGTTAAAGCAGTGAAAAAGCGTCACTCTTCGATGTGTGTACAAGGACGTCACCTCATGGTGGGAAATGGACAGAGGACATAGTTAAATGTCTGGTAATAGTGTACTGATTACAGGGAAGTAATACATCATCTCTACTTCTCTGGAAACATAGAAATAACGGCACACAGAGCATGCCCTCGCCACACCCCAGGTAGACAGCACTGTGATCATCCCCACCAGACTAGGGGGCAAACCCCGGCTCGGGAAGCCTCAGGAACCTGCCCAGGTGAGTAACTGCTGGAGACAGAATTTGAGCCCTAAGGAGCCATGCCCTTGACCATTCTGATATACTGTTTCTAGACCCGAGACATAGCGGAAGCTAAATAAGCTTAGACAAACCTATGTTATTGGATGGTCCCATTTGGTTTAAATACGTGTGTACCTGTTGTATATACGCTTCTATTTGGTTGAATCAAGTGAAAATTGGCCACTTTTTAAGATGTTTATTTAATTTCTTTTTGAGAGAGACAGAGACAGAGACAGAATGTGAGTGGATTAGGAACAGAGAGGGAGGGAGACAGAATCCGAAGCAGGCTCCAGGCTCCGAGCTGTCAGCACAGAGCCCGACGCGGGGCTCGAACTCAGGGACCGTGAGATCACGACCTGAGCCGAAGTCGGTCGCTCAACCGACTGAGCCACCCAGGCGCCCCTTGGGTATTTTTGACTTAGACAAGCAGCACTTTTATATGGCGCAACCTAGCCTGTATGTACGTGCGCACACGCACACACACACACACACACACACAGAAAAAGTCTAAGGATCTATACCAAATCGCTAGCAGAAGTTTTGGATGGTGGAACTGTACTCGATCTTTATTTCTTTACACCTTTACCTATTTTCTGAAAAAAAAAAAAAAAAATAGTGCAAGTTAAACACTTCAGTAGATTACGTGTCTCCTCGCTGCGGCTGCTGAAGACCATAGACAGCTCTGTGACATTAAAATGCACCCAAAGCACAGAAGCCCCAGCCTCACTGAACCACAGCATCAGAGGCCAAAGCGCTCACGGTCGTGTCCCCTCAGGAGGTGAGAAGCCAACGCTAGACAAAAACTGCCATAGAAAGGGCCCAGGATTCAAAGGGAGGAGTCCAGCCGTAGGTACCAAGGTGATGTGTCAATCTTACCCTCGTCCTAGCTGATGTCACTTGGGTACAGCCAAGGGGGCCTCCAAAACTGACGATGTCACCAAATCCACCCACAGCACCATGGCCAGAGACCTGCTCACTTGACATTCAGCTCTGTTCATGGAGGTTTGTTAGAAATTAGAGGTAGTGTCTTTCTCTGACACTCGACGAAATTTGGAAGGAATCGATGAGCCTCCAGGGCTCTCCGTCTAGTACGGCCTCCGTCCTGGAGGCCAAGCTGAACGGACTGCAGGGAGGGCGGCTGGGGTGCGGTGCAAGTGCCCTAAGGTCAGATTCGGGCAACTCAGAGCAATAGGCCAATGGCCATCCTTGGCTGCAAAGTTTCAGCTGGACGGTGAGCCACAGCAGACAGTGACTAGGGCTCCCAGGGTCCACCAAGAGCCAAGGAAAACCCCTGCTGGGCCTGACTGGCCCACCTCTGTAATGCACCTGACCTTTAACGTTATAACCCTGGGGCAACTACATCCCCATCTGCATTCTCTATCCCCTTTTCCTGGGCCATTCACCACCTTCCAACATCCTACACAATTTCCTTTTTTACATTTACCGCTACTGTCTACACCCCATCCCCGATGCACACACAGGAGGTCAGCTGCACAGGCAAGGATCTCTGGTTCGGTCAAGCGTCCCAAGTGCTTAGAACAGCACCCGGCATGTGGGGGGTACTCCCTAAATATTTTTCTGAATAGATGAATGAATGAATGAATGAATGCCTACCTGAGATGTTACCCTCCCCCACCCACCTGTACCACCTGGCAGAATTAATTATCCTTACCCTTGAGTTTCTATGCGCTTTCCTTAAATCTGTGACATCACACTTATTGTACTCTATTATAATAATTGTCTCCACCTCCTTGAAGAGAGGGGCCTTCAAACCATCCCATTCTCTTTTATATCCTCAGTGCCTGGCACAGGGCCTTGGTGTGTGCCGACTCGGGCAACAATCTTGACATCTGCATAGGACAAAAAGGACGATGGCCAGGACCCCGGTTGACACTGTCCAGCACCGAGACCGCTGACATGGAACTTGACGCGGGACGCAGTCACTCGGTAAGACTGCTTTCCAAAGAATCTAGCCTGAGACAAATCCAGCTGGAGAAAAAAACGACTTTAGGTCCCAGAAAACGAGGCCGAACGGAGTGCTCCAAAGAGAAGTCAGAACAGTTAACGAAACGCTTATTTGAAAACAAAACAAAACAAAAAAACGACTATATTTGCGGCTCCCGTGCTTATCCTGGTCCCAGCGAGGGCCACCTCCAGGCCTGGGACCAGAGGGAGGTGCAGGCCTGCTGGCCAGAAGCGCACGTCCCGACATGACCGCCAAGCGGGACAGCCTCTCGCTGGTTTCGGCCGCGGGATGCTGGTTGTTTCGACGTGGGCCTCACACCGGGCACCGCTCATCCCTCTGGCCCTGCTCCTAGCAAACCTACTCAGCATGCTGCCACTGGCCTTCATCACGTCACCACCCATTCATTTACCACCTACGGCACGCCATGTGTTTCCATCAATGAAACGGCTGCTCCCCTTCTTCCTAACACAGCTGATGAAACACCTCCTCTTCCAGGAAGCACTGACGTATAAGAGGATTTGGATCCCGCATCCTGGGAACTTGGCCGGGCCCCTGAGACAGGGACCGCCACCTACTGTTCTAGTATAACCGCAGATAGTTCCCGAACACGCCTCGTGTTCTCTGGACCTTGTGCTTTTATGCACACGGCTCTCTTTGCCTGAAATGCCCTCCTTTGGCTTTCCCCCGGGGGACTCCTTATCCCTCCTTCTCCACCTTTCTCGGGGAGACCCCTCCTCTAGTGCCAGGTCATTTATCCCCCCACTTTCCCATGCTAGTGCGTTCCTCAAATGCACTCTGTGAGTTTGACCAAAGGTACTGTAATTACAACATGGCTGATGGCCCTACTAGCAGAGGGGTCATTCTGAAAGAAGGAATGTTCCACCCTTCATCTAAAGTCTTAAGATTTTACTGGCTGCCTAATTGAATAAACAAAAAAAAATTAATAATTACAGCACGGCTTACTGTGCCCTCCCATGTGCCAAGAACTTTAAACAGGCCATGTCAATACCTCTTAGGTAGGCAGACAGACACCCATCCATCCAGGAGACAAGGAAGTGATGCACAGACAGGTCAACTAACTGGTCCACGGTCCTAGAGAGGCAAATGTGGTGTCAGGATTTTAGCCTCTGGCCTAGGTGACTCCAAAGGCCCACGGTCAGCGTCTTGTGTGGTCTCAGGGCACAGAAGATGCTCCCTGATCCTCCACATGCAGGGGACTTGGACCCCAGCTGCCTCCCAGCTGTTTCCTACCCCTCTAACCCCATCCTACTGGCCCAGAGAAATCCCCTCCAGATCAAAGAGTCATTAGGACTTCAGGGAATCTAAAGGTGACACGGGATTTTTTTTTTTTTTCTTAACAGACCTATACTTAATTTCTTAGGGGCTCCGGGGCAGCGTGCATTTTGTCTGGCTGTTGGAATCCTTTGGCTCAGGGGCAGCTGCCAGACCACGTGCCTGTCTGGCTTTGGACTGGGACCTCTCCAGCAAGAAAGGAGACAAAGGTAGAGCGGAAACAGCCCCTGGACGTGTTCTTTGAGAAAATCACCCAGCTGTGGGGGAGGTGGGGGGAGATGGCAGGGATGGGCTGGGCGACAGAGCACAGTGGGCTGAACTGTCGTCCTAAAACCTACGTTTGCAGGGCACCTGGGTGGCTCAGTCGGTTAAGCGTCCAACTTCGGCTCAGGTCATGATCTCACTGTTTGCGGGTTCGAGCCCCGTGTCAGGCTCTGTGCTGACAACTCGGAGCCTGGAGGCTGCTTCAGATTCTGTGTCTCCCTCTCTCTGCCCTCCCCCACTTGTGTGCTCGTTCTCTCTCTCTCTCTCAAAACCAAGTAAACATTAAAAAAAAACCCTATAGGGACAACTGGGTGGCTCAGTCAGCTAAGCGTCTGACTTCAGCTCTGGTCACGATCTCACTGCTCGTAGGTTCAAGCTCTGTGTCAGGCTCTGTGCTGACAGCTCAGAGCCTGGAGACTGCCACAGATTCTGTGTCTCCCTCTCTCTCTGCCCCTCCCCAACTTGCATGCATGTGCGCACACTCTCTCTTTCTCTCTCAAAAATAAATAAACATTAAAAAAAGACAAAACAAAACTCTCCATTTGCTTCTGAGCTTAGCCCCTGCCTGCCAGGGAGATCGGGAGATACCTCCGAGGACAATGAATTCTGCTTCTCAAGGCTGTTTTAAGGCAGTAAATAATCCAGGTGAGAGTGTTCTTTTTGTCACTGACAAGCGTCTACGTGTCATTCCACTCAATGCATTTCAAGGGAGTCTCTGTCTCTCTACAACCCGGCCGTCCTCAGCTCTGGCTCAAACATCTTAACGTCTACATCCAGGGGTCCGCACAAAAAGTGAGTATCCAATATGCACGTGGGTTGAACTGAAGCTCATCCTGGCCCATAACAATCTTAGTGATCAGTGACAATAAGACATGACAATCGGGGCGCCTGGGTGGCTCAGTCGGTTAAGCGTCCTACTTCAGCTCAGGTCATGATCTCGCGGTCCGTGAGTTCGAGCCCCACGTCGGGCTCCGTGCTGACGGCTCAGAGCCTGGAGCCTGCTTCACATTCTGTGTCTCCCTCTCTCTCTGCCCCTCCCCCGTTCATGCTATGTCTCTCTCTGTCTCAAAAATAAATAAACATTAAAAAAGAAATTTAAAAAAAAAGACATGACAATCAGATGATATGTCAAAAACTTTTTTTTTTCTAAGCATTTTTGAAGGAGGCAAATAACAGATTTCCTTCCTCGCTGGCACTTGGCTGAGGCCACTGTCATCCACCATCCCCGACTTTCTTACAAGGACTGTTTGGAGAAGACTGCTAGGATGCTCTGCTGAAATTTTAGGAACGATGGTGTGGGATGCACAAAGCTAGGCTATGTGGATTTGCTTCCCTAGAACTGCTCCCCGGTGTTATGGTGAGACCAGCCACATTAGACCTCAGCCATCCACCCACAGGTCTCTGAGGCTCCCAAAACCTGAATGCCAAGCTGTGCCAGAGTCTCCAAGGTTGGCAAGGACTCGGGAGGCCAGGCTCCTCCAGGGTCCCTGAGCAGCTCCAGTGGACAGACAGGCTCTCCCCCGCTTCATGGAGTTGATTCCGCCAAAGAATGGCTCTGTTGTGGGAAGTGCTGGCCAGCCAAGATCTAGCCCCTCTTCAAACGAATCCCACCTTCCAGAGCCATGTGGAGTGCATAAACTACCTCTTTGTCTCAACAACCCACAGTGAGTCAAAGATAACCACCAGCGCTTCTGGGGTTTTCTCTTCCATGGGCTGAACCACTCATCTTACAAGGCTGACATCCTCCTCGCTCTCTGGACATTCTCTAGGTCAGAGGCTTCAAAACCTTTTCTGACTCTGACCATAGTAAAAAAACACGTACATTTTACAAAGCCAGTCGTTACTTGTGCACACGTGTGCATACCACCAAAGCCAGTTTCGAGAGCGAACGCTTACCCCCTTCCACGTAACATGCCTGGATGCTTTCCAATCTACTTCACTCTTTCCAAATGCTGGTTGCAGCCCACTACACTGATTTTGCAACCCAGAGCTGAAAACGCTGCTCTAGGCTCACCAAGCCGGTCATCCGTGCCCAGCCTTAACTGATTACTTAGCTCAGACCCTAGGCAGGAGAACACGTCATGTAGCCATTAGCCTCTCCGGGCTGTGAAGACAGTTCTCAGCATCATTCTACACAGGGATCTCCCCGACTCGGCGTTTCCTCTTCCCACACCCCTCCTCAACTCAGCAAATACACCCGCACACCAGCAGCGACAACACGTCCGGCACAAGCTCTTTTCCCGCCGCACCATCGTTATCACTGACTCTGAACACATGAAACACCTTTTCTCTACCCCTCCCATTTTCCTGCTGTGTAAGCTGGGGGATCTCAGGGGGGCAGCAGAGATGCGGGAAGAAACCTGAATTTTGAAAACAGCAGTAGGTAGGTAACTGACAGGCGTGTAGTCTGCATATAGATGGGCACTAACGTCCCCTGCCCCTCTATGGGACCCAGAAGCCAAAGGCCACCACTCCAGCTTGTCCTTCTAGATTGGCTTGTGTCCATTCTAGAATCTGGTCACTGAATCTTCTCCCTTGCCCTTTATTTACTCTGTCACCATAGTGTACGTTTTGGTGATCAGGAGAACCGGGTATGAGATATGAGACCTGGTTCCGCCACTTGTATGGGATCCAGACTTCATTTCCCGAGCTCCGGTTTTCTTATCTGTAGAATATGGCTAATTCCACCCTGCCTTCCTCACAGAGTTGTGCTAAGCATGAACAGGTGTAAAAACGCTTCGTAAACTGTAAAGCACTAAGCATATCTAAGTCATCACATAAACCATGCATTCTTTTGTAAGGATTGACGACATTGGCTCTGATCCCCAAACTTCAGCACTGCGTTCTCTGCGTTCAGTAAAGGCACAGACTCCATCATCAATCCCCCAACAGCCCTTCACCCGAGTGCCAGGTTAAACAGGCCCTCCCTTGGGCAGAAATCTGAGGTCATCAAAAATTCATCGCTTGCAACAGCTGGTAGGTCCACTGTCACAGTCATTTGTACCTTCATTCAGAAAGAGAATAGATCTGGAAGCGTTGCTCCCGAGGGCAGTCAACTGAAATACAGCCTTCAGGCAACTCTTCATGCCAATCAAGAGAATAAAGTCGGGGTGGGGGTGGGGCGCACCTGGCCAGCTCAGCTGGGGGAGCATGTGACTCTTGATCTTGGGGTCCTGAGTTTGAGCCCCACGTTGGGTGTAGAGAATACTTAAATAAATCAACAACAAAAAAAAAAAAAAAAAGAAAGGAGGGGGTGGAGATCAGAGTCATCTTAGGTGAGACTCTGGAAACCATCATTATCATAATAGCCACCATGGAAGGGGGACTAACTAACTATACCAGGTCCTGTGCCTTGAAAGAATTATTTCCAACCTTTGCTAGGATGCTCAAGGCAGATATCATTCTTCTCATTTTACGGATGGGACTAAGAGATTACAAAAACTTGCTCAATAGCATGTAGGGAATCGGGTGGACTACAATCTGCTTACTCTCATTCGGGGGGAAGCAAGAGAAACCTTCTAGGCTGATGTCAGGCTCTGCCAAGGGTGTGGCTTAACTGCTGGGTTTGAGGTCGATCCTGGAGCCAATGGCCCCCCAGAGCGAGGACTTCAAACCAGATAGAGGACTTTAAATGGTCAGAACAGGAAAGCGACTTTGGCCTTTGGCAGGAATGGGAAGCAGGTGCCAATTCCCTGGGGTGGGTCAGGTTCTTCTTGCGGCACAGTCCTGGGTCTGTGCTCTTTACAAAGAGCGGGGGACCATTGTTTCTGGACTGGGCTTTTGACTGCTCAATGATTAATGAGAACCTAATATCACTTTTGTTCGGACCCCAAGCTAGAAGAAGAGAGAGGTAATACATGTGCCTCTCCTGTGCCCCCCATTCTCCACCCGGTGCCTACAGGCCAAGGTCGGAACACCTTGGCTGGCATTCAAGGCCATTGTGATCTGGCTCCAACCAACAATCTCAACATTTCCTGATCTAAATGTGCCCAAACCAAAACGTCCCCAGTCTCACCCGATGGTCTTGGCCATTCCTCTTCCTGTGACTCTCCCAACAGGCAACGCCCCTCACTGCTCTCAGCACGGCCAACTCCACCCAGCCTTGACAGCCAGCCTAGGGCCTTGTTTTCCATCTGAACTCTGTCCCACCCCCACCCCCGATTCCTCTGCAGACCCCTTAGAGCTGTGGCCTTCTGGTTGGGAGCCTTGATAGGTAGGTGTTTCGTTGGCCCTGCATCTCTCTAGAGACCTCCATCCAGATGCCCTGGAGGAGCAGGGAGGGAGGCCACAGGTGACATTTCTGTGTACCTCACACAGCACTCGCTATAGAAATCACAGGTTTTAAATAAACGCTGTTGAGTCCACGAGCAGACAGATGAAGAGAGGTGGTAGTGTTAGAAGGGACCCAAATCTCTAAAGACGCAGGTCTTTGAATTCTGTAAGCTGGTCCTCACAGTCCAGGCTTTGGAAGGAAGCTTAGCTCAGGGCCAGAAGGAAGCTTGGGAGTGATGTGGTTTAGTGGACGTTGGCCTAGAGCCTCAGGTCCACGTGCAGGACAGGTGACTCTGGTCTTGCTGAGAGATCTCTAGAAAAAAGCGTGGCTGCTACTCAATTTTCCACCTCCCCACACTCACAGCTGCATACAGGACGTTTTTGGAAGGGTCATTCTGATAGTTGCCCAAAGAAAGTAAGCTTTCATAGTACACGCATGGGGAATGGTGGTCCAGCCTTTTGGCCCCGCCCAGCCATGGATGGGTATGTGTCCTCGTATGAACCTGGGAGCCAGCGAGACCCCGCATCCAGCCCCCAGGTCCAGGGCACTGCTCAGTATGAGACTGGTTTCCAGTGGTGGAAGAGACAACTATCACCTATCCTCTGCTTCCCATCCCAAGACGGAATGCCAAAGGCTGGCAGGCCCAGGAGCTCACCTGCTTTCTCCATAGAGATGGTAACTTCAAAATGCACTCTCTGGGGGAAACTAGCCTAATTCTGTACAAGATGAACTGAAATTCCAGTACCTTCTCTTCCCTAAGGAATAGGCAGACCCAGACCTCTTTCTCCCCAGACACAAAGACACACCCCATCCCAGCGCAGACCATCACTGGGTACCTCTCCAGCCTGACACACAGGCTCTCAAATGTTATCAGACTGGGGGAGCCGGGGGGTGGGGGGCACTCTGGTCTAAAGCCAGGGTCAGAGTGGTAACGGTCTCAAGGACACCCTTAAATCTCCATTCAGAGTGGGAGCCATCTGGGACCTCTGGGAAAACCTGCCCCAAGTGCCCCAAATCACATCCTGTTACCCCCTGAGGGCTGTTCCCCAATCAGTCAATGAACCACAATGTACTCAGCTCCTACTGTGCTCAGGGGTGGGGGCGGCACAGGGCTGCCTGGGGGAGGAATCAGCTGCTCCAGGGCCAGATGCTTAAGAGGCAAAGGTGTTTGCTGGTCCTCAGGCCAAAGCCGCTGGGGTCTACAAGTGGTAAATCAAAACATCTCCCATCTATGCCAAGGATTCCATTCCTACCCCTCACTTTCTAAGATGGTTTAAGCCCTAGCTCCTCCTCACTGCCCTTCCAGGCCAGCCACCTGTGCCCCCACCCAGCCCCCTGGCACAGTCCAAAAATCTTCCCATAAATCCCAAATAGGTGTGCAAGCAGGGGGCTCTAGAGAGGATAGGACAAGCCCCCCTCCTGCAGCCTGGCCCTCCCAGTACCAGGCTGGTTTCCCAGTTCGGGAGGAGAACTCAACAGCCTTCTGCTTGGGATCTAGTGAGCTCTCCCGGGCAGCCCTGGTGGCAGCACGGCGGGAAACCGGGAGCCCCCATCCCTGTTGGCCAGCCGCCCCCACAATCCTGGCCGGGATCCCTCCTCCAGCACTCCTGGAGTTGGGGCCGACAAGCAAGATCAACAATCCAGAAACTTTCAATGGATCAAGCCGACTGGAAGGGAGAGAGGAAGGGAGGGGGGTTCGGGGACGGGGACCGGGGGAGGCTCCAGGGCAGAGCTCCTGCTCTTCACTTACCATCTTGCTCACATCCATGACCGAGGCTGCAGGGCACCCCCCACCCCTTGAGATCCCGCTTCCCCCAAATGCTGCTCCCGGCTAATTCCGCCCGGATGGTGCCATGCTGCGGGGAGGGCGGCCGGCAGGGCCCCCGCGGACCGGGGAAGGCGGCGGCGGCGGCGGCAGGACCGAGGCTGGACCGGAGAAAGGAAGGGAAGGGGGAGGGGAGGCGGGGAGGGGGAGGGGGAGGGGGCCGAGCGCGGAGCCGCAGCGCGCACCGGGGGCGGGGGAGGCGCGGCTCGGCGGGCAGACTGCACGGCCGAGCGCCCTGGGGGCCGGGGAGTCCCTCGATCAGCTGGTGGCGCCGCGGTGGGGGGCGCGGAGGCGCGCGAGGATCGGGGGGGGGGGGGGGGGGACGGCGGTGCGGGCAAAGGACGGATCCCCGGGGCCGGAGCCTGCGGCCCGGGCGCGCGGCGAGGGTGTGATTTGAATAACAAAAGGTCGCTTCTCCCGGAGCCCTGGCTGCGGGGATCGCCGAGCGGGGAGCGAGACAGCCAGGCCCGCCAGGAAGTGTGTTTGAGTGTGAGCGTGTTTGGGTGTGTGTATGTGCGCGCGCGCGCGCGCGCGGGTGCGCGTTTTGGTGGTGGGATCGGTGGGACTCAGGAAGTGAGCGGGGGAGGCGGCTGAAAAGGAGCGAGATGGGGGCGCAGCGAGCCGACATTCCAGTGGGGGCAGGGGGTCCGCTCGGCCCCTCCCCACTTGGCTTCCCCGCACAAAGGCGGAATTCAGAGCCAGTTTGCCTCCTGCGGCTAATCCGGAGGGGACGCCCAAATGAGTCTGGGGTCTGCACACAGACGGGCGAATGGAAGGAAGTGGAACAGGTATCCCCGGAAGGTTCTGCGGCCCGGCTCAAGGGAGCCCGAGCCAGCCCTTCCGAGGGTGAGGGAAACTGGCTTCTCAATGCCGTCTGCCCTGAGCGCAGAGCTTTCTCTCAAGCCAGAATCGCGGAACCTTCCACTCCTTAATGCCTAGCCTGCCCTTCGCGAAACGGGAGGCAGACACTCCGCTCTGCAGGAGACACAGCTGGTGGCAGCAAAGGGCCCCTGGCAAATGCTCTTTTGGGCCACAGTCTCCAGGAAAAGCCTATGGTTTCAACTCAAGCTGCTTCAAATCCTCCGATGAGCGGAGAGGTTTGGGGCACAAACCGAGTCAGCAGGGACTGGAGTCCACTTACACCAACCCTGCTTTACCCAGGTGAGGAAACTGAGACTCGCAGCAGGGGGGTGATTTTCCTCCAGGTCACGCATCTGGCAAGGAATGGGGGCAGGAGAACCCCCAATTAGGACAGTGCAGCCCAAGCCAAAAAGAGCTTCGCAGGCTACCCTGAGCCCCCCTTTCCAATGAACAGGTGGCAGGACCCATGCACAACCCTGACCCTCTGGCCCCATACCAAGGGGCCAGGAAGGCAGCACTAGTAAGTGCCCCATCCTGGCCCCAGGGCCTGCTGGCCTGACTAGGAGGGCCCCCTCCCCTTTAAATCTGAGTTCTCAATCTATGAAATAGGGACTGTTTCTTAGCCTGCCTCCTTAGGGGGATGTGAGAACAGCATGATATAAAAGATGTAAAAATAGAAGGAGAGGAACGGATGGGGCTTTCACTGTGGTGAGTATTTTCATTTCCTGGCTCTGGAGCTCAGTTAAGGGGCCCTCAGCTTCAGGTAACGGTTCTCTGGGCCAGGGTCTCTCTGTCGAACCCTGAGTTTAGGCTGCAGGTGAGTTTGGGGTTAATTTGCGGCCTGATGAAATGTGCCAACATCTTCTTTCTTAAAAAAAAAAAAAAAAAAAAAAAAAGCTTTCATATGTTTAAAAAAAATACTATGAACTCAACAGATCAAAGTCTCCTAATAGTTCCTGGCATCCTAGCTGGCAAAGCCCATTTTCTCATGAAACTGGGGATAGTGACGCCTACTTTGCACACAGGCAGTAAGGGTCAAATGAAAGAACTTTCCCAAACTTTGCCTGTAGTGGGCTGAATGGTGGCCCCCAAAGAGAAAAGGTCCTAATCCCTGGAACCTATAAATACTACCATCTGTGGCAAAGATGATCACATATGATTAAGTCTAGGATTCTGAGATGGGGCGATGGTCCTGGAATTATCTGGGTAGAACCTAGAGCAATCACATGTGTCCCTTCTAACAGGGAGATCTGATGCACAGAAAAGGCAAGGTAGCATAACAGAGGTCAGGATGATGCGGCCACAAGCTAAGAAATGCTGGTGGCCTCCAGAAGCTTGAACAGGCAAGGCACAGGTCTCCTCCTAGAGTCTCTAGAAGGAGTATGGCCCCTGTCAACACCTTGATTTTGGCCAAAAAACACTGGTATTAGACTTCTGGCCTCCAGGACTGGGAGAAAATAAGTTTCTGTTGTTTTAGCCACCAAGTTTATGATCCTTTGTTCCAGCAAACACGGGAAACCAATAGGCTGCCCGAGGGTCAGTGGGGACTGATACCATGGCTGCCTCTGGGCTGCCCTCCCTATAGACTTCCTCGCTGGGGAGCTGCTCACGTGACAGCAGAGGAGGCTGGCCAGGAGTAGGCCTGGCGGTGGGGGTGGGGGGTGGGAGGGGTGGCAAATAAGCAAGTCCCCACATGCAAACATGTAGATGCATAAATGCACACGCACACACACACGCTCACACACACGCAAACAGCGTCTTTAAAGAGGCTGAGCTTCTCTGCTGTCACTAACCCATCACCCTACCAGGCCCACTCAGCACATGAACACCTTTGGGTGCCTGCCCTTCTTCCCACCACTGCTCTTGGGCAGATGGGTTCAGACTTGGAGAAGAGGGGGAGAAGCAGGGGCCTACCTGGGGACTCCCCCCCCCCCCCCCATTCTGCAGTGGTTGTGCCATGAGGAAGCTCATGAGGCTATGGGCCACCGGCTCAGGCTGGGGGAGCCTCTTTTTTAGTAAATTGGACAGGAAGAGAAACAGGGGGTTCGGATGTAAGAATGCCGAGGCCCTCGGCTGCTACTCTGTCCTTTCTCCACCAGCTCCAGGCCACTGCATCCAGTGGCCTACTGGGCATTTCCACCTATGGGGGGAGGGGGAGGGGCTCAGACTCCCAGGCATCTCACACTCAAGGAGTCTAAAGATATAGTCTTGTTTCCCCCCATCTTTTCACAGCCTGCTTCTTCTGTGTTTTCTGTCTCATCTAACGGTTCCACCTCTGCTTAGTTGCTGGAGCTAGAAACTTCGAAGTCAGCCTTATTCGTCCACTAACAACAGCCTACTCCCACCCCATGTAATCAAGATTCCACATCCATGCAGTTCTTTCTTGCAAATAGCTTCCAGTCGATGTCTTCTCTTCCAATACGGACTGCTCCTCCGCTGGCTGAGACTTTGAACAACAGCCTCCGAACTGGCCTCCCTGCCTCCAGTCTCTTCCCATCAGATTCATCTCCACACATGTAACTGCAGCTCCTCACTGGCCCACCCCAAATGGGAAAACAAAAATCCCCAAACCTTTCCATAGTTCATTTGACACTCAAGGTCCCTACTGATCTGGCCCCATCTCCATTCTACTGTATTCCCCCAGCCCCCCTCCCCCCTCCACCCCATCAAGGAGGTCCTGGCCCATCAAACCGCTCACATGTGCTCAGGATGCTCCTGGAATGCCCTTCCTACTTCTTCCACTTGGAAGATTCTTTCTCATCCTTCAGGACCCATCTCAGATGTCACCTCTGTGAAGCCATCCCAGACCCATCCACACATAGCTGGTCATTGGAGTAGGTTCCCACAACAGACAGCCCCTGTGTGTGTACAGCCTGGATCACCCTGGGATGGGATGGTCCGTGCCCTGGGCTCTCCCTGCTCACCTGTGGGCTCCTTCAGGCACAGGCTGGGCCTTACTGGCCTTACATCCTGCCCCGCCGCCAGAATTCCATACCCACATCCTTGTTTCACCTTTGACAACGAAAAAGTATGGAATGGACCCAGGAGGCCCATGAGTCCTGGTGGAGGGTGACACCTACTGGAGAACGCGGTTCTGCAGCCTAGCCCTACAAATCCGTCCCACACAGATGGTCTGGGCTGCCAGGCTCTGGGCTGGACCTTAGAGAGTACGTTAGAAGTGCGAGAGTCCCTTAATTCCCAGTAATGAAGTTTCGACCAAACAATCTTCCCTTAAAAAAGGGCCTTAGATAACGTATGTCCCTGTGCTACCACTAACAACAAGCATACGCAGAGGGCTGTGAGGTTCACAAAATGCCCTTCTGTCCCTTCTCTCGTTGGACCCTTAAACCATCAGGTAAGGCGGATAGAGCAGGTATTACGACAACACCTATTCTGCAGGTGAGGTGTTGCAGAAGAAAGGGTGTGCCACTGATACCTGACGAAGGCACTGAGATGGGGGGAGGGGAGGTCCAAAGGTTCTTAGCTTTGCCTCAGTGTTTTAGTATTTTATAAGGAGGATGAACTGAAATATTATTACTTGCATAATAACAGTGAGTATTAAGGAAGGAAGTGTAGGCTCCAGGGCACCTGGGAGGCTCAGTCAGTTAAGCATCCGACTCTTGATTTTGTCTCACGGTTTGTCATATGATCTCATGGTTTGTGGGTTCGGGCCCCGTGTTGGGCTCTGCGTTGGCAGTGTGGAGCCTGCTTGGGATTCTCCCTCTGCCTCTCCTCCGCTCATGCCCATTCTCTCTCAAAATAAATAAATAAACTTAAAAAAAAAAAAAGAAATGACTCACGTAGGTTTTGGTCATGAACACACAGAACAGGCCTACATATTAGAGACACCTGGCATTGTCCCAGATGTCCCAAATTCTGAAACCAAAATTAAAATAAATATCGACTGTAAGACACCAGGTGGACAGAACATGATTGCAACTTAGGCAGGGAGCTGAGAGCAATGAACGGGATTTGAGGGCATGGCCAGGAAAATCCCAGAGCCACACAGGGGGATGAGGTGAAATCAAAGACAAGGAGAGAATGCAGATGGGGTCACCAGGGTTAAGAAAGTGCTGGAAAGGAGAACGAACGGCTATGCAGAGACTCAAATCCCCACCTCCCATGGTGCTGCTGAAGGTTACAAACAGGCTCCAGCTTCCATTTCAACATTTTCTTGCCAAAACCCTTCAGGTGGAACCACTGGTAAGTCTGTCTATATCTTGACCTCCTGGAGCATATACCTCTTAGCGGACACAGAATCCTAGCTATTTGCTTTCAGTGTGTAAAATGCGTTTTCCAGGAACCCCTCAGCAGTATCCAGATACTGGTGACATGGTAACAGTAAAATGTGTAGCTGAGCAATTCTCCTGGGGAAGCCCCAGGCTGGCAGGGGCAGTTGGTGGCACGTAGGTTTCCCACCCAGATGGATGTTTCCACCGAGCTCTGGATCTCTGCTTTCTGACTACTGCCCCCAGAAGCCTCATCCTTTGTGGTCTCAAAGAACCAGGTCATATTAGCTGCTTAACTCATCAGAGTCCTGGGCTCACGTCACAGCCAAGTAAGTGCTGGGTCTGCAGGAGCCGCTGTTGACAGGCCACCAGCTCTCCTTCTCATCTAGACCAGCCACCTGTGTGTTGACGTTCACAAGGCGGCCCAAGCAGGGCTGGTAATCTCCAAAATCCCCATTAGGAGCTTGGAGTAGGCACAGTACCACCAAATCCTTGCAAGGGCTCTGAGCAGCCACTCAGTGAAGACTTAGGGGGCACTGGGTGGCTCAGTGAGTTAAGCATCTGACACTTGGTTTCCGCTCGGGTCATGTTCTCATGGTTCGTGAGTTCGAGCCCCACATCAGGCTCCGTGCTGACAGTGTGGAGCCTGCTTGGGATTCTCTCTCCCTCTCTCTCTCTCTCTCTCTGCCCCCCCACTACTCTGTGTCTCTCTCTCTCTCTCTCTCTCAAAATAAAAAAAAAAACTTTAAATAAACAGAGACTTAGTTGCTGAAGTATGATCGCGATGCGTGTTGTTGAGCCTGCACTAAACTTAATAAGCATCTGTACAGTGCTCTGCCCGTCACAGTGCTCGAAGGAGCAAGGAACGCACCTGCCAGGCACCGGCCAAGATGCTCTGCCTGTGTTGTCCTGTCTGTTCCCTGCCCCCAACACAGACGGTGAGCTACGGAGACGTCGGTGACACCCAAGGTCACACAGACGTGACTCCACAGCTCTTCTAGCGCAGACTCTCCACTCCCCCCACCCTCCACGTCCATGGCCCACCTTCCCAGGACAAACTCGCCGTGGCAAAAACGCGGATCGCTGTTCATGGACAGTCCATCAGCCATCCAAGTGTAAGGCTACAGGAGCCTCTCCATCAGCTGGGACGTGTCTCCCCCAGGGCACTCTCTGGGTAGCAGCCGGGGATGTCAGAGCTACCCCAGGGGACCTGCAGCATAAATGAGTAATGAGATGAGGCCTGAATTGCCACTTAGTGCTAGGGGAGGTCAAGTGCTCTGCAATCATCAGGCCCCCTCCGGGATCCAGAGACACACTCAGGAGCCTGGGAGTGCAGCCTACTACAGAAGGTGCCTGGAAATGTACCCTCCTGGGCAGGGAAAGGGCCGGGGTTCTCCTAGAAGAAAGAACCAGAGGCCTGGGGTACCTCTCCCACTCTGACACTGAGTGTGCATGAACCCGTGTGGCTTAGTCCCAGTTTTATCATCCACGGACCTCAAAATCTAGAATTCTGCTTCCAGTCCTGCCTACCAGTGGCTCCCTTTAGAGCTTTGGCCGCTGCAGCACCTGAGCCATCCCAGAAATGTGTTTCTCTCCGGAGGAAGGGATACACGTAAAGGGCGAAGGAATGGGCAGACAGCAGTTTCGAAGGGACCAAACCAGCAGGGTGCCCAGAAGGCTCAGGAATTCAGGTGAACGAGATGGGCCAGGCAATGCCAGGCTGCTACCGGGCCCCCGCTGCCCGGTGCACAGGGACTGCCCCACGTACTTCCATGGGCCACTGCGCTCCGGTGGGGTCCCAGGAGAGCAGTGTGGGGACGAAGCCCTGAAGGGAGACTGGAGGCTGGGGACAATCAGGCACAGCAGGCGCAGGGGGACAGGGCGGCAGGGCAGGGTGACCAGGGGTGGCAGGGCAACAAGCCAACTGTGTTCTAGATCCATGTGAAACAGAGCCGTGTCCCCAGGCAGATACACGGGGAGGGAGAGGGAGTCCCAGCTAGAACCCAGGCTCACATGTGGGCAACAGAAAGGCAGATGGCCGCCAAGTAGTTAGAGCCAAGGACGGACTCAGGAAGTAAAGCAGGACTGAGCGCCTCCTTGCTTGTGGAGCTCAGGCTGAGGCCAGCTGGGGCACCTGGTGTGGGTGCAGGAGAGTCAAGTGGCAGAGGCTGGGCAGGGGGATGGCTCCTGCAGTCCGTGCAGATTCTCCGATGCCCATCCGGAGTGGGGCCAGGTGGTCAGGGGCTGCGGCGGGGAGCCGGGAAGACAGGAGCCAGGATTTCGGCCATGGTCTCCGGAAGGGAACAGGAGACAGACTTGCTGTAGGGACGGAGGAGGGGCAGAGGAAGATCTGACCCTGGGCACTGGGAGGAAGGGTGCCGTTAAGAAGAACCAGGAGGAATCAGGACAAGGGCCCCGTTTTCCAGGGAGGCAGGCGACACCCCTGGTTGTCAGTACCTCAAGTCTATGCTGCTGGTTGGCCGTGTGGTTGGCAATGGACATACTGCAGTGTGGGCCGCGAGGGCCCAGACACACAGATTTGGGAGTCACCTGTGTGTGAGTCAAGGGAGCCAGGAGGGCCATTTGGGAGGCTTGCTGGGTCTCAAGGTCAAGAACCCAGCTCAGGGCAAGCCCAGGGGAAGGCAGTGGGGCTTAAAGAGGATGGGCCAAGGGGAAGTTCTGTCTTAATTTTAATTTTTTACTTAATTTTATTTTTTAAACTTTATTTATTTTGAGAGGGAGAGAGAGAGAGAGAGAGAGAGAGAGAGAGAGAGAGACTGCATGTGTGCATGAGCGGGGTTGGGGGCAGAAAGAAGGAGAGAGAGAATCCCAAGCAGGCTCCACACAGAGTCCCACAAGGGGCTGGAACCCATGAACTGTGAGATCATGACCTGAGCCGAAGTCAGACACTCAACCGACTGAGCCACCCAGGCGCCCCTATAAGGGCCATTTCTTAATGCCATCATGAAAAGCACTTTCTGAATGCTTCTGGCCATTGAAATGTGGCCTAAATCATTCTCTATCCTCATCCACAGCACAGCAGCCCTTCACAGTACTCACCAAGCCCCTGTTTTGTAGGAAGCTCGGCCGTGCCCACCGTGCCCACCTCTGAATTCAAGAGATCAGAAGAAGCAAGGCAGAGTGTGGACGAAAAGCCAGCTTCGGCCCTCCAGCCCGGAGACACATCCACATCTCAACCACCCGAGAGGCCTGGCCCCCGCCCCAAGGATGCTGATGTCACTGGCATGGGGACAGCCTGGGCATCAGCATTTTTAAGCTCCCCTCAGGAGATGCTGGGGTGCAGTCAAGACTGGGAACAAGTACACAACAGTAGCCGGTGCTCAGCTCAGCAGCACCCTCCCCCCCCACCCCTGTCCCGGCCTGTCCTGGCTCAAGCCACAGGGGACAGGAGACAAGGAAGTGCTGCACTTCCCTTACCAGTCTACACTGGGGATTTCCGAGCTCCACCTGGAATTTTCCACTCCTTGGCCAAAGGCTCAGCATATGCGAGAACGCTTTGCGGATTTCTTTTTCCTCTTTGCGCTGCCACGCCCCGGCCCCTGTTAGACACGGGTGTCCGTGGGCCCTCTCTACACATTTCACATCACAGGAGGAAAGAGGGATTCCAGGCAGAGCCGAGCAGCGTGCAAAAGCCCTGGCACATCTCCCCCCAGCCCTGCCCTGGCACTGACATCGATACCCATTCTTCGAGATAGATTCTCCTGGGGAAGAAAAGCGGCCTGGTCTTAGGATGCCGTGTTTAGCTGGTGGGTTCTGGGCAGCAAAGATCTGCTAGATTTCTAAAGCCTCTCCAGGCAGTCTGTGGGTGGCCAGCGGGGCTGAGGGGGCCCACTGAAGGCACTGAGACAGAGGGGAGCCACTCAGCCAAGTCCCTGAGTCAGCAGACGGCCTGGAAACCTCTACTCAGGGAGCCCGGGGCTCCCAGAGAGCTCTGCCCCTGCCTGCCCAGCTCCTCCCTGGAGGTGGCAATTTTGGGCACCCTCAAGTGGCCCAGCCCAGAAGCTGTCAGCCTCTCTCAGTTGCCCCTTCCCAGGAGGACAAGTCCAGGAACCTGTCTCTGCCCAGTCATCGAATAAGCAAAGACCTATCCCCGGGGTGTAGACCAGGGCGGGAGGTAGCAACCCAGAGATGTCTGTAGTGACCAAGCACTGGCATTTCCATGCTGGAGGGGGGCGGCAGCCAGGCTAATTCCATGTTATTACAGCCTTACAGGAAGCCAGCCTGGCTCAGCTGTCAACCAGCAGCAATTTATGGGCCTTGGGGGCAGAGGGAGGGAGAGGAGGGAAGAGAAAGGAAAACACAGCCCTCCACATACACCCCCCAAAAAATTGATCCTGAGTTATTTTTAGATGCTTATTCATCACACACATTTCTTTGTAAAAGCCAGGACATGGGCTCTGTACAAAAACTATTTAGCAAGAGGCAGCTCCTCACACAGGAGGTGAGGCTGGGGGCACCTGTAAGCGCTGGGCTCACAGGAGAAGGAGGGAGAGTGGGAGGGTCTTCAAGGACACTCCTCCCACACACACAGCAAAAATACCCCAGAATTTGGAAGGCAGAGTGCAGAGGCTACAGAGAAGCTTTTCAGTCAAAACCCCCAAGTTCAAGTCCCCACCTCCATCTTTTTCTTGCTATTCAGCCTGGGGCAGGTCACTGGGAAAGTCAAGTGAGACCCTGGGCTTGGAACCCCGGTCAGGTGTGGTCTTGTGTAGGTCACGCAACCTCTCTTTGCCTCAGTTCCCCCTTCTACAAAATGAGGCGAGTCAATGCACGTCATAGAGAAGATTCCCTGGTATATCTCATGTTACCTAACAGCTATCATTTCTATGAAAGAGCTGCACATGTGTTAATTATCACTGTTGGTAATAATGATCATCAAAAATAGAATTACACTGGGGTAGGACACAGCATGGAGATGAAAATCACCGAAGGCCTCAGGTGGGAAAGAGGCAAACTTGTATTGGCAGCCCGATGCCTGCCGAGGAAGGGTGTCCAAGAGTTTTGCTTCTGTTTAGATGTGGATGCCGTGACTTAGTTTCTCCTCCTGCAGACAGGGCAATAACCACTGTTGGGGGGCTTAGGGACCGATGTAAAAAGAAGCCCACAGGGTGGCTCCCAGCAGGTGCTCAGTACTAGGACTGACTCTGGAATTGCCCATCCTGGTGTGACGGCTTATCCGTGTCTCACCTTCACTGGGTCACAGGGAGCCCAGAGATTTGACTAACCGACTTCCAGGGGCATCAGTGGACAAGACTACCATTTGATGGACGGAGTAAATAAAGAAGAAGGCCCTCCACGGTGTGGTCCTTGTCCAATGTCGAGGGCCCAAAGAGAACAAAAAGGTGGAGAAAGGGAGAATTCTGTTCTTTTTTTCTGCCTGATGGTTGAGCTGGGACATTGGTCTCCTACCCTTGGACTGGGATTTCCGTCATGGGCTCCCTGCTTCTCGGGCCTTCAGACTCAGACCGAATTACACCACTGCCTTTCCTGGGGTCTCCAGCTTGCAGGTGGCAGCATGAGCCAATTCCTTCTAAATAAAAACCTCCTTTCTCTCCCTCCCTCGCTCTCAATATATATACATACACACATATAGTGATATCAATATATCAACATATCTGTATCTATAATGGTCTCTTTCTCTGGTTGCTCACCAAATCAGATCCAGACCCCTCTGGAATCTGCCTCTCTTTGTCAGCTGTCACCTTTCTTTGCATGGGCCACCTTTCACCTGCCCCTTCCCCAACACCCCCTGCCTCCCTGGCTGCTCCTTCTGCCCTTGACACCCCCTTTATGTGAACGCAACCCTTACTGGCTGCTCCCTTCTAGTTCCATCCAGTAAACCTTTATTAAGTTCCTGCTGTATGCATGACACCAGGTTAAGTGCTATAATGACTGAGACACATAAAGCCAGGGGCCCACCCTTCATGTCATTTCAAGACAATGTGGGGGTTACCTGCATAAGAAGATGGTGCAGGTGTCCAGGGAACACCAAGGGCAGTGGGGGAAGGGGTGTAGGAGGCTGGGGACATCTTCCTGCGGGAAGGGATAAAGGACCCTTGTGGGGGGTGGGGAAGGGACCAGGATAGGAGCTAGAATTTCCACAGCCCTCACTGCCCTGGCCCCCAGGGTCACGGTGATGTGAAGCCCACTCTGTCCTGCCTGTTTGCCTCCCTCAAGGCTGCTTCTCCTCTGAAGTCTTCCTAGGCTGAGCACCCAGCAGGCCTCAGCAGGGACTCTAGGACCAGGGTCCACTTCTGTCATAGTATCTCAGTCTTAGGTGGGGAGATGCTGGAGGCAGTGGCTTCCTTACCTCCAGACTCCCCACCTGCCACCTGAGAGATCATTCATAAACACAGGCAGGTCACCCCCTTCTTAAAAACCCAGCTCCCTATACACAGCTTTCAAGGGGGTGATCCCAAGGGCCTGCCACCCACTCCAGCCTCATCCCACATTACTCCTGCCACAGGGCCTTTGCATGAGCCAGCTCCTCTTGCTACAGGGCCACCTCTGTCCATTCTCTTTCTCTCCCCCTAGCAGACAGACAGACACACACACACACACACACACACACACACACACACACACACCCTCACCTATGAAGGGTCAGGCTCCCCACAGTATTTCTTGAACATCTCTAGCTCTGGTGGGATTACTTGGGCTGGTTGACCCTTTGAGGGCAGGAACCTGGGCTCCTTCCAAGCCCAGCTCAGGGTCAGGAACTCTTCCAAACTTCCAGGGAGGCTCTTGAAGCATATGCACGGGGAAAATTCTGCCACTGCTAAATATACCAACATCACTAGAGGTGGCCATCATCCTTTTAATAAATGGCAACATTATGGGGCACCTGGGTGACTCAGCCAGTTGTGTATCCAACTTTGGTTCAAGTCATGATCTTGCGGTTGGTGGCTTCAAGCCTCGCGTCGGGCTCTGTGCTGACAGCTCAGAGCCTGGAGCCCGCTTCGGATTCTGTGTCTCCCTCTCTCTCTGCCCCTCCCCTGCTTGCGCTCTATCTCTCAAAAATAATAAAAACGTTAAAAAAATTAAAAAAAATAAATAAATGGGGCTCAGTCAGTTAAGCATCCAACTGCAGCTCAGATCATAATGTCACAGTTCGTGAGTTCAAGCCCCGCATTGGGCTCTGTGCTGACAGCTCAGAGCCTGGAACCTGCTTCAGAGTCTGTGTCCCCCTCTATCTCTGTCCCTCCCCCACTCGTGCTCTCTCTCTCAAAAAATAAGTAAACATTAAAAATTGTAAATAAATGGGATCAGTATGGAGGCAGAGCTTATTAAATAATATACATGTTAAATAAAAAAACATGTCATTTGCATTTGTTAGAATCCATGATTTGAATAATAAAAGTTTAGGAAAAATAACCCTGTGACCTCATTAAGCTGGGGATTCCTGCCCCTCCCCTGGGCTGGGGTCGCCTCTGTTCTGAGAACCCCACTGGCCCACAACCATCAGACCCATACCCTACACACAGCAAGGCTCACATACACACTCATCGTACAACCTGAGGCATCTTACTCTGTGCGCTTCAGTTTCTCGCTCCATAAAATGGGCATAGAAACACCCCTCTCAGAGCACGTGGGCGGCTCAGTCGAGTGAATGTCCAACTTCAGCTCAGTTCATGACCTCACGGTTTGTGAGTTTCAGCCTGTCAGCACAGAGCCCGCTTCGGATCCTCTGTCCCCCTCTCTCTGCCCCTCCCCGGCTCATGCTCTCTCTCTCAAAAAATGAATAAAAAACAAAACAAAACACCCCTCTCACAAGAAGTTATTAAGGATCAAATGAAAAATAACATGAGACAAGTACCTAGAGTAAACTATGAATGCCCATGAAATTTTCTGGGCTCCAAAAAGCTCCCTGTATTGCTAATTTTGTTAATAAATAACACACTTGTCCTTATGGGTGTAACAGGTTTTATTTTATAGAGACTCCTGCCAGTTCTCATCCTGCCAACCTCGCTGTTCCTTCCCTCGCCCGGCCCCTACGATCTGGCTCAACTAGCATCCTGGTAAGAGCAAGGATTCTGGCTTGACCACATATAGCCGTATGGTCTAGAGAAGGACCTCACCCTCACTGTGCCTGTCTTTTGGAGATGACCTAGGGTTGTGGACAGGATTAAATGGGATGACTGATATCCAGTGCATGGGAAGTGTGCTCAGTGGCCAAGAGCTCCTGGGCCCCCACGGAGGCTCCTGGGGGGCAGGGCACAGTGACCACACCGGATAAGCAGACCTCTCTTTCCCTGTGGAGGCCAGGTGGGGCCAAGTGTCACCCGACACCATTCTCAGTTAGATCGGGTGTGGCAGCGAGCCTGGTGACGGTCTCCCCTGCCCCAAGCTTCTGCAAGGAAAGGCATGGAACCCATGGCCCTCTCATTTTTCCTGGGGGTGGGGGCGACAGAGAAGGGGGCAATATATCTGGAATCTTCTCTTTCCTCCCTTCACACAGAAACCCCAAAACAGCTCCCCTCATGGAGTTTCAAGCTGTTCAACTTGGCAATGACCTGGCCCATTCTTTGTTCTTCATTTTGAAATCCATTTTCCTCCTCAAAGCTGAAGATGCTGCTTTAAGATACAAGCTCTCCCCCTGCGTTTCTTGCTGCATTAAAAATTTTTTTTTTAATTTATGTTTATTTATTTTTGAGACAGAGAGAAACAGAGCATGAATGGGGTAGGAGCAGAGTGAGAGGGAGACACAGAATCGGAAGCAGGCTCCAGGCTCTGAGCTGTCAGTATGGAGCCCGACGCAGGGCTTGAAGCCACTAACCATGAGATCACGACCTGAGCCGAAGTCGGACGCTTAACCGACTGAGCCACCCAGATGCCCCTCTTGCTGTATTTTTAAAAAGTCTCGAGTTGGGGCCAAAAAGGATGAGGAGTTAGGGGCACCTGGGTGACTCAGTCGGTTAAATGTCCAACTCTCGATTTTGGCTCAGGTCATGATCTCCCGGTATGTGAGATCGAGCCCCGCATCGGGCTCTGCGCTGCCGGTGTGGAGCCTGCTTGGGATTCTGTCTCTCTCTCTCTCTCTCTCTCTCTCTCTCTCTCTGTACACCCCCCACCTCCCACCAACGCTCACACTCTCTCTCAAAATAAATAAATAAACATTAAAAAAAAAAAAAAGGAATAGGGAGTGAGGACTCCTGGGATGCACTCTTGGACCACAATGACTGATGAGGCCATGGCTTTTTTGTCTCTTGTTTGCAGCCGAATCCCAGCATCCAGAACAGCGCCTGGCACAGAGCAGGCACTCAGGTACCAGCAGCTGAACGTATGAATGACCGCGTGCAGGAAATCACTTAACCCACGTGCCTGGCACTATTCTGGGTGGTGGGGCACATGGGGAACTACAATCTCTCATGCAGGCGGCTGCCTCTGGCTCTACCCAAGGGCTTTTGTGCCCGTATCTTATGTGTCAACATCCCGTGGGGTAGGCATGCAATCGCCCTTCACAGATGAGCTAAACGGGACCCAGAGAAACTAAGGGCTCATCTAAGAAACAGAAACGTCTCTTCTCAGAGTCATTCACCAAATACGGCTGCAGGCTCTTTCCACGGCATCATCCTCCCTCTTGCTGTCCCGTTACACAGGGAGAAGCTCCATCACCCAGTGGTCTGCAGTTCATCTGTCCATCTGCCCACCCAGCAGACCACCCTTCACCTGCTACCACCACGAGCCAGCTTCTGTGCTCGGCTCCAGGGGAGGGGGAGGATGCGGGGAGGGGAATGCAAAATTGGGGTAAGAGCAAAATCTGGTATCGTCTGGAGCAGTCTCAGGCAGCAGTGAAGGAGATGTAATATCTCTTCTGGGGCCCCTGTGGAGAAGAGTTTAGTGGCTCCTCAAAGAGTTAAGCATAATTACTGTATGACCCAGAGCTTCACCCCTAGTTTTGTGCCCAAGAGAACAGAAGACAGGGACTCAAACAGGTACTTGTGGGGCGCCTGGGTGGCGCGGTCGGTTAAGCGTCCAACTTCAGCCAGGTCACGATCTCACGGTCCGTGAGTTCGAGCCCCGCGTCAGGCTCTGGGCTGATGGCTCAGAGCCTGGAGCCTGTTTCCGATTCTGTGCTCCCTCTCTCTCTGCCCCTCCCCCATTCATGCTCTGTCTCTCTCTGTCCCAAAAATAAATAAACGTTGAAAAAAACAAAAACAAAAACAAAAACAAAAAAAACAAACAGGTACTTGTGAGCCAATGTTCACAGCAGCATCATTCATGACAGCCGAAAGATGGAACCAGCCCAGGTGTCCGTCGACAGATGAATGGATATGCAAAAAAATGGAATATAACTCAGCTACAAAAAGAAATGAAATTCTTATACGTGATTCAGCATGGATGAATCTTGAAAACATTATGCTAAGTGAAAAAAGCCAGGCACAAAAGGACAGCTGTTGTATGGTCCCACTTACATGAAATTTCTAGAATATGCAAATTCACAAAGACAGAAGTAGACTAGATGTTACCAGGGGGTGGGGTTAGAGGGCGGGAAGGAACCATTGTGTAACGGGTGCACAGTTTGTTTGGGCTGATGAAAAATTTTGGAAACAGCGGTGATTCTTGGACATTATAGGTGTAATCAATGCCCCCAGACTGCATGCCTAAAAATGGTTAAGATGGCACATTTTATTTATATCTACTTTACCACAATTTTTTTAAATGCACACACACACACACACATACACACACACACACACACACACACACGCAAAACACAATAGCAGTAGCACAGGAGTAGACCCACAGATCAGTGAAATAGAACAGTAGGTTGGAAAACAAAGCAGATAATGCAGAGGGTCTCAGCACAACGGGAAGAGTTCTCAACCGGGTGGGGGAGGGGGTTGGAGAACCAAAAGTGAAAAAAAAGAAACTACAAACTTAGAAAAAAAATACAGAAAAAGCTGTTCTAACTTAGGCAATGAGAAGCTCTTCTCGGGTGAGATATAGAATGATGGCACCAAAGAGGAAAACGTTTTTCCTGTGGCGGTATGGTCTTTGAACTGGACAGTCTGGCAGGATCTAATATAATTTTGAGTACCCATAAATACACATATCCTCTAACCACTGGACATCTATCCCAGAGAAATGCTCCCATAAGCCATTTTCAAGGGCATTTGCCAGAGCATCGTTCCTAAGGAGAAAGCGAAAACAACGCAAATGTTCCCACCACAGCAGAAAGTGAAAACAAACTAGGGTATTTTAATTCTAAAGAATACTATGCTGGGGCGCGTGGGTGGCTCAGTCGGTTAAACGTCTGACCTCGGCTCAGGTCACGATCTCACTGTTTGTGGGTTCACTCCCCGCATCAGGCTCTGTGCTGATGGCTCAGAGCCTGGAGCCTGCTTCCGATTCTGTGTCTCCCTCTCTCTCTGCCCCTGCCCAACTAGCACTCTGTCTCTCAAAAATAAATAAACATTAAAAAAAATTTAAAGAAAAAGAATATGTTAAAAAAAATACTATACTGTTGTTAAAAAGAATGGCATTGATCTAAAAAGCCTTGCAGAAGGGGGCTCCTGGGTGGCTTAGTCAGTTAAGCACCTGATTCTTGGTTTTGGCTCAGGTCATGATATCACAGTTCATGAGGTTGAGCCCCATGTGGGAATCCGTTCTGAGACTTCAGAGTCTGCTTGGGATTCTCTTTCCCCCCTCTCTGCCCCTCCCCTACCCTCTCTCTCTCTCAAAATAAATAAATAAACTTAAAAAAAAAAAAGAAAGAAACATGCTTATAGAAAAATCTCAAAGAAAAAGAGAAAGAAAACCCCACCCCCTCGGATCACTCCAAATGGATTTGCTGGCTGGCTTCATTTTCAAAGGATTCTGCTGTGGAATACACACCTGCTGGGCTCCAGGACGACTTTGTGTGAATCCATCTGAAGAGCTGCCAGACTTGGGATGAGGGCCTAGAATGTCCTACCCCTGCAGCTAACTCTGAGGGAAAGGAAGTCAGAAAGAGGATAGCAGGGTTGGAGTATTGGTGTTATTCGTGCATGTAGAAGGGGGTCAAGGGAGGGAAGGAGGCAGGGAAAAACCCTATAAAAAAGAGCAGGAAAGTAAGCTAAGGCAGGACAGTGTGAAGGTCAAAGGGGTCATACCAAGTGCAGTAATATTCCAATGACTAGCTAGTTGTCTACAGGCAGAGGCACATCACGCATCATCAACATGTCCTCACGTGCCGCTTTAGGTCATTCTGTGTCCTCCTACTTCTGGCCAATCCCAGGGTTGAAACCGTAAATCACTCACGGAGGATACTGTGTTATGACAAACTACAGCAGTCTTGCAAATGGCTTCCCCCCAACCCCTCAGGTCTACAAAAAATGTTTGGCTTTGTTCTCACTGGGTGTCCTAGTGTCCCACCCACTAGTGCCCAACCCCCTCCACTTCTTCCGGCCCCTTCCCATCTGAGAAGGGAAGGGGATCCGCATCTTCTGAGCACCCACTATCACATTTCATCCCCACAATCACTGTAATTAGAAAGGTAGGCAATGTTGGGGCGCCTGGGTGGCTCAGTCGGTTGGGTGTCCGACTTCGGCTCAGGTCATGATCTCGTGGTCCGTGAGTTCGAGCCCCACGTCGGGCTCTGTGCTGACAGCTCAGAGCCTGGAGCCTGCTTCGGATTCTGTGTCTCCCTCTCTCTCTCTGCCCCTCCCCCACTCACGCTCTGTCTCTATCAAAAAATGAATAAACGTTTAAAAAAAATTATATATATAAAAAAAAAGAAAGATAGGCAATGCTACTCAGCCACACGAAGAAAGAATGAAATCTTGCCATTTGTGACAACATGGATGGACCTAGAAGGTATAACGCTAAGTGAAATAAGTCAAACAGAGAAAGACGAATGCCATATGATTTCACTTGTATGTGGAGTCTAAAAAAGAAAACAAATGAGCAAAACCAGACTCTTAAATAAAGAGAAGAAACTGGTGGTTGCCAGAGGGGAGGTGGGTTGGGGGATGGGAGAGATAAGCAAAGGAGATTAAGAGGTACGAACTTCCAATTATAAAAATAAATAAGTCATGGAGATAAATAGTACATCATAGAGAACATAGTCAATAACACTGTCATAATGTATGGTGACTACACTCGTGGTGAGCACGGGTGTATAAAACTGTCCAACCACTATGTTGTACACCTGAAACTAATGTGACATTGTATGTCAACTATACATCAATAGTAAAAAAAAAATTTTTTAATGTAAGCAATGTCAACACCCAAAAACCAAATCATCCAACTAAAAAAATGGGCAGAAGACATGAACAGACATTTCTCCAAAGAACACATCCAGTTGGCCAACAGATACATGAAAAGATGCTCAACATCACTTATCATCAAGGGAATACAAATCAAAACCACAGCGACACATCACCTCACACCTGTCACAATGGCTAAAATAAAAAAATACAAGAAACAACAGGTGTTGGCGAGGATGTGGAGAAAAAGGGACCCTCGTGCACTGTTGGTGAGAATGCAAACTGGTGCAGCCATTGTGGAAGATGGCATGGAGGTTCCTCAAAAACTTAAAAATAGAACTACCCTATGATCCAGCAATTGTCCCACTGGGTATCTACCTGGGGAAATACAGAAGCACTAATTCAAAGGGATACGGGCACCCCTATGTTTATGGCAGCATCATTTACAATAGCCAACCAATGGAAGCAGCCCAAGTGCCCATCGGTGGATGAATGGATAAAGATGTGATATCATATATATAATGGAATATTATTCAGCCATAAAAGGGAAGGAAATCTTTCCATTTGCAATGACATGGACGGAGCTGGAGAGTATAATGCTGAGTGAAATAAGTCTGTCAGAGAAAGACAAATACAAGCATGATTTCACTCGTGTGGAATTTAAGAAACAAAACAAATGAGCAAAAGAAAAAAGGCGAGAGAGAGGGTGAGAGAAACCAAGAAACAGACTCTTAACTACAGAGAACAAACTGACGGCTGCCAAAAGGGACGTGGGTGGGGAATGGGTGAAACAGGTGAAGAGGAGACTCGAGAGCACACTTCTCAGGCTGTGCACTGAACAATAGACAGGATTGTTAAATCACTATATTGTACACCCTGAAACCAACAAAACACAGGATGTTAACCACACTGGAATTAAAATTAAAAACTTAATAAAAAAACAGATTAAAAAAATAAAAAAATAAAATCAATGCAAAACTATTTTTTAAAAAGGCAAGCAATGTCCCCAAGGTCGCTCAACTAGCAAGGATCGAGGGCAAAGCCAGCATCAGAACCATCGAAAACTCATGCTCTTCCCATTGGCTGACGCTACTGAGGAAGCTCTTACTGGTACCCACTGTAAGCCAGAATCTCTGTTACCTGCTCCCGGGGATGTGAAATAAGCCGAGTCCTGATCTCGAGACAGCCTGAGTGGACCGGTGAAGTGTCTAAGCTACAGTATGTGGTAAAATGACCGTAGCGCCATATTTGATGGGTAAGAGAAGCATTACAGAGGTTGAGAGCAAGGAGAGGACACAATAGGTCGAGATGACAAGCACAAGACCATGAAGACAGAGAATATTTGTGGCAAGTCCAGAAAATACCAAAACCAACATGTGGTTTGTTGATCTCCTTCTAAAACCCTTTTTGTCATAGCCCGAGGAATCCCTCATGCCATTTGCCAAAGCAACAACAACAAAAGCCAACACAAAGAGCTCCCCCATCCTGAAAGTGTCAGCAACCTCTCCCAGCCTCGTTGTTCACTGGAGGCAATGGGGAAAGTGTAAAGAAGAGAGAAGACCAAGGCAGAGAATGGGGAAAGCCTCCTTCTAGAATGGGTGGAACAGTCACTGCAGAGACCCAAGAAAGTGCAGAATTCGGGAGGGGAAGATGGGGACTCTGGACCCCCTTACAAGGGGGAGGAACTGGCTGAATCCTGCAGCTCCCTGCAGGGGAGAGGCAGGGAAGGCACGAAAGGCTGTGGCTAGGCCTCTGGTGCCATGTGGGGAGCAGCTGTGGCAGGGTAAGTCAGGCCAAAGTCAGGCTGAGCGACAGGTGCCAGGGGACATGGGGGAGGCAGGGAGGCGGCCCTCTCTTTGGAAGAGGCTGGTGGCAAAGCCACAGGAAGTTCCTAAGGGGATGGAAAAATCTCCAGAAGGCAGCGGGGTGTTTTAGGACAGGGAAGACTTGCACAGGCTCGTAGCAGAAGAGAGATTGATGGTTGAGTTAGGTCTCTGAGGTTGGGTGGGCTCAAGGGAACAGGGGGGAGGCGAGCCACCATCAGGGGACTGGGAAGCGGGGAGAGGAAGGAGCCCATCTGACAATGTCAATGTCATGGTGGAGGAAATTAGAAATGCAGAAGATGCTTGTGTTGGAGGGTCTCCATCTTTTCAATGGAGCGAAGTTATCCCCGGAGAGGAAGGAAGAACTGAGACAGAGCGGTGTCCCAGAGGCAAAGGTGGGAGGAGAGTTTTTGGATGGTGAGGGGAGGATGGTGAGGACGGGGAGGCGGTGAGTTCCAACTCTGCTTTGAAGAGTGTAAAAGGAAAGAACGGGGGGGCCGCTCTGAGGAAGAGGGTTTTAAGGCTGGGGGACACAAAGGCATGTCTCCAGGCCAAGAGGACGGGAGGGGAAATTACTGAAGACACGAGTGAGAATGGGCAAGGTTACGGCACACAAGCATGGTGGACCACAACCCCAGCAGCCTGGCCACACTGGCCACTCACACTGAGGCTTCCGCAGTGAAAACCCTCCCCTTTTTCCACATGAATTGCTGCAGAGCCACGGCCGCCCACCGAACACCTGCAGGCCTGCTGCTTCTTGGATGTAACTACAGGAACTTACACTTACCCTAACGACATTTCATAAATTGTCTAGATGCCCATCTGTTCCGGAGCAATGACCAAGAAAACACTCAGCTCGGTCCATTGGTTTGCCAAGTTCCTTTTCAGCCGCACCAGGTATGTGGCAGGCCATGGGAAGAACAAGACACAGCGTCTGCTCTCAAGAGGCTTATGGTGTAGACGGGAGGTAAGTCATAGACCCTTTTAATATAGTTTCAGTATCATGGCAAGCGCTATGAAGGAAGGAAGGGGGACATTTCCCGTTGCCCCAGAATTGGCTGCCGCGACCCAAAGCTGGGCCCCAAGGGGTGATATGTGTTCCACCTTCTACACAGTCAAGTAACTTCCAACTAGCTTCCCGGGGAGGGGGCACAGCCAGACCACCACACTGCTCAATAAACCGCTTAGGTTGTGCAGGATGCTAGGATTGCCCAGAGGAGGGGGGTATCACTTACCAGTCAGCACGGGGGCAATGATGCCTGAGCCGAGTTTTGAAAGACTTTTGGAAGTGGCCACTGTGGTGAAGCAGGGTGATGAGCATATTTCTGGAAGAAGCGGGGGTAGGTATGCGGCAGCTTGATGTCACAAGGACACAAAGTCAAATGCAGGAAAGCTGGCAGGTGAATCTGGAGAGACGGGCCATGAGGTTGATGGAGGAGAGGGCCCCGTATGATCAGACCATCCCTAACCAACCAGAAGATTCCTCACACGCTGCTCTTACCCCCAAACTATAGTAGCCGAGACTGCCTGACGGAGGGGGCAGGTGGTCAGTGCAGGGTGTCAGTCAGGTGACAGGAGCAGGTCCAAGTTTTAGGCACACCGCTGACCGCCGTGCGGAGGACAGCATCCAGAATGGCCAGGGTGAAAGCAGACACTAGTGGGGAGGGTGCTGCGGTGGCCCAGGCACGGAATGCTGGGGCCTGACGCTGAGCAGCGTGGGAAGGAAAGAGGGGAGAGAACACAGGTGGGACAGGCTGAGGGGGTGAAAGGCAGCAGGACACAGTACTCGACAGGGCGGGAGTGGAGCAGTGGTCGGGCAGGTTGGCTTGTAGTTTTCTGACTCAGTAGTTAACGGGGCAACCGTCCCACTAAGGCAAGATGGGGTGGGATCCAGGCACAGAGGTGGTGTCAGCTTCAGACAGGAGGAGAGATACGTTCCATTTTAACTGCAGGAGGTGGGGCAGGTGGGCTCGGGTTCAAATACATTCAGAGGCCTGGGGGTGGTGGGGACAGCAGTTGCCCCTCATGACTTTGGCTTTCTAGGTGAAGTAGAAGACAAGCAAGGAAGGAGGGATGACGGTAGAGCTCTGGGGAGCAGGAAGGTTTGAAATACAGTGGTTTTCCCTCATCCACACTCCAAGACCTTATACATTCCAAGACCCCCGGGGGATGTGTGGATGCCTGGAACCGTGGAGAGTACCAAATCCCATATACAGTGTCTTTTCCTATATACACACACCTATGATCAAGTTTAATTTATAAATTAGGCACAGTAATAATAACCAATAATAAAATCGAACAATGGTAACAATATACTGTAAGAAAAGTTAAGTGGGTGTGGTCTCTCTTTCTCCCAAAATATCTGACTGTATTGAACTCACCCTTCTTGGTTTTTTTTTTTTAATGTTTATTTATTTGAGAGGGGGGGGGGAGAGAGAGAGAGAGAGAGAAAGCAAGGGGAGGGGCAGAGAGAGAGAATCCCCAGCAAGCTCCACGCTCAGTGCAGAGCACGACGTGGCACTCAATCCCACGGCCATAGTAAGATCACGACCTGAGCTGAAATCCAGAGTCAGACGCTTAACCAACTGAGCCATCCAGGCACCCCTCACCCTTCTTTGTGTAATGATGCCAGACGATAAGATGCTTACAGAACGGGATGAAATGAGGTGAATGGCTCAGGCACTGCGACCTTCTGATGCTACGTCAGAAGGAGGATCATCTGTTTCCTGACTGGTTGACTGAGGGTACCTGGAACCACAGGAAGTGATCCGCTATCTTACGGGGAGGGGGGGCGGGGGCGGGGGGGTTCCCAATGCAGTTGCTGCTGAGACAGGTGTGAGGCCACAAGAGGATCACAGAGCAACGTAGAAGGCCTTGCTGAACACGCACGCCCTTTTGTCTTTTAACTTTGTTTATGACATCTTTTCTTGAATGAATCCTTTTAACTTTTAAACTTTCATTTTAATGTTTCTTTTTGAGAGAGAGAGGGAGAGAGACAGAGCACGAGAAGGGGAGGGGCAGAGAGAGAGAGAGACAGAGACAGAGACAGAGAGAGAGGGAGAATCTGAAGCAGGCTCCAGGCTCTGAGCTGTCAGCAGAGTCTGACGCGAGACTCGAACTCACGAACTGCAAGATCATGACCTGAGCCGAAGTCGGACGCTCAACTGACTGAGCCACCCAGGCCCCCCAACCCTTTTGACTTTTATGTAGCCAAATCGACGAGCTTTTCCTTTACAGCTTTTATGGCATTCTTTAAAAAGCCTTCCCCCACACGGCAGTTTGAAAACAAACAAAACAAAAAAGGTGGGACCACATGTGCCCATACAAACAACATCCAGGAAAAATAGATTAAGTGACGTAGCGCAGGAAGTTCACCTAGATGATAAGCTTGCATAGCCACAGACTGTCTTGGGAAGACCATGCTGTCGGCGGCTGCCTCTGGGGAGTTCCCTGGTTGGAGTAGATGTTGCAGAAAGTCACAGAGCAAGGGATAACAGGACACAGGGAAGGGGACTGAAGGCAGGGACCCCCTGGCCAATGGGAGACACAGCAGATATGTTTCTAACATGGAGAAGTTCCTGACCCCAATATCAGAGATCACCTGGGCTCAGAGGAGAGTGTGCAGGATGGACCATATTTTGTACTAAGGTACAAAAAGGTCAAGCAGCCTTCACAAGGGCACATAGCTAACAGGGTGTTGCATTCTGGCTTCAGGGCCTAACTAACCTTCACCACAGCATCATACTAAGTGAAAACGCAGGGCACAAAACTGTTTACAGTATGAGCCCAATTCTGTAAAAGAAAACAACAAATATAAGTCCAATTGACCCCTGTAAAATGAGGGGGTTAAGGGCATCAACTCCCCCGTGCATTGGAAATCCACATATACCTTTTGATTCCCCAAAAAACTTAACTGCTGATGGCCTACTGTTGACCAGAAGCCTTACCAATGACAAAACCCGTCAATTATCACATATTTTGTATGTTATGTGTATTAGATACTGTAGTCTTACAATAAAGTAAGCTAGAGGAAAGAAAGTGTTATCAAGAACCTCATAAGGAAGAGGGGCGCCTGGGTGGCTGAATGGGTTAAGCGTCCGACTTGATTTCAACGCAGGTCGTGATCTCATGGTTGGTGGGTTTGAGCCCCAAGTTGGGCTCCGTGCACTGATTGTGGAGCCTGCTTGGGATACTCTCTCTCTCCCTCTCTCTCTTCCCTTCCCCTGCTCTCTCTCTCTGTCTCTAAATCAATCAATCAATCAATCAATAAGCTAATAAAAAAATTTAAGGAAACTCTTAAGGAAGAGAAAAATGCATTTACAGTACTGGACCATAAAAAAGCCACACATATAAGTAAATCTGCTCATTTGGAATCTGTGTTGTTCAAGGGTTAACTGCGTGTGTGTGTGTGTGTGTGTGTGTGTGTGTGTGTGTGTATATTTATAGGCAGTATTATTTATAGGCAGACCCTGGAAAGAAATACTAAATGTTCGCAGGAGTTATCTGAGTGGGGATTTAAAAAAAAAATGTTTTTCTAGATTTTCTATAATTAACATTAGTATTATTAACAGAAAAAAATGTCATTCAAAATAATCACTGGAATGGGCAAGTATTAAAGACATTCTATAAAAATAGACTTTCTGGAAAAGAACACCTTGGCAATATACCCTGAGCATTTGAATAAACAAAAAAGTAGCCTGCTTGATTCACGGAGTCATAGTGGAAAGAACGCGAGATTAAGAAGGCCTGGGTTCAGGCTGCTTAGAGAAGTAACTCCCTAAGCCTCCACTGCCTTGTATAAAATGAGTGTGAAAATAATAAAACTTGCTTCACACGGTTGCCGCAGACACCAAGTGAGACCCTGCGGGGGAAAAAAATCTGTCAATCAAGTAAAGCGTGGTATTTTAATATAATTATTAATTCTACCTTTTACTCTCTTTTTTTGATCAATGCATTGGCACACACCCAGTTCAAAATTAAATGGTAATTGTAAAATACAATCCAGCTCTTGACTAATCAGTCACTTTGATTTCATAAAACAGTCATTGTGTGAAAATCCATCTATAGCTGGTATTACTGAGCCATAGTAATGCGATGAATATCTCAGATTTCCCCATATTCCAATTCAAAACTCAGGGTTGGGTACAACTCAAGAGGACCGCTTCCCTGGCAAGCAACCCCACATACCCTGTTGCGGGATTCCATGATCTTCCCGGAAGCCAAGGCCAAGTTCCCTGCTCGCCCACAGCTATTGGATGCTTTCAGGCATCTTCTGCCCACAGTCACGCATAATCTTTTCTGGCCCAAATCCAAAGACAGACCCAATTTTCTAAAATTGCCACCCTTGTGCACACCTTCCTTCTTCTCTGTTGCCTGAATGTTGGGAGGTGTCCCTCTTCCTCCTGAGGCCAGCCTCTCCAAATGAGTCCTGTCCTGGGCCTTCCCACCTTTTAAAGGCATCATCCTCTTGGGACCTTAGAGCATCGTCAACTTCTCACTAGACTGCAGTAATCTTCCAGTTCCCACTCTTGGGCACCTATGTTCCTTCCCTATAATAACCCCCCCCCCCCCCGCTTTTTAAGTAGAGATATAATTCAATATCATAGAATTTAGCATTTTACATTCCCATCAGCAAAGTACAAGTTCCAGTTTCCTTGACGGGAATGCCAAGGGCATGGTGGCTTAAAAAAAAAAAAAAACTATGTTTCCTCCTGTTTTATAGGGCTAGCGCTGACATTTACGTCTTTGATCCTCTGGGAGTTCATTTTTATATACAGTGTGAGGTAGGGGTCCAACCTCATCTTTTGTATATGGATATCCAGTTGTCCTGGTGCCATCTGTTGAATAGACTCTTCTTTCCCCACTGAGTGGTTTTGGCACCCTAGTCAAAATAAACTGACCGTTGATATATGGATTTCTTCCTGGAAGCCCAATCCCGTGACACTGACCTGTATGTCTGTCCTTATGTCAGGACCACACTATCTTGATTACTATAGCCTTGTAGTAAGTTTTGGAATGGGGAAGTTTGACTCCACCCACTTTGTTCTTTTTCAAAATTGTTTTAGCTATTTGGGGTCCTTAGAATTTTCATATAAATTTTAGTCTAGGCTTGTCTATTTCTGCAAAAGGGCAGTTGAAATTTTAGTAAGGACTGTACTGAATCTGTAGATCAATTAGGGAAGTATTGCCTTGTTAACAATATTATTTGGGTCTTCTGACCCGTGGGCATATGATGTCTCTCCTTTACTTGGGTCTTCTGTAATTTCTTTCAACAATGTTTTATAGTTCTCAGTGTACAAGTCTTGCACATCTTTGCTTACATCTATTCCTAAGTATTTTATTGTTTTTGATTCTACTATAAATGGAATTACATTCTTAATTTTATTTTGGGATTTTTCATAGCTAGCAGCTAGAACTACAACTGATTTTTGAAGTAGTGATCTTGTATCTTGCAACCATTTTGGCTCATTTATTAGTTTAATAGTTGGTGGTGGTGGATTTTTAGATATACAGATATAGATATACATATATACATATGTAATCATGTCTTCAACCAACAGAGATAGTGTCACTTCTTCTTGGCCAATCTGGATGCCTTTTGTTTCTATTTCTTGCCTAACTGCCCTCATGAGAACCTCCAGGGCAATCCTGAATAGAAGTAGGAAGAACAGACATCCTTATTTTGTTCCTGATCTTAGGGAAGAAAACTTTCAATCTCTCACTATTACGTATAATGTTAGCTGTGGGTTTTTTGTAGATGCCCTTTATCAGGCTGAGGAGTATCTTAATTTCTCTTTCATTTTCAAAGGACACTTTTACCAAACATAGAATTCTTGGTCGTCTTCCCACCACCTTCTGGCCTCCCTGGTTTTTGGTTTTTGGTTTTTTAATGGGAAATCAGCTGTTTATCATATTGAGGATCCCCCGTACATGATGAATCACTTTTCTTGCTTTCTCTCCTTGTCTTTGGCTTTGGACGCTGTGGTTATGATGTGTCCAGATGAGGCACTTTGAATTTACCCTACTTGGAGTTTGTTGAGTTTCTTGTATGTGGAGGTGAATGTTTTTTCATCCAATATGGCATGTTTGGGGTCATTACTTCTTCAAATATCTCAGGTGATCTGCCTTCCAGCTCACCGATTCCTTCTTCAGCCTGCACAAATAAGTTATTGCGTCCTCCTAGTGATTTTTTTTTCCTTTGGTTTGAGTTACACTTTTCAATTTTATGACTTTCTTTTTGGTATCTTTTTATAGTTTCTTTCCCCATTGATTGCCTCTGTGTGAGACTCCATTTCCATACTGTCATTTAGATATGACTTCCTTTAGTCCTTTGTACATATTTAAAATAGCGGATCTAAAGTATTTGTCAAGTAATTCCGGCTTCTGGGCTTCTTCTGGGACAGTTTCTGTCAATTGCTTCCCCCTCCCATGGTATTTTCTTATGGTTTCTTTGTATGTTTCAAAATTTTTGTCAAAAACCGGACATTCCAAAGAATATAATGTGGCAGCCCTGGAAATGAGATTCTGCCCCTTCGTAGGGTTTGTCACTGTTGCTGCTTAATGCGGTGACTGCTTGGTGACTTTCCTGAACTAATTCTGCAAAGTCTGTATTCTAGGTCATGAGTGACTGCTGGAGTCTTTCATTGCTCAGTTAACTTAGCGGTCGGCTAATGATTAGACAGAGATTTCCTTAAACTCCTGGAAGCAATCAATCTCCCCCTCTTTGCTGAGGGGTTCTGTTTGTGTGTTGGGGCATGCCTTCAACACCCAGCCAGGCAGTGTATATACCTCAGCCCTGACTTTCACGTCCTGCTTGCACACAGCTTCGACGTCAGTCAGAGGTGAGAGATTAGTGCCTTCTCAAGTCTTCCCTGAACATGCACACAGCCAACACATGTACACGGACTACAGGAACATCAGAGCTCTAAAAAGCCCCCAGTTGACATCCTACTCTTCAGCCTTTCCTTTTAAGCCTTATGTTAGTCTATTGTTCACACCAACTGTAATCCATTGCCTCATGCAGCTGTGATGTTAAAATATTTAGCAAATGTCCCTGGGGGAGAGGCTTTTAAGCACTGGGGTTGGTTTAAGTAAGGTCAAAAAAGGACAAGCCTTCCAAGTGACATCTTCAAGGGAACCACCAGCTAGGTTAGATGATGACTATTCAATATGGTCTGGCTCCTGCCTAGCTCTCCAACTTTCCCTCCCACCCCTGTGCTCCAGCTACCCTGGCATTCTTGCAGTTTCTTGAACAAAACTGTTCCTGCCTCAGGGCCTTTGCACATAATGTTTTTCTCTGCCCGAAAAGCTCTTTCCCATGATTTCTGCTTGGCTGGCTTCATCACTTCATTATGATCTGTGATTAAAAGTTACTTCATCAAAGAAGTTTTCCAATCACCCTCTCTAATAAAAAAACCTCCTTCTCATCCAACCCCTACCACCAACACTAGATGTTTCTTTTCTTTTCTTTTTTTTTTCAGTAGTACTTATCACAATCTGGCACGATATCATGTATGTATTTGCTATTGGTTGATTTCCCTGTTGGAACCTACGTTCTGTGAGGATGAACTCCGACTTACATTCCATTCCCAGCTTCTAAAGCGGTGCCTGGATCTGCTAATAAACACTGACTTAAAAATGGAGCACGGGAAGGGCACCTGGGGGGCTCAGTCAGTTAAGCATCCAACTCTTGATTTCAGCTCAGGTCATGATCTCGCAGTCATGGGATCGAGCCCTGCGCCAGGCTCTGTGCTGACAGCACGGAGCCTGCTTGGGATTGTCTCTCTCCCTCTCTTTCTCTGCCCCTCCCCTGCTTGTGTGTGCTCTCTCTCTATCTCTAAACAAACAGACAAACATCTTTAAACATCTTAAAGTCCTCTAAGATGGATCTGTACTCTGTCAAGTGCTTCCCAGAATTCCCTTCCTGGTGTAGTTCCAAATTATCACGGGGTACTTTGCCCAAGATTTGGAAGGCAACCATGAAGGAGCGGCCATGCTCCTCTGTGCTCAGGAAGCTGGTGTAAGCACCAGGCACGATTGCAGAGATGCACACGGCCACTTGTCTGCTGGGTCAACTGGTTGGCATGGAGCAGCAGGCAGGCCCGCAGCTCCCTTAGCTCTAGCTTTTCCAACTCCTGGGCCAGTGGCATACTTAGCTCTGTGACAAAGAACAGCCCTACTTTGCGTAACATCTTTATTATCACAGTCGGAAGAATGGAGTCAGTGAGAAGTCAGCACAGTTCTGGTCCATCCTGGTGGGTTCCAGGTCAACCTCTAAGGTTCCTGCTTTTTCTTCTTCCCCACCGACTTCACATCCCTCTACCCTTCCCAACTGCCCCCCCCCCCCCGTGGACTTCCAAGCCTAGCGCCAGATACAGAGACAACAGCTTCACATAGACAGGTAATGGGTCCCCACAACTACACAAGGTCAAATCTTTATAATACATCCCTTATAACCCAAGTGGTTCTGCTTCTCTGATTGAACCCAGCTGCTACACCCACTGTGTCCTGTATGTTCAACTATTCAGTTTATCTCCATCTGCTTTTAGACAAAGTTCCCCAGCTTAAAAAAATATCCCTCGTCAACCGGACACACCCCTCCAACTCTAGCCCACTCCTCCCTTTCTAAGTCAAAAGTCTTGAAAGACCTGTCTTTCATTGACTGTCTTCATTTCACACGAATTCCTCTAGCTCTTGCTAGATCAACATTAAAGCTCCATTTGTAAAATCCAAAGAACACATTTTTTTTTTTCCAGCTCCCCCCTAACTACAGCTGGTCGTAGTGTTTTCCATGGCTCGGCACTCTGACCTCCATGAAACAATCTGCCCTTGGCCTCCATGGCACCAAACTTTCCTGGTTTCCCTCCTTTCTCTCTCCATTCTCCTTTCCCTGGCTGGCTTCTTCTTGACCTGGGTGTTAAATGTTGGGGTCCTCAAGACAGACATAACCTCTTGGCCCTCTGCACTCTCTTCTTCGGTGGTTTCCCCCACCCCCATGCCTCTAATTACCACCCAGAAGCTAACAGAATTTCCATCTCTCTGACCTCTGGATCTGCTTAGCAATGTCCACAGTGACCTCAGATTCAACATATCCCAAATTCATCCCTGACCACCCCCGCAATCTGATAACACCATCATGGTGTCATCATGGCCAGAGCCAGAATCCTAAGATTAATCCTTGACTATGCTTCCTCTCATACCTCACCAATGACCAAGTGCTGGCAACTTGGTCTTTTAAGTGCCCCCCGTCCACTTTTCTCCATCCCTGTGGAGGCCTCCATCCACTTTCCTCATCCTAACTGTCTCCTTCCTCCCCCATCTCATTCTTCCCAATGAGGCCTCCCTTTCACCTGTTCTGCTGCCCTCATTCAAAGACTTGTGGGGTTGCAACTGTGCGCAGATGCAATCATGAGATTCCTCTGCCTCAAACCCTTTGAAGGTTCTCCACTGTCCTTTGGATAAAATAGAACACTCTCAGGGCCTTGTGTGTCTGCCCTGTCTCTTCAGCCCTACCTGAAGCCCTTTATCTCTTCCTTATCCACCCTGTAGACACTCCACACCCTTCCTGGAATGAAAGCATTTCTCCACCTTCTGGCTTTTGCACCCTCTGTCTGATCTTCCTTCCCAGCTAATTCAAATGTTGACTTGAACCTCTCTGCTTGCCATCCCCAGATTAGGGTGGTTCTATTATATACCCCATAGCACCTGCTCTTCTCTATGCCACATCATACCTGTCATCACGTGTTAAACATCTGTCTACCACCACCAGATGCATGAAGGGGACACCCGGTCCTGACTTGTCCACCCACCAAATGTACCACTTGGGTTGGCACAATGTCTGCTCTCATGAAGAACGACTAACAAATGCCTGTCAAATTAGTAAATTTAAAAGGTTTGAAGGCTATCTAGGCCAAGATCCTCATTTTACAGACAAAAAAAGGAAAAAAAAGAAAAAAAGAACTGTAGGGGCACCTGGGTGGCTCAGCAGGTTGAGCATCTGACTTTAGCTCAGGTCATGATCTTCTCAGTTCATGAGTTTGAGCCCCGTGTCTGGCTCTGTGCTGACAGCTCAGAGCCTGGATGGAGCCTGCTTTGGATTCTCTGTCCCCTTCTCTCTCTGTCCCTCCCCCGCTTGTTCTCTCTCTCTCTGAAAAATAAATAATCATTAAAAAAAAACCCAAAACCCTGTCGCCCAGAGGGAACTGAAATTCCTATTTCCCAGGAGGTAAGAGTTTTACACAGGCCTCTGACCTTGGAAGGCTTAAGGAAGCACTGATAGATACACGTGGCTATAGACACACACACACACTCAAAACACGCCTGCTAGGAAACTTACAAACAGCAGCAAACTATTCTGACGGTGCCCCCACCTCCTCCTTGCTAAATGTGTCCCAGCCTGCTGCCCTAGAGGGATTTTGCTGCTAATCCATTCCTGCTCTGCTGGTCAGGCAAGGGCATGGTGGCTGGGATGGGGCATTCTAATTCAAGGACTTTGGCAGTGAGGCTGAAGGATTTAAATGAGCTCCAAGAGACAAACATCAGCCTTCATTACTCACTTGAGATTTACGAAGGCCCTGGAAGGTACTGAGGCCTGGAGTGAGGCAGTGCAGAGAGGGTCCAGGCTTACATCCGGTAGGGCCACGGTCTGGGCCCCACTGCCTTCCCAGCTTCATTTCCCCTGCACCTTACACCCTTCTCACCCCATATCCTCAAACACTGGCTCTTCCCAAAACTCTACTTTCTTTCACTCCTCCGGGGCTTTCCCTGTGATGTTTTCTTCAATGAATTTGTTTCCCTTCTGTCCTCTTCTGCTGTAAAACTCCAAGGCATAGCTCATGCGTTACCTCCTCTGTAAGCTTATCTTCCCCACCTAGAAAGAGTCCTTTCCTTCCTTCCCAGAGCCCCTAGAGCATCCTTTCACACCTTGGCTAGTACATTCACTCTGGCTGTTGACTCTCTCTCTTCCACGAAACTGGGGGCAGAGCTGGGGTCTTTCCTGCACCCTGGACGCACCACCGTGCCTGTCCACACTGCTGGCACCCCACTGTGTGCCACAAGCCGGGCAGGTGCTGTCTGCAGATCTGCCAGTGCTTCCTTCCCTTAGGCAGGGCAGCGGCTGGTGGAACTTTCTGTGATCAGAAAACGAGACTACCCCCCCCCCCCACAACCACAGAAACCAAAGGCCCTCAGCCTCACCGTGAGTGGTCAAGGCTGAGGGGCCCTCAGGGAATACGGGGTCCGCATGGTGCTGCATCTGAGGGAGCAGGCGGCGGAGGGGCTCTCAGCACAGATCCTGCAGGAGCGAGTCCCTGGAAGGCAGCCAAGTGCGGCCGGATGAGAGGGAGCTGGGTTAAGGGGAGATCTGCTCGGCCACCCCTCCGGATGAGGACACCCGGGACACAAAGCTCCACCTGTCAGGCCCTCCACGCGATTCCTCCGCCTGGTGCTCCCAGGCCTGGCCCCGTGCCTGCCGCCAGCAGCTGCCTGCCTCCCTCCCTCCATGGGCAGCCTTTGGTCCTCTCCCGGGGACAGCTGTACCACAGCAGCGGGTAGGAGGTGGCTCATCACGGGCCTCCCCGCCCTGGCTTCTAATTGCAATCTTCAAATCACTAGAGCCTCCTCAGGAGCCAGGAGCAGAGAGTAGCCCCACGGCACCTGGTGCCCCCAGCTTGAGTCACAAAGTGCCTCCAGGTGACCAGGGGCTCTCTTCAAGGCCCCTTCATTTTCTCTGAGGCCCTCTGGCTCAGCTCCACACTATGGCCACGCCCAGATCCCTGTCCTCCTCTGCAGAGCCTCCTGGACAGCCCACAGGCGACCCAGACAGCAAGACAATAAAGCAAACAAGCAGAGCGAATGCCTAAAGGGAAACGCAAAGTAGAAATCTACTTTTTTAGTTTTAATTTTATTTTTATTGCTTTTTTGAAAAATTTTCAGGGGTGCCTGGGTGGCTCAGTCGGTTGAGCGTCCGGCTTTGGCTCAGGTCACAATCTCGTGGTCTGTGAGTTCGAGCCCCGCGTCGGGCTCTGTGCTGACAGCTCGGAGCCTGGAGCCTGCTTCGGATTCTGTGTCTCCCTCTCTCTCTGCCCCTCTCCCACTCACACTCTGTCTCTCTCTGTCTCAGAAATAAATACACATTAAAAAAGAAATTAAAAAAAAGAAAAATTTTCAATGTTTATTTATTTTTGAGAGAGAGAGAAAGAGAGAAACAATGCAAGCAGGGGAGGGGCAGAGAGAGAGGGAGACACAGAATCCAAAGCAGGCTCCAGGCTCTGAGCTGTCAGTACAGAGCCCAACATGGGGCTTGAACTCACAAACTGCAAGATCATGACCTGAGCTGAAATTGGAAGCTTAACCGACTGAGCCACCCAGGTGCCCCAATTTTATTTTGTATAAAGGCAGTATCAACTCACAGAAAATTATTTATACATGTATATATACATATATATATCAATAAATGTATACACATACATGTATGAATGTGTAACATAAATAAAAGTTTTAGCTGTGCCCTGGCACTTGGGGGCAGTCAGTCTCCTTGGAGTATGTTCAACGTCCGTGTCTGTGTTTCCACGAGGAGCCCACGCCACAAACCACAAGAACAGAGTGAGAGCTGGCAACAGAATGAGCACTCAGGTATCCTAGGCCTGGTAGAGACACGTCAACTGAGCGGGTTGAGACACTTGCCCCAACAGCGCCATCAGGAAACCTGAAAATTACATCATCCTTTGCAATGCGTGTACAGAAGATGGTTTGGGGTCCTGATGGGTTTTAGGTTTTATTTGATTTTTTTTTTTTTTTTTTTTTTAGTTTATTTATCCTGAGACAGAGAAAAAGCATGAGTCGGGGAGGATCAGAGAGAGGAGAGAGCAAGAATCCCAAGCAGGCTGTGCAATGACAGTGTGGAGCCCAACGTGAGCCTCGAACCCACAAACCGTGAGATCACGACCTGAGCAGAAGTCAGAAGCTCAACTGACAGAGACACCCAGGCACCCCTAGGTTTTATTTGATCTTAAATGTGAAGTTCCTGGAGTGAGGGGCTCCTTGAACTTTGTGTCCTTGGTCCCTGGTGCAAAACAGGTGCTAGAGAGTGGCTAAGAATGAATTTCGTACATTTTGCATTTCCCAGGATACCCAGCCAAGACTCAGATGCCCCAGCTCTAATGAAGGCTGAAGTCTTTAATGAAATAATCCAATGGGGGAAAGGAGGGCACAGGAGAAGGCATAGCCTTCACCTTCTGATCATTCCTGCTGCCCAGGTGATGAGGTCCTGGGGAAACTATCTAAGCTGAGATAGGCTGGATAACTGTGCAGGAGTTAAGTGAATGGTATATTTTTGATTATTAATATTCCATCACCCAGAGGTAACATTTTTATTTCCTTTTATTTCCATTTTATATTAATATGCTTTTGTTTGACCTTTATTTTATTATTATTATTATTATTATTATTATTATTATTATTTATTTATTTTTTAGAGAGAGAGCATGTGCACATGCAATCAGGGTAGGGGCCAAGAGAGAGAGGGAGATAGAGAATCCCAAGCAAAATCCCAGCAGAGTCCCAAGAATCTGTGCTGACAGTGCGGAGCCCAATGCGGGGCTCAAACCCACCAACTGTAAGATCATGACCTGAGCTGAAATCAAGAGTTGGACGTTTACCCGACTGAGCCACCCAGGCTCGCCTGAATCTTTATTTTTAACAAAAAAATAAAAATCTAAAAAAACAAAAACAAAAAACAGGTGGTTAGACCATAATCCTGATAAACTTTTAAATGTCATGTTCCCCTGGAAGTTTAAGAATTTCACTTGTTAAAAATATATAAATATAATTTTACATGACTGTATAACATTCCTACCTGTGAATATATTCATTTATTCAACAACTACTTATGCCCATGTACTAGGCATTTTTCAAAGCACTGGGTGTATCAGAAATTACTCACCCACCTCCTACTGAACGCATAAGTTGTTTATAGTTTTTCACTATTAAATAACACTGTGATAAACATCTTTGTTTATAACAGTATTTTATATATTTCAAATTCTTTTCCTAGGACAGATTCTTAGAAGTTGAGTTACTAGGTCAAAGAGTAACAAATAAGATTCTTGACATGTTGCACCAAACTGCTTTCCAAAAGGTCATGCCGATTTGTACTTTCTTTATCAGAGGAGTGTCTATCTTGTACATCCTAATATTACTCAGTGTTGTCACTAGAAAAAAATGTGAGTATCTTATTTGGTTATTTTGTATTCCTTACTTAATAGTTTTTCTTGCGTTTATGAACTGTTTTCTTCCTTTGCGGGTCATTTATTCCTGTTCAGTTATCTGTTGGGGAGTCTTAGAGGTTCGTGCAAATTGTTTATATACAAAAATATTTACTCTACCCCTTTAAAAAACATATTTCCGGGTGGCTCAGTCGGTTGAGTTTCCGACTTCAACTCAGGTCATGATCTCACCATCTGTGAGTTCAGGCCCCACGTTAGGCTCTGTGCTGACAGCTGAGAGCCTGGAGCCTGCTTCGGATTCTGTGTCTCCCTCTCTTTCTCTCTCTCTCTCTCTCTCTCTCTGCCCCTCCCCCACTCACACTCTGTCTCTGTCTCATCTCTCAAAAATGAATAAATGTTTATAAATTTTTTTTTCAACGTTTATTTATTTTTGGGACAGAGAGAGACAGAGCATGAACGGGGGAGGGGCAGAGAGAGAGGGAGACACAGAATCGGAAACAGGCTCCAGGCTCTGAGCCATCAGCCCAGAGCCGGACGCGGGGCTCGAACTCACGGACCGCGAGATCGTGACCTGGCTGAAGTCGGACGCTTAACCGACTGCGCCACCCAGGCGCCCCAAAAATGAATAAATGTTTAAAAAAAAAAAGAATAAAAAAATAAAATAAAAATAAAAAAATAAAAATAAAAAACATTTCCTTTTTGATAATAGCTATGATTTTTATCCTTTTACTAATTTAAAATTTTTAATAAAGACCATCAAAACCATACATGAATATAGTTTCAAAAATCAAGTGATAACACCATCAAGAAAGTGAAAGCCAACCCATAGAATGGGAGAGAATGTTCACAAATCATGTGTCTGATCAGAGTCTAGAATCCTGAGTATATAAAGAACTCCTACAACTCAGCAACAAAAAGAAAAACAATCCAATTAAAAAAAATAAGTAGGGGCGCCTGGGTGGCGCAGTCGGTTAAGCGTCCGACTTCAGCCAGGTCACGATCTCGCGGTCCGTGAGTTCGAGCCCCGCGTCCGGCTCTGGGCTGATGGCTCAGAGCCTGGAGCCTGTTTCCGATTCTGTGTCTCCCTCTCTCTCTGCCCCTCCCCCGTTCATGCTCTGTCTCTCTCCCAAAAATAAATAAACGTTGAAAAAAAAAATTAAAAAAGAAATAAGTAAAGGACATAAATAAACATTTCTCTAGAGAAAATCTACAAATTGCTAATAAGCAGGTGAAAAGATACTGAACATTGTTACTCATTAGGGAAATGACAACCAAAACCACAATGAGGTACTATTTCACATCCACTAGTCTGGGTATACTTGATAAGAAAGAAAGAGAGAGAAAAAGAGAGGGAGGGAGGGAGGGAGGGGAGGGAGGGGAGGGAGGGAGGAAGGAAGGAAGGAAGAAATAACAGGTGCTGGTAAGGTTGTGGAGGAATTAGAACTCTTGTACGTTGCTGGTGGGAACAGAAAATGGTGCAGCCACAGTGGAAAATAGTTTGGAAATTCCTCAAAAGGTTAAACATAATTACCATATGACCCAAAAATTGTACTCCTAGGTATCTACCCAAATAACTGAAAATATGTATTCAAACAAATACCTGAACACAAATGTTGATAGCATCGCTATTCACAACAGCCAAAAAGTAGAAATAACCCAAATGTCCTTTGGTCAATGAACGGGTAAGCAAAGGTGGTGTTATTCACCCAGTGGAACATTATTCAGCCATAAAAAGGAACGAGGAAGCACTGATAACACGCTATATCATAGACGTAAGTACGTGGAAAACATGACGCTGAGCAAAAGAAGCCAACACAAAGGTTGCATATTGCAGGATCGTACAGAACTTCCAAAACAGATGAATTCCTAGAGACAGAAAGCAGAGTGGTGGTTGCCAGGAGCCGGGGGTGGGGGCAAGGAGACAAGAATGTAACTACTTAATGGGTTTCCTTTGTGGGGGAGCATGAAAATATCTTGGAACTAGATACAGATAGTGGTTGCACAACCCTGTGACTGTACTTAATGCCACGGAAATTTATACTTTAAAATAGTTAATGGTTAATTGCTTCTGAAGCGAAAATTCAAAAAAAAAAAAAAATCAAGTGGTAAGGACAGCTTCTAATAAACAACCAGAAGTTCCTTATTCCCCCCTCCACTCTTCCAAGTCTACTTCCCAAAGGCAGCCTTGTTTTTCACCTCTTTCTGCCTCTAGTAGGTAGTAATACACTTGCTATTTCCAATTATTATGTGTACACGACCTAATTTATTAATTTTAAATGTTTCCTAATGACTTCCTATTATGATAGATAAGACAAAATTCCCTTAGATATCCAACTATCTCAACTTCTTCATCTTCTCAATGGTCATACAAATATTTCCGTTAAGTAATCACTGTTTCAAAATTATGACTGTATAAATGTTCTGCACAGAGATAGGTGGGGAAGGACTACATTTCCATTCTTGTCCAATTTTTTTTTTTAACTTTCCTTAAGTTAAAAATTCCTTTGCTATTTTATTTGCACAACTTTCTACAGACACGTTCTGAACTTCTCCCAAATACTCTGCTGCAGGAGATAATTCTGTGGGGCGCCGTGTTTCGGGGAGGCAGCCCTTGGTACCCTCTGCTGCTCCCTTGCACAGGATCCACTCTCCTGCACCTCATGCTGTCTTCTACCTCTCGTCCTGCTGAAGTGCACCTCCCAGAAAAAGGAATCACGGAGGTGCCTTGTTCTTGCATCCTTGGTTCTCTGGAAAGATCTGTGTTCTGCTTTCATACTTGGGTATGAAATACTACGCGGAAAATCATTTTCCTCCAGGATGCCGCGGGCATACAACACCTAGCGTCCAGAATCGCTCTTGGAAAGTTTGATATCCTCCAATTCCCATTCCTGTGCCTGGTGTCTGGTGCTCCTCTCTGGACAACTGCAGAATCCCCTCATTAACCCACCTTAGTGTGACTTTTATCATTTGTTGGGCTGGTTACTTGTGGTCTGCAGATACGCTCCTCGTACAACTTCTTCCAGGCTTCCTCACTTCTGTTGCCTCTATTTCTCTTTCTGGAACTCTATTTTCTTTTCTTTTCTTCTTCTTCTTCTTCTTTTTTTTTTTTAGTTTATTTACTTTTGAGAGAGAAAGTGCATGCATGTGGGGGCAGAGGGAGGGGTAGAGAGAAAGGAGAGAGGGAATCCCAAGCAGGCTCCACACCACCAACTCAGAGCCCGACTCAGGGCTCGATCCCACAAATTGTGAGATCACGACCTGAGCCGAAATCAAGAGTTGGACGCTTAACCGACTGAGCCACCCAGTTGCCCCTCTGGAACTCTGTTTTTCAATTGGAACCTTTTAGACTGATGCTCCATTGTGTCTTATCCACTGTGTGTACTTTTCAACTCCTTGTCCTTTTTTGCTACTTTGTACAAGATTTCCTTGACTTTATCCTCTCTACCTTTCTAATGAAATTCTGAGTTCACTGACCTCTTGAACTCTATGTGAATACTATCTGGAAGTTTCTGAAGTTTTCTTCTGAACCTGCATAGTCTTTGTTTCCTACAGATAACTTCTTCCTGATTGTTTATTTTAGTTCTTTTGTTCACGCAGCCTTGCCTTTCCTTACATGTCAGCTGATCCCTGGTTAGCTGTTTACATTAGCTTCCGTGTGGAAGTTCCAATGGTGGAGCTCGTCAGCCAGCACATTTCATTTTCGGGAGAGTGGGCAGGGAGTGAGCCCCACAACGGTGCCTCCCAGAGATCTGGTTGTGAAGGGCTTTGTTCTGAAGTCTTGGGTTCCTCCAGAAAACATCTTCCTTTTTTAAAATTATTTTTCAATGTTTATTGATTTTTGAGAGAGAGACAGAGTGTGAGTGGGGGAGGGGCAGAGACTGGGAGACACAGAATCGGAAGCAGGCTCCAGGCTCTGAGCTGTCAGCACAGAGCCTGACGCGATGCTCGAACTCATGAACCGTGAGATCATGACGGGAGCCACAGTCAGATACTCAACTGACTGAGCCACCCAGGTGCCCTCAGAAAACATCTTCTGATCACCAGCCGGGGAGGTGGATATTGGTGGGCCATCTGGATGGAGTGCAAGTTCCAGAACTAAACCCCTTGTTTTTAGCACCACGGAATCCCCACCCTCTGCCACAAAGGGTCTGTGAGTTAGGATCTCATCCAGGTCTGTTTCTCCAATCTGGTCCACAGCCACAGGATAAATTCCTGTCCACTGGAATGCAGCAGGGGGTGGGAGGACCAGTTCTTACAGACTGATACCCTCTCCACCTGATTTCAGTCCTGCTACCTCCACCATGACACCTCCAAACTCAAGCTGGTCTGGCCCAGCAGAGCATATCTGCTCTCCTGTTACTGTCTCCTTAATTCCTTCCAAAATGTTGGAAGGAATTCCAAATTCCTTCCAAAGTGTTGAAACGTGTTATTTGATAACGGTCCTGCTCCCATTCTTTGTCGCTGGAGGTCTTTATCATGTTTCCTTACTATAATTGTAACCAATCTTGGGAGATGGAGGTATGTAGCCAATCTGCTACTTTAAGTGAAATCCTTTGTTGGGCTCTGACTTATGAAGCCTGTTCAGGGTTGAATTATACTCCCTCTGAAACATGTGTTGAAGCTCTAACCCCCTGTATGTGACCTTACTTGCAGATATTAGTTGAGATGAGGCTCCATTGGAGTAGGTTGGGACCTTAATCCAATATGACTGGGATCCTTATTTTTTTATTTATTTTAATGTTTTATTTATTTTTGAGAGAGAGGGAGAGAGCGCGAGTGGGGAAGGAGCAGAGACAGAGAGGAGGACAGAGGATCCGCAGCGGGCTGTGTGCTCACAGTAGACTCTTGGTTTCGGCTCAGGTCATGCTCTCACGGTTGAGAGCCCCTCCTCAAGCTTCCTGTTAGCAGTTCAGTGCCTGCTTGGGATTTGGGATTCTCACTCTCTCCCTCTCTCTCTCTGCCCCGACCCTGCTTGCTCTCTCTCTTTCTCTCTCTGTGTCTCAAAATAAATAAACTTCAAAAAAAAAAAAAAAAAAACAAAAACCCAAACTCAGAGGTCCTCCTCTTCCCCAAAAGCTTCCATCTATGTTCTTCAAGGGTTTTTTCCTTTTAAGGGTCTTTTTTTTTTTTTTTGTAATGATTGTATTCCCCCTCCCTCTCAAATTTAACGTTTTAATCCACTAGAATTTATCTAGGCATGGAGCCTGAGGGGAGAATCTAAAATACCCTCTTCTCCCCATGAAGAGCTAACCAAATGCCTAACCACGCCCATTTATCAAAAGATCTTTCCATCCGTATTGACGTGTGAAGTCCCCTCTGTCATACAATTAATTCATGTGTACATAAAGGTATGTTTCTGAGTGATCTATTCTGTTGATCCTTTTTCTTTTTTTTTTTTTTTTTTTTAGTGTTTATTTATTTTCAGAGAGAAAGAGTGTAAGTGGGGAAGGGACCAAGAGAAAGGGAGAGAGAGAATCCCAAGCAGGTTCCATGCCCAGCACGGAGTCTGACTCAGGGCTCGATCTCACAACTGTGAGATCATGACCCGACCCGAAACCAGGAGTTGGACGCTCAACTTACTGAGCCACGCAGGCACCTCCCGTTTATTCTTAAGCCATTAATTACGTCAGTTTTAATCATTAAAACGCGTTTCGATATTTAGCAGGGCAAGTTTCTCCTTATCACCATCTTTGCTGATGTTTTAAAGCTACTCCATTTATTCTTCCAGATAAGTTTGAGAAAAACCTAAGTCCCCAAATAAATCCTCGTACTGGGGTGTCAGTTGCAAACGGAAGAAACATGAATTACACCAGGCAGAGCTGACATTTCTACAAATCCATACTTCCCACCCAGAAACAAAGCGTGTCTCTCCATTAATTCGCCTGCTTTACATCTCTCAGTAAACTTTGTGATTTTCAGCAGGGCCCCTCTATCTAAAATACCCCCCATGCCGCTCCTTATCCCGTTACCCTGCTTTCGTTGCTAGTGCTGTTATAATAAGAATGAGAAAAGCAGCTGAGAAAGCTCACCAAGACGCCAGACAACTGTTCTAAACACTTTCATAAGCATTATCTCACTAAATTCTTGCAGCGGTATGAACAGGGACCCATTATTTCCACTTGCACATGGAAAGCTGAGGCGCACAGAGATCATTAGGTCAAAATCACAGCAGGTTTCTGACCCAGGCAATTTTACTCTGGAGCCCATGGTTTTATCTGAAATCAGTATTTTTACTATTCAGCTATAAAAAGGAATGCGGATGACTTTTTTTTTTTTTCTTGAGATAGAGAGCACGTGAGCAGGGGAGGGGCAGAGGGAGAAGGAGAAAGAGGATCTCAAGCAGGCTTCATGCGCAGCACAGAGCCTGCTTCATCCCATGATCCTGGGATCACGACCTGAGCCAAAATCAAGAGTCAAACCACCGAATGAGCCACCCAGGCGTCAGAGGATGCCTTTTATATGCTGGTATAAGAAGACTGCCAAGACAGTCCTTAAGGGAAAAAGAAAGATTCTGAGCTATCACTTGTAGAAAAAGTGGGCAAGAGGGTCATATTTCAGGATATTCATGTTTCCTTGTACGTGAAAATAAAATGATGTGGAGAGACTCAACCAGAAATTAGTAAATGAGTGGTTCTCTCTTGGAGTTGAACGGGAACAAGGCAGCAGAGGACAAGGGTGGGAGGGAGCCTTTCACCTTTTTTTTTTTTCTTACTTAAAAGAATTCTTTTTGGGGGAACCTGGGTGGCTCAGTCGGTTGGGCGTCCAAATTCAGCTCAGGTCATGATCTCATAGTTCACGGGTTCAAGTCCCACATCAGACTCTGTGCTGACAGCCCAGAGCCTGGAGCCTGCTACGGATTCTGTGTTTCCCTCTCTCTCTGACCCTTCCCTTGCCCATGCGTTCCTTCTCTCTCTCTCTCTCAAAAATAAATAAACATTAAAAAAAAAAAAAAGGAAACACTGTCTTCAATAAATACAATCTATTAAAAAATCTTTTTTAATTAAAATTTTTTTTCATTTTACCTATTCAAAATTCACATACGTTTTTAAATTTTGAATTTCACATAAAATGCAGGGCAGACACTCAATAAAGGTGATTCGAGTGAATGCCTGGAGATTTCAGATTTTTATAAAGGCAGGGGATGATCTTGCTGCTTTGCTACTCACATAGGATCTGTGTTCTAAGATACTTTCCAGCTGGCTGCTGTTGTGGAGGAAAATGTACTATTGATTTTTATACATCTTGCTCCCAGCACTTTTATTCCTGACGCTGAACTTGACCGTTCATTCTCTTTTCCACGGATTCTCCTGGGTTTTCAGTGGCTCGTGCAGGGATCCTGGGCTGGCTCCGTGAACGTGTTTGGGCAGGTCGGGGATGGAAATTCAAAATG